>NC_083103.1:62459892-62759892 GCF_949774975.1 Lagenorhynchus albirostris | reverse complement strand
GTCTCTAGGCAGCTGCCTCTACCGCTTATTCTTCCATTTTCACTGTGCTGCAAACCAGCCTAGAGCATTCTCATGTTCTGGTTTCACTTCCAACATTAGCAGTTCTACCCAGTTCACCACTGCCTAGAAAGCAGAACTCAGAAATTAGCTATCAGATGCAAGTCAACAATAACTCTGCTTTTCAGTTTTTACTTTGATGTGAACCTCACCAATGACATGCTGAAATGGGTAAAGATATTTGCCATCTTTGTTTTAAGCTCTATGTGTATGTTGACAATTTCACATTTGTATCATATTCCACATGAACGAGTATTGGCAATAGTATCTCTTTTTTTTAAAGAGATAAATGGGGATTCTTGCTTTTCCTTTTTTTTCCTACTTTTTTTTTTGTTTGTTTTACAATGGTGTATTAGTTTCTGCTTTATAACAAAGTGAATCAGTTATACATATACATATGTTCCCATATCTCTTCCCTCTTGCATCTCCCTCCCTCCCACCCTCCCTATCCCACCCCTCTAGGTGGTCACAAACACCGAGCTGATCTCCCTGTGCTATGTGGCTGTTTCCCACTAGCTATCTACCTTATGTTTGGTAGTGTATATATGTCAATGCCTCTCTCTCACTTTGTCACAGCTTACCCTTCCCCCTCCCCATATCCTTAAGTCCATTCTCTAGTAGGTCTGTGTCTTTATTCCTGCCTCACCCTTAGGTTCTTCATGACATTTTTTTTTCTTAGATTTCATATATATGTGTTAGCATACGGTATTTGTCTTTCTCTTTCTGACTTACTTCACTCTGTATGACAGACTCTAGGTCCATCCACCTCATTATAAACAGCTTAATTTCATTTCTTTTTATGGCTGAGTAATATTCCATTGTATATAGGTGCCACATCTTCTTTATCCATTCATCCGATAATGGACACTTAGGTTGTTTCCATCTCCGGGCTATTGTAAACAGAGCTGCAACGAACATTTTGGTACATGACTCTTTTTGAATTATGGTTTTCTCAGGGTATATGCCCAGTAGTGGGATTGCTGGGTCATATGGTAGTTCTATTTGTAGTTTTTTAATGAACCTCCATACTATTCTCCATAGTGGCTGTACCAATTCACATTCCTACCAGCAGTGCAAGAGGGTTCCCTTTTCTCCACACCCTCTCCAGCATTATTGTTTGTAGATTTTTTGATGATGGCCATTCTGACTGGTGTGAGATGATACCTCATTGTAGTTTTGATTTGCATTTCTTTAATGATTAGTGATATTGAGCATTCTTTCATGTGTATGTTGGCCATCTGTATATCTTCTTTGGAGAAATGTCTATTTAGGTCTTCTGCTCATTTTTGGATTGGGCTGTTTGTCTTTTTGTTATTGAGCTGCATGAGCTGCTTATAAATTTTGGAGATTAATCCTTTGTCAGTTGCAGCTGCATTTGCAACTCTTTTCTCCCATTCTGAGGGTTGTCTTTTCGTCTTGTTTATGGTTTCCTTTGCTATGCAAAAGCTTTGAAGTTTCATTAGGTCCCATTTGTTTATTTTTGTTTTTATTCCCATTTCTCTAGGAGGTGGGTCAAAAAGGATTTTGCTGTGATTTATGTCATAGAGTGTTCTGCCTATGTTTTCCTCTAAGAGTTTGATAGCTTCTGGCCTTACATTTAGGTCTTTAATCCATTTTGAGCTTATTTTTGTGTATGGTGTTAGGGAGTGATCTAATCTCCTACTTTTACATGCACCTGTCCAGTTTTCCCAGCACCACTTATTGAAGAGGCTGTCCTTTCTCCACTGTACATTCCTGCCTCCTTTATCAAAGATAAGGTGACCATATGTGCATGGGAAGAAGTAAAGCTGTCACTGTTTGCAGATGACATGACACTATACATAGAGAATCCTAAAGATGCTACCAGAAAACTACTAGAGCTAATCAATGAATTTGGTAAAGTCACAGGATACAAAATTAATGCACAGAAATCTCTTGCATTCCTATACACTAATGATGAAAAATCTGAAAGTGAAATCAAGAAAACACTCCCATTTACCATTGCAACAAAAAGAATAAAATATCTAGGAATAAACCTACCTAAGGAGACAAAAGACCTGTATGCAGAAAATTATAAGACACTGATGAAAGAAATTAAAGATGATACAAATAGATGGAGAGATATACCATGTTCTTGGATTTTTTAAAAAAAATATTTATTATTTATTTTGGCTGCTCCAGGCCTTAGCTGTGGCATGCCGGATCTTCACTGCGGCATTCAGGAATCTTTAGTTGTGGCATGTGGACTCAGTTGTGGCATGCATGCAGGATCTAGTTCCCCGACTAGGGATCGAACCCTGGCCCCCTGCATTGGAAGCGTGGCGTCTTACCAATGGACCACCAAGGATGTCCCTGGCAATAGTATCTTAACATGCAAACAGAACCCAACTTGAACAAAATATTTCATTAAAACATTCTTTTTAAATGAATGCATGTGACCATTCTCAGCCAAAAGAAAACTACCTTTCTCTTAGGCGACTGGAATCTATGCACTTAACAAATATTTATTGAGAGTCTACAATGTACAAAAGACCTTGTAGGTGCTGGGATACACTGGTTGATATGGCAGACGTGGGGGTCATTGAAACAAATCCCCCTTCTCGTGGAGCTTACATTATAGTGAGAAACCCACAATAAACAAGTAAACTCATAAATAAAAATATTAATTTGAGAAAATTATGATTATAATGAAGAAAACAAAACAAAGTCATATAATAGTGACTAGGGAGGCTATTTTATTTGTTTATATATTTATTTTTCCTTAATTTAAAAAATCAAAGTAATAGATTTTTTAAATATAGCTTTAAAAAATAATATAGCTTTAAAAAAATCAAATCCCAAAATAAATCTAATGAATAGGGAGAGGAGAGGTGAAGAGGCTTCTCTGTGGAGGTGATCCCTGAGCTGAGACCTGAATTATGAGGAGGCAGCTATAAAAAGGTCCAGGAAAAGCATATCAGGCATAGAGAAAAGTAACCCAAAGGCACCGAGTGCAATGGAGCTTGGTGTACAGGTTCCTGGGACAGAAGAAAAAGACAATTTAGTTGAGGTGACTTGAAGAAAAGGGTGAGAGGTAGGAGGTGAGACCATAGAGGTAGGCAGAGGCCAGATCATGTAGGATCTTATAGGGTTTGGTAAGACTATTGGCTATGTTTTATAGTGAAAGGCCATGGACAGAGTTGAATTAAACAAGGGAGAGATATGGACTGATTTGTGTTTTTTAAAGATGATTCTATTTTCTGGCTAGAGAATGGAGTATAGAGGAGCAACAGTGAAAACAGGAGGCTTTTATGGCAGTCCAGATGAGTGATGATGGTAGCTTAGAGTGGGATCATAAGAGTAATAATGGTGAAATTCAGGATTTATTTCAGAAGAATTTGTTCAGAATTTCCAGAATGTGTTGGTGAATTAGATTTGGGGAGTGAGGTAAAGCAGGAACTAGAATGAGTCCTAGGTTTGGACTTGAATTCCTGGGTGTATGGTGGTACCATTTACCAAGATAGGAAAGTTGCATGTAGAACACTTTTTGGGGATGTGGTTTGATTTGTATATGTTAAGTACGATAGACCTATGAGACAGTCATATGGAGCTGTCTAAGAAACCAACTTGCTTGGCTATTACAGGATGATTCTGTTCTCCCCTCTCACAATGCACAACCAATTGGTTGGCTAGATTAGACATCTGCAAGAAAAACAGGTGGACACTATGCCAGTCCCTGGTGCCTTTGTAATATATCTGTAATTTTTGTTAAGAGTTGATTCAGTGACTCAGAAGACCATGGTGGGTATTCCTTGGACACCTATACTACATTCTAAGATGTGACTGAATAGCCATGGTTGGTAAAGAAAGTAGTTTCCCAGAACAGAGTTATATTTGGCAAAAAAAAAAAAATTTCCAACTATATTTTCCACTTGGCATGTAGATAGTATATGACATGGCACAGAGAGATAATACAATCTAGTTGGAAAATGTTTCTTAGACATACTAATGAGAAAAGGCTTTATTTTTATTCCCCTTCAGATTCTGGTTCATAGATATATAGCTCTTAGAATTGGGAGGATCTCAAAGAACAATGCGTTTAACCCCTGATCTCAGGCAAGCAAAGCATCAAGGCAGCAAATGCCTAGACAAATCACACCACTTTTTGTAGTAGTTTTCTGCATTTGAGAACTGGGCCTTTTCTTCGACATCCCTACTTTACACATTCAGGTCTTAAAAACCTATTTTCAGCTAAAAAATTAAGTGTAAATGAAATAAATTCAATATAGACAAAATAATAAAATTATTTATATTTGCTAGGATGCTTCCTTATATGCAAACTGTGCTTTGAAAGTGAAAACCACAACACCCCGCCCTAGTGTTTAAACATCTCCCCTGGGATATTACTTTGCTTTTCTAACACAAAGTTCTTAGATTAATTTCTGATCTATATCAACTATATAAGAAGGGTGGGAATTAACAGGGTTTTTGATGTTGCTTTATAGCCAGGCCCTTTCAGCTTATCAGGCTCTTTTATAATGGCTTTTTCACTTTCAGATGCATTCCTATAACTGTCCTCTTACTGGTTAATGGGTCTGTTACCTTTCTGGAAGCTCCCCTGAGCTAAGTTCATTACCATACTGTAGTCTCCCCTAAGCTATAAATCCCACCTGCATACTAGTCTATTTCCAAGACCACTGCCCCTAATTGTAAAGCAGAGATATTATGGCACATTGAAACAGAGAAACCAAGGCAGTAGAATTTTTTGAAAGCCAAGGAAGCAGCCACATCCATAACAAAACTGAAAAATAATCACCATTGTCTGCATTCAGACCAATACCACCAACCCAAAGGGGGGCGGTGCTATTTCAATAACAACTTGCTGACATATTCCACCCTTTCTCGTCATGGGCTATCTGTCCCATTTCTGCACCAAAGGCCTGAAGGTTTTGCTTGCTGGGCCTTTCAGCGTAACATTAGAGCTTGCGTTCTGTGCAAAAACCAGCTCAACTCAGCATGTGTTCTCTGAAAAAGTTAGCTCAACTCAGGTCTTGCATTTTTATAAAATAATCTGATTCTTATAACTAGGATTGCTTATCAAGAGACTTTGGAGAATTTCCCTTCTCAGCATCATTAATGCAGAACAAAGATCGGAGCTACAGACTGTACGTTTGCTTCATTCCTTCAGTCAAGATTAATGGTTGCAGCTATCGGAAAAGAATGTTCTCCTTATAGTTTAAATTGCCAACTTCAGAGAAACCATAAACCAGTTCCCCTCAAGCATCATAACCTAGTTATTCTTTCCTCTCCTTCCTCAAACAGAAGGGGCTCTCTACTTCCCAACAAAATAACAACTACCTGAACACTAATATAGAAATCAACTATCATCTTAGATCTATTTTATGACCATCTATTCCCTTTGGTCTTCCCCTGGAACTTCTACATGATTCTTTTTAACAATTTTACATTTCAGTTGGATAATTTTAAGGTGTATTTAACTTTTTGACTTAGTGTGTATATTCAATAATCTCTTGAAAAGCTAAAGTGCACTTACTGGAATTCTATTTCCTTCTTTTCCTCCTCTCTTCTTTCCTTTTCTGAGATGCAAGACTTGGCAATGTGCAGAAGAAAATACAGACTGATTGGGCATAGCTTTTGGAGACAGGTAGACCTGGCTTTGTATTCCTGTTCTGGTTATTCAACTTTTCTGTTGGTCTAGTTATTCAATCTTTCAGAATTTGATTCCCAAAAATGGTAACACTCTCTATCTTATGGAATGTTGTGGAGACCAAAAGAGAGGTGGAAAGCCCTGAGACCAGTGTCTGACAGATTGATTATACAAGTAGAGTTTGTATGTTCCAAGTTCCCATGGGGTCTGGGAGTTGGATACCAGTTAACAGAAACTACTGTTTCCCAAATTTCCCTGATAATAAAAATTTCTTTTTTTATTGGTTAAAATTACAATTTTCTTGGTCTCATCCCAGAGCTAATGAATCAGAAACTCCAAGGCTTGGGAGCTAAGGAATTGTATTTTTAATAAATATTCCTTTGTAATTCATATCATTAGAAAAGTTATGGAAACACTGATATAGGCTATCAGTATCTGTTATGTTCTGTAATTTTAAGCAAAATCAAAATAAAATAACTATTTTACAATATTGTAAATCAACTATACTTCAATAAATAAACAATAAAAAATAAAAGTACACCTGAAACTAACACAATATTGGAAATCAGCTGTACTCCAATAAATAAATACATACATACATAAATATATAATTTTTTTAAATAGCCACTTTAATAATTGATTTTATAATGTGTGAAGCTTCAATTAAATTACGCCATTGAATATTTTTTTAAAACTTGCTCTGACTTTTTAAAATAATTAATTATTTTTATTTTGGGCTGCGTTGGTTCTTCTTTGCTGCGCGTGGGCTTTCTCTAGTTGCGGCCAGCGGGGGCTATTGTTCATTGTGGTACGCGGGCTACTCATTGCGGTGGCTTCTCTTGCTGCGGAGCACGGTCTCTAGATGCACGGGCTTCAGTAGTTGTGGCACGTGGGCTCAGTAGTTGTGGCTTGCGGGCTCTAGAGCGCAGGCTCAGTAGTTGTGGCGCACAGGCTTAGTTGCTCCACGGAATGTGGGATCACATTCCACATTGCTCCACGGAATGTGGGACCAGGGATCAAACCCGAGTCCTCTGCACTGGCAGGCAGATTCTTAACCACTGCACCACCAGGGGAGTCCCTACAGTTGAATATTTTAACTGTAATTTACACCAAATATTTAAACTTTTAGTCCATCTGTCTTTTTCTCTGTAAGTTCCACAAAACATTCAAACTTCATCGTCATTAGTGAATAAAAATGAAATGCTCTTGGCTTTAATTGATTTAGTATTAGCAGAATAAGAGCCAAGAATAGCGTAAAGCATTTGGTAACGTACAACACTACATAAGTGTTGATTATAATAATTATTAGCTGTTATAATTATAATAATAAAGATCTACACCTACAAGACTTGACTTGTGAGTTAACCAGCTAGCTGCATTTTAATGTGCTTTTAACAAGTCTCTCTAAGCCTTGTAGAGACAAAGCTTAAAACATTATGCATAGGGCTTCTCTGGTGGTGCAGTGGTTGAGAGTTCGCCTGCCGTTGCAGGGGACACGGGTTCGTGTCCCGGTCCGGGAAGATCCCACATGCCGCGAGTGGCTGGGCCCGTGAGGCATGGCCGCTGAGCCTGCGCGTCCGGAGCCTGTGCTCCGCAACGGGAGAGGCCACAGCAGTGAGAGGCCCGCGTACTGAAAAAAAAAAATAATGCATTCTAGGGTATAGATCCTATCCTTCACATCGTTGTTCCTCAGACTTTGAAGAAGCTTGTTTAATTGTCTGAGAAAGTTGTTTAAAAAAATGTAGAGAACTCCCAGCCTAACCCTCAGAGATTCTGATTTAATAGCTACCTAGTCATTTGTCAGTTTTGACTAACTGGCATTTAACTCCACTTCCCATTTTCTTTCTAATTTCTTTCTAGTGGAATCTTCCTTTGTGTAGTCTTCAGAAAAGTCCCCTGGGCCTGGGCTGCAGGCCCCATCATTTGGAGGCTCTTTTTCAGAACTTTCAGTCTAGAGCAGTGATGCGTTGACATTACAACTGGGGATAGTCGCAGCGTCAGCATGCAGACCACATCGTTCCTGCCTTATGATTTTTGTTGTGACTCCTCTAAAGCTTCCTTGGTTCCAATCTCTGGTAAATTCTGTGAACCTCTGATATCCTTTCAATCAGCTCCTTCTTTGCCTAAGGTAGCCTGAGTTGGTTTCTGTTGCTTGCAGAACTATAGGGTGCTATAACCAATATAAATGATTAATACTAGTGAAGTCTAGGAACTTAGGTTTTAGCAAGTTCTCCAAGTGATTCTGATGCAGGTGGATCCTCAAACTACATTTTGAGAAATACTATTCTGTGTCGTAAGTATTTCACATAGCTTCTGATGTCATGGTATTCATGAGGAAGGCACTCAATAAATGCTTGCTAGATGAATGAATGGACAATAGATGGATAGATGATGGATTCCTTGTAAGGGGCCTGACCTCAGGTCTACTAATGCTAGGCTTTTGCCAAATAAATGTAGGGATATTGTTTCCTAAAGTTTTCTTGTTTAGGTATATGTGTTGATTTTACTTTACTGTAGTTGAAAACCACAATGCAGTTTAGAAAAGATACAATAGGTAGGAATTGGCAAGAAAGAATTCATGTTAGCATCTTACCAGTAATGAAGAAATGAGATTTTATAGGTGGGGCCATAGGTTTTTGTTTGGCTTTGTTTTTGTTTTTCTTTCTGGATGATGGCATAGGTCTTTGAAATCTCGTACATTTCTTCAGTATTTTACATACTAAAGAAAAATAATAAACCCATGAAAACAGCTGATTAAAGCCTCCTTTTCTGGGCTTCCCTGGTGGCGCAGTGGTTGAGAGTCTGCCTGCCAATGCAGGGGACACAGGTTCGTGCCCCAGTCTGGGAAGATACCACATGCCGCAGAGTGGCTGGGCCTGTGAGCCATGGCCACTGAGCCTGCGCATCTGGAGCCTGTGCTCCGCAACGAGGGAGGCCACAGCAGTGAGGGGCCCGCGTACCGCAAAAAAAAAAAAAAAAAGTCTCCTTTTCTTGCTTAAGTAGGTTGAAAAGTAGGCCAGTAGTTAATGGAATTTTTCATGACTTTGACCTTGATGGCATCTTCTCCAAAAGTTGAGCAGAGGCCATGCTATCATTAGTTTTCTTTGTAGGACTTTCTCATTCGTGATTTCCTCAGTGTTCTAAGAAGTCCTTATAAATATTAGTGAGCGATCGTCATAAAAATTTTCGTCATAAAAATTTAAGGATAGAGCCCTCTTTATTACTCATAGGTCCTTAAGAAATGGGGATAAGTACCTGTGCACCCCAAAGACTGAGGCTTAGTTGACATTAATTTATCTTTGGATCACTTTGGCCATAGTTCCCCACTACTAATTTCTCAAGCTTTTTGATCTGAGAAGTAGTGTGTGAGGTGGTGGGACAGACACTGGCTTCAGAACTTGGACACAGAGTTTGAAACCTGGTTTTGCAACAATCTAACTGCCATTATGGATTTACTCATCTTGTCTTTTCTCACCACTTGGACAGGGATTGTGTTTTACTTGCCTACTTATTCTTACCACCTGGCATAGAGTTCGTACTCAGCTAATGTTTACTTAATGAAGCTTGAATGAATTCCTAATCTTGGGCAGCTCACAGTCTTTCTGGATTTCAGATTTGTCATTTGTAAAATAGACCAGTTGTTCTCTAGCATTATTTCCAGTTCTGACATTATGCGATTATATGATCTGTGTATTCTGAAGCCAACTTCCCTAAGCAAGCTCTCTTGTTTGGGGCATTGAGAAATGGTATTGCATTACTTGCTTTGTTATAAGTGGCTTCTTCATCTCTGAGTCATTCTTACTGAAAACAGTTTCAAAGAGCCTGCAGAATTGCTGTATATTTAGTGTAGAACAGCTTGGAGAATTGACCATTCAATATTTATTTTATGGTTTCAGGCAGAGCTCTCAGCTTCATGGGGACTGCTGAGATATTTCACGTAGCTTCTTCTTCTTTTTTTTAAAATTATTTATTTTATTTACTTTGGCTGTGTTGGGTCTTCGTTGCTGTGCGCAGGCTTTCTCTGGTTGTGGCGAGCGGGGGCTACTCTTTGTTGCGGTGCACGGGCTTCTCATTGCAGTGGCTTCTCTTGTTGCGGAGGACGGGCTCTAGGGCACATGGGCTGCAGCAGTTGCAGCACGCAGGCTCAGCAGTTGTGGCTCACGGGCTCTAGAGTGCAGGCTCAGTAGTTGTGGCACTCGGGCTTAATTGCTCCGTGGCACGTGGGATCTTCCTGGACCAGGGCTCGAACCTGTGTTTCCTGCATTGGCAGGTGGATTCATAACCACTGCGCCACCAGGGAAGCCCTCACGTAGCTTCTTAAAGACATCTTCTGTCTCGAGGAGTTTGGTAGTTATCTGGTTAAACGGATTTGGCTGTATTTCAGCAAATTTGTTGGCCAGCTAGTAGGAGTTCAGATGCCAAGGCATCTATCTGTCCATAACATACTACAGTTTTTCTTTACCCTTTTCAAGTAGACAGAGTTTGTATGAAGAATCATAGAAACATAAGGGCTGGAATCATAACATCAACAATGTAGGTTAGAGTGGGAAGGATCTGAGTTTTGTTGAGAAGGCTTCAGGAGCTGCCCGAGCCGGGTATAGTGGGGGGAAAGTCTAATTAGACAGGATTCTGAGCTCTCCTCATTCCAGCTTCAACCATCTCAACTAAGAGCAAAACTGTTTCTGTCCTTTTTACATGCTGATCTTCTGAATACATTTATTTAAAATATTTTTCTGCAGCTGAATAGAAGTTTGACCTATCAGTCTAGTCCAACTCACCATTTATGATAAAGAGGCTGAAGAGGATAAGGGATTTGTTCTCGAAAGAGGTAACTGAAGGATTCAGACTCACTCTTAATTTTCAAAAAAAGATTTTCAGGAAAAGAAATATCAAGGTAGATCCGAAGGTATAGGCCAAAAAGCCTGCAGTAAGAGAATGCTGAACTTTTATAATTTACAAAGCACTAACACATACACATCGTTGGATCTTCACAACAGACTTCTGAGCAAGCAGTGCAGGTGTTATTAACCCCAATTTTAAGATGAGGAAGACTTCTGAGCAACAGACTTCTGAGCAAGCAGTGCAGGTGTTATTAACCCCAATTTTAAGATGAGGAAACTGACACTGGGCAAGGTCAAGCAGCTTGCACAAGGCCATGAAGTGTGAGAGCCTGGCCGAGGGCTCAAGTCTTCTGACCTTGAACCCAGTGCTCTTTGTATTACACTACACTGCTGACTAAAAACAGACACATGACAAGTGTGTCAACATATCTTAGAGACATGAGTCGGTAGTGGGTAGAGGACTCACACATATTCTGGTGCCTAAGGATATGATTTGGCAATTGTGTGCATTTCCCCAACATCATGGTAAGTTGCCATTGCTCACAGACCAAATCATGCACATTGTTACCATTGGGGGAACATCTGAGCATATTTTTCCATGTGTTATTTTAACAACATCCATTCGCTAACAAGAAGACAAAATTATCTTATTAGATCCTAAGGCAACCTGCCTTTTGGTTTTGTCAGACTTCTTCTGTTCCTGCTAGTTAAAAATCTTTTGGTATTTCTTATTAGAATTTTCTTGGCCAAAATGTTTAATGTGCGCTTAGATAAGTTTTCTTTTGTGTTAAAGTCTAATTTTTTCATTTCATTTTCTTTTCTCCTCCCACCCCCTATGCTTATCTACCTCCCTAATAATTATTCACTATTCAAAACGTAAAATATCTTTTCAAGGGTAAAAAGAAAATTTAAAAGAAATGAATTTATAACCTTACAACATAGGACTCAATATATAATAATAGATTGAATAATAGATTGAATAGATTGAAATAATAGATTGAAAATAATAGATTGAAATAATAGATTGAATAATAGATTGAAAAATTAGAGATTAGATTATAAAAATGAGGGAACATTTGGAAAGAAATGCTAAGCTTTTAGGAGAAACAAGTGTGTGGTTCTTTTCAATGCTATATATAAACCAGGTTGAATTGCAAAGGACAGTTCTACTAACATCTCACTGATGAGAATTTAGTTATATAGACATACCTAACTGCAAAAGAAACTTTGTTTTGTTTTGTTTTTTGAGTGGCTATAAACCCAGCTTAACTCAAGTTTCCATCACCAAGTAAGGATGAAGGAGTGGATATTTGGGATTACGTCTGACACAAGTCTTTTCTTCTGTCATCACCGTTTTGGTTAGCCACTCACTTGGGCTTATGCTGCTTGAGTCTGCTTGAAATCCCATTTTCCCAGTCTGGACTAAAGTGTAAATAAATAGCTGCTGCTTCTGGTCCAGTAGAAGAACTGGCAGCGGTTCATTTTTCTCCTCCTACTAATTGCTAGGAAATGCATTTTAGGATGTTGTTCAGTACTAGTTGCAGGTTGTTCCTTGTGGAACTCCAGAAGAACTGAAACTCAGAATAAAACTCTATAGAATCATCACTGTATCTGTAAATATACGAACTTAAATTTAAATGTTATTTAAAATGGCAGGCAAACAAATAATATCCCAAGCTGGTATGAACCTGTGTGTACCATGAGATTTTTCTGAGAAAAATATAGCCACATGCAGTTCAAATCTAAATAAGGAAAACATCTCTCTAAACATCCTGTAATTTGTTTTCTAGCAAGGATCCTGAGAATAATAGTGGAAAGAAAAGAATTTGAATGTTCCTAGTCTTCAAAAAGTTTCATGGCAGAGTCAAGGCCTACATGCCCTGGGTAAAACATGTCAAAACAAGGACTAAGGGTATAGAAATGACTGAACTTAAAAAATCATTATTTAATCATATAAAATTTTGTTACATGAAGCAGAGGTAGTACTGCAGTTAGCTCAGTGAATCTATTTTAGACTCTCAAATCACAAAATATTATGTTTGTTAATTCCCCTAGCCTGTTCTTGGCTCCAGATTAATCATCATTGGTTTGCTAACCCTATATATATACATAATTGAAGTATAGTTGATTTACAATGTACACCAGTTTCTGGTGTGCAACAAAGTGACTCAGTTATACATATACATATATAAGCTTCTTCATATTCTTTTCCATTAAAGGTTATTACAAGATATTGAATTTAGTTCCTTGTGCTATACAGTAGGACCTTGTTTTTTATTTTATATATAGTAGTTTGTATCTGCTGATCCCAAATTCCTAATTTGTCCCTCTCACCCCCAACCCCTGCCTTTTCCCTTTGGTAACCATAAATTTGTTTTCCATGTCCTTGAGTCTGTTTCTGGTTTGTAAATAAGTTCATTTGTATCATCTTTTAGATTCCACATATAAGTGACATCTTATGACATTTGTCTTTTTCTAGTTGGACAAACATATTGCGTGTCAACTGTATTCCTGGCACTGTGCTAAGAGCTGAATAAAACAATCTCTGCCCTCAAGGAGCTCAAAGTTTGGTGATGAAAAGTTACTTACAATTTTCATCCTTAAGAATAATAGTAACAATGTACCTTGTGAAGTTGGAATCTGGGATTAAGAGACATGGTTGATTCACCAAGAACAAAGTGAAAAAAATACAGGCTGAAGACTCAGAAAACATCTATTTGAAGCTCAGTCCAGTCACTTACTACCTGTGCCCTTGAGCAGATTAGTTAACTAGTCTTACTTTTAGCTTCTTCCTCTGAAAATTGAGAATAATGCCTATTCTCAGTGTTCTGAGAGTGTTCTGAGGCTCAAATGATATAATGTAAATGCTGTGCTTGGCACATAGAAGGCACTCAAAAACTAGCTGTAATTATTATAATTATTATTAATGATTGTGTTATTTCCAAGAATGAATTGGTTTAAAACATAGAATAATCATATATAATAATAATGAGATATCATGTAATTACTAATATATTAATCATTATATAATATTATATTAATATATAATTACATATATATAACTTGCTATAATCCATGTACTATTCTCAACACTTTACTCAATGAGACAGGTGTTTTTAAGCATGGCAACTGTCCTTCAAGGTAGTTATTGTTATTAGCATCCCCATTCTACAGATAAGAAAACTGAGATGTAGAAAGATTAAGTGACTTGCCCAAAGTTACAAAACTAAGTAGCAAAGTTGGGATGTGAACCTAAGCACTATGTCTCCAGAGTCTGTGTGCTCTCACTATGATACTGTAACACTACAAATAACTTAATTCATTAATCCATGAATCACATAAGGGACTAGAACGAACTTTCTGACTTTCAATGATTGACTCTTGGAGCAGTAGTGCAACCAACTCTGCTCCCAAGGTGGCCCTGCCTTAGACCCTGTGTTTTAGAAGGCCTCACTTATCATAAAAACACACACAAAATTTATTAAATAGCACATGGGCACCTCTGGCACTTGAGTTCTGTGCTCAGCATTGGCACGGTATGTCCTTAAACATTCACTTTCATGCTTAACAGCATTCAGGCCCCAGGGAAATGCTTCTTTATGATCCTTCTCCTATGTCCTTGAGTGAAAAGGCAACTGCGTCTAAATGTTATGAAGTCCTGTGGATTATATCACCACCAAACTTGGAGATGTACATCAGCAATTTGGGTATTAGATAGTAGAAACACCTAGGAAGAATAAAAGACTACCTTTTCAGATTCCTCCTCTCAGATAGTGTGAGCGCAAGAGATTTTTCATAGCGTGGTATCACTTTCTAGCGTATCAAGCATCCATTTTCTTGCTTTTCTTCACGTTTTAATTTGTGTCTCCAAACGTACTTGTCAATTAGCATATTATTTACAGTAATTGAACATGATGGCTGAGGGACATTTTGCAACATAAAACAATTCATATTACTCTTACATGTGTGTACATGTAGGCTAACATAACATACACGAAGCAGTGATATCAGTTCCTCACGTTGGCCACTGGATGGTCAATGTGAGAATCAAGAATACTTTTATTTTAATTAAAATATTTAAATAATGCAAATAAACTTTCAAAAATTTTTTCTGTAATTTTGATTTAAAATTTTGATATTCAATAACTACAATTTATTTTTCCCTTTTCAATATTTAGGGAGAGAATTTTGAATTCTCTAGAAAAAAAGTTTTTTTTATACCCTGAGAAAACTATAATTCAAAAAGAGTCACAGTGTTCATTGCAGCACTATTTACAATAGCCAGGACATGGAGGCAACCTACGTGTCCATCGACAAATGAATGGATAAAGAAGATGTGGCACATATATACAATGGAATATTACTCAAAAAGAAATGAAATTGATTTTTTTGTTGTGAGATGGATGGACCTAGAGTCTGTCATACAAAGTGAAGTAAGTCTGAAAGAGAAAAACAAATACCATATGCTAACACACATATATGGAATCTAAAAAAAAAGAAAAATGGTTCTGAAGAACCTAGGGGCAGAATAGAGATAAAGACACAGACGTAGAGAGTGGACTTGAGGACACGGGGAGGGGGAAGGGTAAGGTGGGACGAAGTGAGAGAGTGGCATGGACATATAAACACTACCAAATGTAAAATAGATAGCTAGTAGGAAGCAGCCACATAGCACAGGGAGATCAGCTCAGTGCTTTGTAGCCAGCTAGAGGGGTGGAATAGGGAGGGTGAGAGGAAGACGCAAGAGGGAGGAGATATGGGGATATATCTATACATATAGCTGATTCACTTTGTTATACAGCAGAAACTAACACACCACTGTAAAGCAATTATACTCCAATAAAGATGTTAAAAAACATATAAAATATTGCAATTATTTCCAGTTTTATTGAGATACAATTTGCGTATAACATTGTGTAAGCTTAAGGTGTACAACATAATAATTTGATACAGTCATCTCTGGATTGGTTCCAGGACCCCCTTGGATACCAGAATCCATGGAGGCTCAAGTCCCCTATATAAGATGGTATAGTATTTGCATATAACCTATGAACATCTTCCATATACTTTAAATCATTTGTGGCTTACATATAATACCTAATAAATGCTATGTAAATAGTTGCCTGTATGGAGCAAATTAAAGTTTTTCTATTTGAAACTTTCTGGAACTTTTTTTTTCTCAAATATTTTTGATCTATGGTTCGTTGAATCCATGATGCATAACCCGCTGATACAGAGGGCCAACTGTATGTATATATTGCAAAATGATTACCGCAATAAGCTTAGTTAACATCCATTAAATCACAGTCACAATTTTTTTCCCCTTGTGGTGAAAACTTTTATAATCTATTCTCTTAGCAACTTTCAAATATACAAGACAGTATTTTTAACTATAGCTGTCATGTTGTACTTTATAGTCCCAGAACTTATTTATCTTATAACTGAAATTTTGCACTTTTTGACCACCTTAATCCAAAAATAATTGTTATTTTTCAGGTTGTTTTGTTTACTTTACATTTTTTTGATGGAAAATACATTCAAAGTTTGGACAGTTTGAATACAATTACATTTTGTTTTTCAGTCTTTTAGAGCATTAAGAGTGAGTACAAGTTCAGGCCAAGATAGAAATAGAAAAACGTAAATGTGAAATTCAGAAAAGAAAAGAGAAAATATGTCAAGTAGAAGTATAGGGTGTTCTTTTTCTCTAAAACTTTGAGAACTTGATATGTAACTTTTAAACATGTAGACATATGATATGTGGCCCTCTATGTACTGTTTGGTCTCACCTCCACATATGTTGGGGGTGTGCCTTTTGGGCAGAGTCCATACACAGCAAGCTCATTTTGGCCTAACTGGTATTTTGGCCTGTCTAAAATAATATAGTTAAATCAGTAGCCTCACAAGTAGAGTCAAAAATTAAGAAACCGGGAAAGCAAATTAACAGCAAAAAATTTAGCACATTTCTGAAATAGGAATACCTTAAAGAGGATTACAAAAGGGATTTAGGTGTTTTAAGTACTATACAGTTTTCTTGGGGAAAATAGTCCATGTGGAAAATCTCTGTTCTATGTTCTAAAATAAAGAATGATTTCTGAGACAAAATGATCTTCATGGAGGAAAAGCATGATAAGTGGGTTTTTCTTGAAGAAGTGTTCCTATTAATTTGGTCAATCAATAAATGGGTAATGATGTTCATATAATGTGCCCCAACATAGTTGGCCAACATCGAGGGTTTAAAATTTAATTGAAGGGGTAAATGATGTATACTTGGAAAAATTAGAGAATAGTTACTAAGAACTGTGAACAGTGAGGTCCAAACAAGTATTATGGAGGATCAAAGTAGAGAAAGATTGGTGTGATCTTGAATCATCCAGCAGGGAGGATTTCACAGAGGGGCACTGGAGTGAGACCAATAATATAATCCCTGGAATGGAGTTAGGGCCTTATAGGTCCAGGGAAATCACATGAGCTGTAAACAATATTTTCAAACAAACGAAATGCCATCCCTCTGTCTCCTTCCTCTTCCATAACAATGCTATAAAGGCTCCTACTGTTACTTAGTTGTTGTTTTTTTTATCCATGAGGGAACTGTGATGTGTGTGTGTGTGAATGTCATTAATAGCGCTCTTTTCCTCTACCTGACTGTGGAATCAGCTGAGAGACAGATATAGGAATCAGCTGAGAGACAGATATAGGATTCAGGTTAAAATAGTGAATAAATTCAGATTAAAATAACTGAAGATTAAAATAGCAGCTTTATTAGTGGTGAAAAGCTAAATGGGAAGATATGGCTTTGATATGTGACCAAATATCTTCCAATCTGATATACATTTCACCCCCAAATTGGGTAGACTTACTCATCTAGACATGGGTCCACTAGAGACACCAGGCCTCCCTAAGCAGGCCCAGGCCCCTTACCATTTAGCCGAGACAGACCAGACACGAGGCCTCTGTAGGCAGGCAGATCCAAACAGGTGAAGGCTATGCACAGGACTAGAGTGTGGAGAGTGCAGAATTCAAGGAGGCCCGCATTCTCAGGCTCATGACCATGTCTGTCTCATGACCCTGAGTGTGAGCGCCTTCTTAAATTTTGTGCCCCAGATGCCTCCCTGGCCTCATACCATCCTGGCCCTAGCCAGCATGTCCATTTCTTTTTCCTGAACTCACTCATCAGGTAAATCCCTCCTCTTGCCCTAGGGAGAGTGATTGTGGAGGAAAAGAGAGGCCAGGGGGGTTACTCTAGTGGAGGTATCCGCACATGGAAGAAGGCTAGGGGAAAGGAGTTTCCCTTAAAAGAGATCATAGAGGGACTTCCCCGGTGGTCCAGTTGTTAAGGCTCCATGATTACCCTGCAGGGGGCACGGGTTCGATTCCCGGTTGGGGAACTAAGATATCACAGGCTGCGCGGCATGGCCAAAAAAAAAGAAAGGGAGATCATAGAAGTAAAGCTTTTTGCCAAGGCCATACAACCAGTGGTAGCTAGAACCCAGGATTCTTGTTCCTCTTCATAAAAACAAAAAGATGATATGATGCAGCTTTGAGAATTAAACCCATTCACTAGAGCACTCAATTAACCAGGTCTTCTATTATTACTATTATTATTACTGTTATTATCATTTTGCTTTCATGACTCTTTTAGGTGACTTAAGCAAATTATATATTAAATTATATGTAAACTCATATAACATGTTGTAGGTTGAATGGTGGCCCCCCCAGAGATATGTCCATATTCTCTAACATATGAATGTGACCTTATTTGAAAAAAAGGTCTTTGCAGATGTAATTATATTAAGGATCTGGATATGAAATCATCCTTGATTATCTGTGTAGGCTCTAAATCCAAGGGTCCTTGTAAGAGCCACACAAAGGGGAGACACACAGAGAAGAGGAGAAAGCCATGTGAAAGTGGAGGCAGAATTAAGTTAACGCAGCCACAAGCCAAGGAACACATGGAGCCACCAGAAGCGGGAAGGAGCAAGGAAGGGTTCTCCCCTAGAGGCCTAGGAGGGAGTGCAGCCTTGCCAACACCTTGGTTTTGGACTTCTGGCCTCCAGAACTGTGAGAGAATAAATTTGTGTTGTTTTAAGCCACGAAATGTGTAGTAATTTATTACAGTCACCCTAGAAAACTAACACATAGGGCAGAGATATGTTTTTAAAGCCCTGTATTAGTTATCATTATCCCAAAACTTAGTGGCCTAAAACAATACCTCACACAGTGTCTGTGGATCAGGAATTTGGAAACGGCTTGGCTGGGTGATTCTGGCTCAAGGTCTCTCCTGGGGTTGCAATCAAGATGTTGGTCAGGGCTTCTGAAGACTTGGCTGTGGTGCCAGAGGATCTGCTTCCAAGATGGCCCACTCACAAGGCTGGCAAGTTCATGCAGGCTGGTGGCGGGAGGCCTGTGTTCTTTGCCACGTGCACCTCTCCGTTAGACTGAGTGTTCTCATAACATGGTGATGGACTTCTGACAGAGTGAGTGAGCCAAGAGAGAGCAAAGTGAAGGCTGCAATAGTTTTTATGATCAATCCTGAGAAGACACACGCCATCATTTCCTCAATGTTCCCACGTAGGCCATTCCTGTTCATTGTGAGAGGGGACCATACAGGGACATGAATACCATGAGGTGAGGATCACTGAAGTCCATCATGGAGGCTGGCTAGCACAGGTCCCAAATTTTTCAGGGTATTTAGGGAACCAGGATATTTCCTATATAGCCACTTGAACCATCTATATTTGAAGCCATAATGATAAAGTATACAAAATACTCTTTGGAGTGATGAACTTGAGTTACTACAAGTCATTTAAATATTCAGTTCAGTTCACTTTCCTACTTTAGGTTGAACCATATGAAATTTGTGATTTTTTGTGGGTAAATAATTATCCAATATCAGCAATTTCATGTTTTCAACCCACTACTTATAAAGGTAGGACTATGAACTAAGATACCTTAGATCAATTTTTAAGCAGTTATACATATAAAAACACTTTTCTTTCAAACAATTATTTAACCACCAGTTTAAATGAACTAGAATACACTATTCTTCAAACACTCTGGTTATTTGAAATGTTACTATAGAATTGATGTCCCCATAAAGTTTTCGGTCCATGAGCCAAAGGGTCTGTGAGGGCATTGTATCAGAGGGACTTCATAAAAAGTAATTTAACATCTCTGGGACCAATTTTCCTCATCCATAAATGAAAGAATTTGGCTAGATGACATCTAGGCTGACTTTCTGTTAAGAAATGTTCAATAAGTCTTTGTATGCTATGCTTGAGCCACTACCAGTTCCTTTCTCAAACTCACAGTAAGACAAATTGCATATTTAATAGGGTTGTAGGAAAGTCTTTAACTAAATGTTTATTCATTAATATGTAATATTAATAGTTAAACTCAAGATCCCTAATTTTTTCAGAAGT
This sequence comes from Lagenorhynchus albirostris, assembly GCF_949774975.1. Classification (NCBI taxonomy): domain Eukaryota; kingdom Metazoa; phylum Chordata; class Mammalia; order Artiodactyla; family Delphinidae; genus Lagenorhynchus; species Lagenorhynchus albirostris. The sequence continues at coordinate 62,739,949 of NC_083103.1, read as the reverse complement.
CCAGAGAATCCTCCCTCCTCCTTTGTTCTCTAGAAAGCAGAGACTGCCCTTCAGTAAATCAATTTTCTTAATTTGACTTGCTATATTTGACAACATTTTTTGGGTTCACATATTTTCTCTTGTGCCAAGTGCTGCATTTTTCATTTCCCACAGAATCAGGACAAACTGTACATCCCCTGCTGTGTCCAGGGCAGATCTGGCTAAATGTCAACTATGTTAATTGGTATAGAGAAAACAGCAGCCCTATTTTTATCTGATTAAAAATCCCCACAAACATTCTCCGCTAAAGTAAAGCTATGTCAGTACAAAGTGATTTAGTTACAATGTCAAGTTTGGCAGATGTATCCCTCCTGTCTTCATTTTACTGTAGCAGGCAGAATGCTGCTGTTTCCTGAAAGCTTTCAGTATCTAAAATTTTAATCCTACTTTTGGAGGCTCAGAACTTGGTACTCAAAACTTTTGGTGGCCTGCCAATTGGAATAAAATATCTTCTCTTTACAGTGATACTTTTAAACAAAAAATTTATAGGACAATCTATAGATCGTAATTTAAAAGGCAGTTTAAAATATTTTATTATACTTTTTAAAAGTCTCCACATTAAAAGTTGCCCCAGGATGAGAAGATTATGTAATATAATTGCTTCAGTTAATTGGAGTGTGGGAGGTGTGGGTGTAAAAGAATAAAAGGTAATGAACTTTGATAAATTTATATGAGCTACAACAAAGTACCAGAGAAAATTTAATTTTATTGGAGGGTGGCTATATCTTCAGTGCTCCTTTAAAATTGTATGCTGCCTCTTTAATGTTGGAATTCCCTAGGACTTCATCTCACTCCTGGGAGCTCACTCCTAGGTAGACTTCATACACTCTGTGATTTCACCAACTGCACAACTTGTACACTCATATCGTTTGGGCCTGTATCTCCAGCTTACTGAAAGCCACATTACTATCCCTTGGTATATTTTGGGTGTCTCATGAGCACTTCAAAATCCCCTCCTCTGGTTTCTGGTCCCAAATATAAGGAGCTTAGAAGTCAGCACACTGTCACAACAACAGGTAAAAAGCTGAACAAACTGAAAAATGAACTCTTCATACATTTGTCAGAGAAGTGAGGTCACAGAGCAAACTGCCCCTAAAATTGGAGAGACACACAGGTGAACACAGTGAATCACAATTTGCAGGAGCAGAAACCCACAAGCAGAAACCTCCACGGGAACCAGTACCAGTGTAGGGAAACCTAAACTATAATTGACAAATTGCTGGTGGCTCAACACACCTTTCTCAATGGTGAAAAACTGAAACCACTTCCTCTAAGATCAGGAATAAGACAAGGTTGCACACTCTGACCACTATTATTCAATGTTGTTTTGGAAGTTTTAGCCACAGCAATCAGAGAGGAAAAAGAAATAAAAGGAATCCAAATCAGAAAAGAAGAAGTAAAGCTGTCACTGTTTGCAGATGACATGATACTACACATAGAGAATCCTAAATATGCTACCAGAAAACTACTAAATATAATCAATGAATTTGGTAGAGTAGCAGGATACACAATTAATGCACAGAAATCTCTTGCATTCCTATACACTAATGATGAAAAACCTGAAAGGGAAATTAAGGAAACACTCCCATTTACCATTGCAACAAAAAGAATAAAATACCTAGGAATAAACCTACCTAAGGAGACAAAAGACCTGTATGGAGAAAACTATAAGACACTGATGAAAGAAATTAAAGATGACACAAACAGACACAAACAGCTATACCATGTTCTTGGATTGGAAGAATCAACATTGTGAAAATGACCATCCTACCTAAAGCAATCTACAGATTCAATGCAATCCCTATCAAACTACCAATGGCATTTTTCACAGAACTAGAACAAAAAATTTCACAATTTGTATGGAAACACAAAAGACTCCAAAGAGCCAAAGCAATCTTGAGAAAGAAAAATGGAGCTGGAGGAATCAGGCTCCCTGACTTCAGACTATACTACAAACCTACAGTAATCAAGACAGTATGATACTGGCACAAAAACAGAAATATAGATCATTGGAACAGGATAGAAAGCCCAGAGATAAATCCACGCACCTATGGTCACCTTATTTTTGATAAAGGAGGCAAGAATATATAATGGAGAAAAGACAGCCTCTTCAATAAGTGGTGCTGGGAAAACTGGACAGCTACATGTAAAAGAATGAAATTACAACACTCCCTAACACCATACACAAAAATAAACTTGAAATGGATTAGAGACCTAAATGTAAGGCCAGAAACTATCAAACTCTTAGAGGAAAACATAGGCAGAACACTCTATGACATACATCACAGCAAGATCCTTTTTGATCCACCTCCTAGAGAAATGGAAATAAAAACAAAAATAAACAAATGGAACTTAATGAAACTTAAAAGCTTTTGCACAGCAAAGGAAACCATAAAGAAGATGAAAAGACAACCCTCAGAATGGGAGAAAATATTTGCAATGAAGCAACTGACAAAGGATTAATCTCCAAAATTTACAAGCAGCTCATGCAGCTCAATATCAAAAAAACAAACAACCCAATCCAAAAATGGGTCGAAGACCTAAATAGACATTTCTCCAAAGAAGGTATAGAGATTGCCAATAAACACATGCAAGGATGTTCAACATCACTAATCATTAGAGAAATGCAAATCAAAACCACAATGAGGGGCTTCCCTGGTGGCGCAGTGGTTGAGAGTCCGCCTGCCGATGCAGGGGACACGGGTTCGTGCCCCGGTCCGGGAAGATCCCACATGCCGCGGAGCGGCTGGTCCCGTGAGCCATGGCCGCTGAGCCTGTGCGTCCGGAGCCTGTGCTCTGTAACGGGAGAAGCCACAGCAGTGAGAGGCCCGCGTACCAAAAAAAAAAAAAAAAAACTATCTAATGAAGGAAGACAAGAAAAGGAATTAAAAGATATACAGACTGGGAAGGAAGAAATAAAAATATTTTTGTTTGCAGATGACACAATTGTCTATATAGAAAATCTGAAAGAATCAACAAAAGAAAAAACCTTCTGGATCTAATAAGTGATTATAGTAAGTCTGTAGAATACAAGGCCAATAAACAAAAGTCAGCTACTTTCCTACATTCCAGCAACAGAGAAGCAGAATTTGATATTGAAAACACATTATCATTTACATTAGCACTCAGAAAAGTGAAATACTTAGGTACAGATCTAACAAAATATGTATAATGTTGATATGAGGAAAACCACAAAACTCTAGTGAAAGATATTTTTTTAAAAACCTAAATAAATAGATAGTCCATATTCATAAATAGGAAGACTCAGTATTGTCAAGATTTCAGTTTTTCCTAACTTGATCTATAGATTCCTTTCAATCCCAATCCAAATCCCAGCAACTTATTTTGTGGACAATGACAAACTGATTCTAAAGTTTATATGGAGAAGTAAAAAACCCAGAAAGTCAACTCAATATAGAAGGAGAAGAACAAAGATGGAGAACTGACACTACCCAACTTCAAGACTTACTATAACACTACAGTCATCAAGACAGTGTGGTATTGGCTAAAGAATAGTCAGATAGGTCAATGGAACAGAATGGTGAGCCCAGAAATACAGCCACATAAACATAGTTAACTGATCTTTGACAAAGGCACAAAAGCAATACAATGGAGCAAAAATAGTCTTCTGTATAAATGGTACTGGAATACATCCACATGCAAAAACAAAAAGACCTAGACACAGACCTTACACCTGCCACAAAAATTAACTCAAAATGAATCATAGCCCTGAATGTAAAATGCAAAACTATAAAACTCATAGGAGATAACATAGGAGGAAACCTAGATAACCTTGGGTATGGCAATGACTTTTTAGATACAACACCAAAGGCATCATCGACGAGAGAAAAAAAATTGATAAGTTGGAATTAATTAAGTAAAAAACTTATGCTCTGCAAAAGACAATGTCAAGAGAAAGAAGTCAAGCCACAGGTTGGGAGAAAATATTTGCAAAAGACACATCTGATTAAAGGACTTATTCAAAGTATACAAAAAACTGAACAATAAGAAATCAAACAACCCACTTAAAAAATGGGCAAAACACCAGAACAGGTACATCATCAAAGAAGATACACAGATAGCAAGTAAGCATATGAAAAGATGTTAAACATCATATGGCATTAGGGAATTACAAGTTAAAACAACAAAGAGATACCTCTATACACCTATTATAATGGCCATAATTCGGAACAGTGAAAACACTAAATGCTGGTGAGGATGTAGAGTAACAGGAGCTCTCATTCATTGCTGGTGGGAATGGTACAGCCACTTCGGAAGACAGTTTGGCAGTTTCTTACAAAACTAACCATACTAATACCATACAATCCAGCAATTGTGCTCCTTGGTATTTACCCAAATGAATTGAAAACTTATGTCTATACAAAATACAAAAACCAGTATACAGATGTTTATAGAGCTTTATTTATAATTACCAAAACTTGGAAACAACCAAGATGTCCTTCAGTAGGTGAATGAAAAAGTACCTTGTGGTACATCTAGACCATGGGATATTACTCAGCACCAAAAAAGCGGAGCTATCAAGCCATGAAAAGACATAGAGGAACCTTAAATGCATACCACTAAGTGAAAGAAGCAACTCTGAAAAGGCTACATACCGTATGGTGCCAACTATATGGCATTCTGGAAAAGGCAAAACTACAGTAAAAAGATCAGTGGTTGACAGAGGTTGGGGGTGGGGAGGAAGGGATAAAAAGGGAGAGCACAAAAATGTTTAGGGCAGAAACTTCTCTTTATGATACTACAGTGGTAGATACTTGTTATTATACAGTTGTCCAAACCTATAGAATGTACACCGCCAAGAGTGAACACTAAAGTAAACTTCAGACTTGGGATAATAATGATGTGTCAGTGTAGGCTCATTGGTTGTAACAGATGTACCGCTGTGGACGTCGATAGTGGGGGAGTTTGTGCATGTGTGGGGACAGAGGTGTATGGGGACTGTCTGTACTCTCTACTCCGTTTTGCTGTGAACCTAAAACTGCTCTTAAAATATCAATTTTATTAGTTAAAAAATAAATTATATCCAAATTGAATGCATCATTCTCTCCCTGCCATCTTCCCAACTTCCTCTCCCTCTAGGTTCCTCCTTTTCAGTAACTGGAATCATGATGTATCCAGATGAACCCCATCAGAAACCTAGGAATCAACCTTTACTTTGTGTTCTCCCTTGCATATTTCATACAATCTCTTTATCAAGTTCTATGCATTTCCCCTCATATCTCTAGAATCTATCTCCTTCTTCCGCTCTCTAATGCCACTGCTACAATGCCCTCTACCCACCAACCAGTTTTCCCTTGATTTACCCTTGGGCTAATTGTTATGAACAAGTACAACTATTTTTATAAGCTTTTTGTTTTCTAATCTATCAGACTTCTGTAAATCAGGCCCAGTGCAGACCATAAAATGCAAAGCTTAGCTGTTCAGAACTTTCTTGATAACTTTTCTCATACCAAGGCTTCAATTAAATTAAAAACCAAAGCATTACACAGGTAGAGAATGAGAAAAGAGATGGAATAATGGTTTATGGCTTTGGGACATCTTTTAATGTATTAATCGAACTAAGAAAATGAAAGGGACACAAAGGTCAGTTAGACCTCCATCCAATTCCTGTGATTAGAATATTTCAATGCATTCCCTTTGCCTTCAGGACAATATCCAGATTCCTAAACACAGCAAGGTTCTTCATGACCTGCCTACTATCTTCATTCCAGCTTCATCTGCCCCTATTCTGCATTCACCCACTTGTTCAGGCCAAAATTTAGAAGTCATCCTTGTATAATCTCTTTCCCTTGAGTCACTGTCCTCAGAGTCTCTCTCCACCATTTGAGCCACCAGCAAATTCTGTTGATTCTACATTAAAAATATACCTAAATCTATCTACTGTTCATTCCATGCCTTCCACTCTAATCCAAGTCACTGTCACTGACTGCTCTTCTTGTCTAAAGCAATTCCTTCCTACTTTCCCTGCTTCTACCTTGCTCTAAATTCCGTTCTCCACACAGCAAGAATGTACATAAAAAAATATATATATATATATATATTTTGAGATCCATCTGATGACTTCTCATCTCACTTAGAATAAAATCCAAATTCCTGCCAAAGTTCTCTGCATTAGTTTCCTATTGCTACTGTAACAAAATTACCACAAACTCAGTGACTTGCATAATAGAAATTTATTCTGTTGTCTTATTTTAGATCTGTAACCTCCAGAATTCACTTCAAGGTGACAATAGGGCTGGTTCCTTATAGAGGCTCGAGAGACAACCCATTCCTTGTTTCTTGCAGCTTCTAGAGGTGACTGGCATTCCTTGGCTTGTGGTCACATCACTCCAATTTCTGTTTCTCCTGTCACATAGCCTTCTTCTCCCTCTGACCTCCTCTTTCCCTCTATAAGGACCCTTTACATCAGGCCCACCCAGATAATAATCTCTCCATCCTCAATCTTATCTGCTACATCCTTTTTACCATGTAAGATAACAAATTCACAGGTTCTGGGAATTAGGACATGGACACCTCTGTGGGGCATATGGTTTAGTCTGCCACATTCCATACAAAGATCATGAGAAAAATATTTCATCATAAAAACATGGATTTGTTAAAGTTGTTAATAAGGGGAAGCATCACAGTAGTAGAGTCTCAATAACGTCTCAGAAGGGGGTGGTAAGGGAAAGATATTTATAGGATTAACCATAGGCTGCCTTTGAGGTGGATATTAGTAGCCTAGGCAGGAATTGGTTAGAATTTGTAAAGTAATTGAATTACCAGAACCTATGAATCTATGCAGAGTTACAGTTAAATCAGTTTATTTGTGGTCTTATATTGTCACAAATGGGCCTAAATAAGCTGGTGTTAAAACAATAAGAGCTTAAATAGTTTTTATTACATATCATGGAATGGTACAGGGGATCATTTCAGTTTTTGCTTCATTTCATTTTGCAAATCATTAGTTTTTGCTTCATTTCTCAGTCCCCATTCTTTTGGTCAATCTGCAGCGTAAGTCGAAAGAAAGATGATTATTTTCCTGGGGAGGTGATCAATCCAGATCTGCACTGCTATTTAGTAAGTTGCAATTACGTATTGAATTTTTCATGGTAGTCATATTGACCTCTGTAAGTATCAGGCTTTCTTGTTCTTTTGGTTGGATGATCATTTGTAAATCATCTAGTGTTAGCAGTGGCTGTGCAGCAGCATTTAAGACTCTGAAGATCATATATCTGGTAACTGCTATGCAGACAGACACTAAGACAAAAATTATTAGAGTTTGAAAGGCATTTGAAAGCCATATTCTTAGATTTTGAAAACTGAACAATGAAAGCATGTGACAATCTATTTAGACTTTCCTTATGTAATCAAGTTTCTTTTGCCCTTTAATTTGGGTAGGGTTTAATCAACCTTACTAGTGTATGAGGAATACAGGTCTTGGGGATACCATGAGTAAAGGACACAGATAGCCATTAGCTATCTTGGACCTTAATCCTGAAGTGGGGGAAGAAAATAGCTGAGAAGATAAAGATGCAAACCCAAGGGGATACAGGTACAAAGAAGAACATGGCAACAAATGGGGTCTTGTTCCAGCTGTCTTGGTTGGAAACAGCCTACTTCATGCAGTCTTTAGTTGTTCCAAGGACTTAGGGCTGTCTCTTCTCATGGGACATCTACCTCTAGATGTTACCTAGATTCCTCAACATGCCTTATAAAGCCCTTCATAATCTGGTCATATCTCTGGGATCATTTCCTGAATCTTTTTCTCTTCACTCTCTCTTTGGTGGCCACACTGTCCTTACTGTTCCACAAACAAGTTAACCTTGTTCCTGTCTGAGAGACATTGTACTCATTGTTCCCTTTATGCAAAATGATCTCCCCAATATTTGCACCGCTGACTCCCACAATCCACTCAGGTCACATGTCACCTTCTTAGAAAGGCTTTCCCTTGTCATCATCCAATTTAAAGTCCTCTTGATTCTTTTACCTTGCTTAATTTTTCTTCATAGCACTCTTCTCTCCCTGCATCTGTTTCATATTTATTTGTTATATGCCCCACTTGAATATACACACCATTCAAGAAGGCAGAAAACTTTTCTATTTTGTTCACTGATGTGTTTTCAGGACCTAGAACACTATTCAGCATACGTAGGTGCTCAATAACTACTCGCTGATTGACTGAATAAATAAAAACGTCACATACACTATGTTTCAGCCGTATGTAACAATTTGCAGTCCCCAAATGGCTCCTTCTTTTGCAGATGTGGTTTTCCTCTGCCTGCAATAACTTCTCTTTGATTCCTTCACAATTCCTAATCATCCTTCAAGAGTCTGTTTATGTGTCACTGTCCCTGATAAACCTTCCTTGATCCCATCAGGAAGAACTAGGTGTCATCTCTCTTTGTTCTAATAGTACTCTAGGCATACCTCTATCATATTACTTAATACAGTTGACCCTTGAACTAGGCAAGAGTTAGCCCCCATCTCCCATCCCACTGTCAAGTCGAAAATCCATGCATAGCTTTACAGTCCTACCTCTGCATCTGCAGATTCAACCACCAGGGATCATGTAGCACTATAGTATGTATTTATTGAAAAAAATCTACGTATAAGTGGACCTGTGCAGTTGAAATCCATGTTGTTCAAGGGTTAATTGTACATTGCATTAACATTTTGTCTAATCTATGTCTGTATCCTGAGACTCTAGTAGAGGGCTTTGCCCATAGTAAATTCTGAGCAAATGTTTGTTGAATGGTTTTATTCATTGAGTGACAACTGTGTGTCAAGCACTGTACTAGTTTTTATGCACATTATTTTATTTTTTTAATTTTTATTGGGGTATAGTTGATTTACAATGTTGTTTTAGTTTCAGATGTACAGCACAGTGAATCAGTTATACATATACATATATCCACTCTTTTGTAGATTCTTTTCCCATTGTAGGCCATTACAGAGTGTTGAGTAGAGTTCCCTGTGCTATACAGTAGGTCCTTATTAGTTATCTATTTTATATATAGTAGTATGTGTCAATCCCAATCTTCCAATCTATCCCTCCCCCACTCCTTACCCCCAGTAACCATAAGTTTATTTTCTACATCTGTAACTCTATTTCCATTTTGTAGATAAGTTCATTTGTACATAAATACAATGGAATATTACTCAGCCATAATAAAGGATGAAACAATGCCATTAGCGACAACATGTATGGACCTAGAGATTGTCATACTGAGTGAAGTAAGACAAAGACAAATATCACATGATATCGCTTATACGTGGAATCTAAATAAAGGCTACAAATGTACATTATCTTAATCCTGACAAGAAATCTGTAAGATATATGCTACTACCCCTGTTTTACATACGACGAAACTGAATAACTTGCCCAGAGTTTCGAACCTAAGTGTGTCTGACTCCAAACTGGTATTTCTCCCATTGCCTCAAATGAATTAATAAATCTCCTTAATTTTAGTGATACTTACTGGTCAAAATTTAATATCCTAATTTTACCATTAACATTGAAACTCTGATCTTTTAGTTCAGTGTTGCATGCTCGAATACATTTTTACTTGATTCAGCCTCTTTATATTACAGAGAAGAATGGACCCCAGGTACCTTAACAGCACAGGTATCCTACTTTTATTCTGCTTCATAATTAGAGAGTTTTTGATGATGATTCAGGGTCAAGGTTTGGTTAGTCTTTCCTTTTAAGAGAAGGATTATATTTAAGAGCTAGTCCACATGTCATCTTTCAAGAGGTATAAAAGGCCCAAATACATTGAAAGTCATATTGAAATTATAGAATTAATATACCTGGAAGAAAGGAAAATGTGGCAGGAATGAGTTAAAGATAGTAAGACAGTCTCACATATGGGAGAGAACCTGGTGGTTACCCTGATTTCTGTCTTTTCTGCATGCTAGGTGAAGCAGTGTGTATTAAAATTTTAATAAAGTTTTTAGAAGTACATAAAATAGTATCACGAGGATCTCAAGCAGTGAGAGCCCAAGCTCTAAAGTCAGACAGACCTGAGATCTAATCCTTGCTCCCCTACCTAATAGCTGAGCAAATTTAAGCAAGTTACTTAACTTTTCTTAAGCCTCAATTTCTTCATCAGTAAAATGGAAAGAAAAGAAGGGCATTAGGTAGGGTAGCTAATTACTACTATAACACACAGCATTAAAATTTTAGAGGCATAATTTAATAAAACAAGTAAAATCCAATACAGATGTTCCTGGTCATGCAGTTCTCTGGGGCAGGATTCCTTCAAGGACTAATTTGGGGCCCCATGCTTCTTCTATTTTGCAGTTTTGACTTCCTCTAGATTCTTTGAAATCTTCATTCAGCTGGTAGGTAGGGAAAGAAAGAGAATATGGCGCATGTGTAGGAGGTTTTAGAGGTTTTGTGGGCCAAAACTTAAACAGCTTTCATTGTTTCTGTCCACAGTCTATTGTGTATTGACCCCAAGTAATCACAGGAGAGGCTGGGAAACATAGTATGTGTGCTCAGGAGAAAAGGAAACAAACTTTGGGGAATTCAGAGGTGTCTCTGCCACTTCAGGTCATGAGGTGGTCTTAGGGTTTAACTGAGATAATGCATGTAACGTGCTTAGCATAGGGTAAGTAATCAACACAGTTGCATGTAATTATTATTATCACAAGGGTGTATGCTGCGAGTCTGAATAAGGAAGTGAAGTCCTTGCTTGGAGGTTCTAGCAAGAGAGCTCAGCTACATTCAAAGAAAAGTCCTTACCTTTGTGTAAGGTTATATAAGATTATGATCTTTAACTGATTTGGCAGCATCAGGAAACATAAACATTGAAAGGTGAGGGATGAAGGGGTTGCCAAGTTGTTCATGTCAGCTTAGCTAACAGAATGTCAAAAGATTATAATTTAGATAACCTTAATGTCTAAGAAGAGTGGGTGTAGGGAACTGGTAGACTCTTTGGATTTGGGAATGGGCTTAACTGAAATAATAAAGGGTAAAAATTCTGATCAATCCCCTCTTCCATATTCTTTTTCTCCCTCATTTTCTTAAAGTTACAGACATCATAAAGATTCTTCAGGTGCAGCATATTTTCTTCTCCCCACTTATTTTTCTCCTCTGTTGCCATTTAAAATAGTGTAAGAACTCTGAGAACAGAGACCATGTTTGCATCACACATTATTACATCAGCACCTAGCAATGCCTAGCACAGGGTATGCAGGCAAGAAGTATTTGTTGAATGAATTTAATATATATGGTAGTTGCTTCAAGTCTTGCCTAAAGAATCTAGATAAAGTAATGGAAAGACAATGAGTTTTTAAATCTTGCTTCTATCACTTGAGTATTTGTGGGATTCTGGGACTTCTAAGAATTTTTTTTTTAAGCAATAGAGAAAATTATATAAGCATTTAATCTCTAAGACTTTTTTCTTCCCTTTATTAAGTGGCACAATACTTTTTAGAGTTATAGTAATGAGAACTAAATGAAAAAATTCATGTAGTGTTCCTAGCACATAGAAAGCATTCAAAAAACGGTTGTTCCCTCCCCATACCTCGCACCTCTCTACAATATACTTTTTAATTTAGGGGACCCTAACAATTAATTGACACTAATTGTTTACATATTTAGAAACTTCTAAAATACACCCTTGAAAAAAAGTACAGTGATATTTCTAACAGAAGCTAGTTTATTTATAAGGTGAACATGTCTACAGTTATTTGAATAATGGTGGTTTGTAAGAATCTCTTTGGTAAAAGTAATGGTGAAATACCTTCCTAGAATGACATTCATAGTAGTGCAAAAAATACACGTTGCCTTCTGTGTGTTTAGGAATAACTTTTACATTTTCCCTAAAGATGAAATATTTAGCTACTGATTTAGCTCCTGTTTACCTCAGCAGGGGTCTACCAATGCAGAGGCTCAGGCCACCCGGTAACTTATTAAGTGGAACCCACAGAAGAATAGTAAGGAGGTCTTAAGAATTGGGTAACTCCACGGCCCAATGGACACAGGGCAGCAAACTGGGCACCAAACTGCAGATGGATTGCAGATGCACTGAAGGAAGTCATTACAGTTTTGAGAAATTTGGGGCTGGCTTGACACAGATGAAGCCTGCTGGTTTAAGCACTTTATGTTCTTGGCAAAAGCATGGTGTTGCAAATTTTCACCAGCCATAGTGAAAAAAAAAGGGGGGGAAAGGGAATGGGAGGAGACCACAAAATTCATGATGATACATAAAATGTTAACCATTAGCTTTGCATCTTTTGAGAGTCACCAGATTGAAGCACAGTATTTTGGACTTGGCTAGCAGATGGTGTACACAGACTTTCTGAGTATGTTAGCATTTCATTTGAAACTAGCAAGATTACATAGGACTATCATGGTAATTTAACATTCATGGAGATTTTAAAATTTATCCTTAAACTTGTGTTGAAAGTGGGGCATTTTAACATTTTAAAAGACTTTGTGAAATAGATCTGGATCTCATAGAATAGATTCACAGGATATAATAATTCCTCTAAAATGCCCACAGGACAGTTTCAAGTGTCTTCTTTCTCTGAAAATCTGGCTTACGCAAGAGAAAAAGAGGCCAAAGAGAACAAAGACTAAACCAGGGGAGATGGCAGGTAGTGATGTCTGGATTCTCTGAATGGGACTTCTCCACTTACTACCTTCTCACTTCCTTCTATGGTCTGGACCTTTAATCACCACAGCAGTCAGCCTTGTAGGGTCAGCTAATCTCTGTTGACATCATCGTACTACTTCCCTTTTCAAATTCCAGTGAAGCTATGTGTTTCCTGTCCTATTTGACACCCTAGAGAAAAAAATACTGGCCCATTAGTATCCAAATTTAGACTGGCAGCAATGTGTCAAGTTTTCAGGGAAGAGAGAAACAAAAACAGGTGACATTTCCAAGCCTCTCAAGAAAAGGGGAAAAAACCCCCAACCCTTCTGGGGTAAGTAAGCAGGGAGAGCTTCAATACCCACTGTAGGGAGAGGTCTGCTGACAGCCTCCGAGAATGGGCCGACGGAAGCCTTTTCCTTTTCATTAAAGCCAGGAGGATGGTTTTGGGGGCCTCCCTAAACACATTCTTCATTCTGCTAGGAAAGCGCAAGCAGCTCTGACACCCCCTTGCTCAGGGGTAGCTGTGAAGGTAGCTGCACCTCCTCTGTGGGGAGCCGTTGGTTTCAATCACAGACACTAGGACACCCTTGTGGGGGGAGAAGGGAGAAGCCATACGTCCCTCGCCCCGCCTCCCACCTCCCCCCCCGTGACCCCAGCGAGCCCAGCCTCGGGCGACCTGTTAGCAGGGAGCGTCACGTGACGCGGCGGGCCGCGCACTGCCCCCGCGGGGGAGCCTCCTGTTGCGCCCGCCGGGCGGGTTCCATCACGCAACGCGCGGGCGCCGCCCCGCTCTTCCCTCGCCGAGCGAGGGAGGGCCTGCGTCGAAGAGGAAAGAGAAGGGAAAAGGGGCGGGAGACGGAGAAGGAGGGGCGGTGCCCGAGTCACGTGACCCGGGGCAGCCCGGAAAGCTCCGAGGAGGAGCCTGGCGCCGCCATTTTCCTGCAGCTGCCTGTCCCTTTTGCCCTGCCCGGCTTCAGCTGACCAGGGAGGGGGTGGGCTGAGCTGAGGCGGGGGCAGGGGAGTGCCCGATATCGTGCCTGACCCCGCGGGTGACAAGAGCCGGTTCTTTCCGGGCTGGGTGGCAGCGCGCGGCCCTGAGCCCCGCCCCAGGCCGGCAGGCGGAGAAGGAGCCGGTGGGGGTAGGGGGGGTGGGGGTCCTCCGGCGCTTGGGGGTCCCAGTCCCCGCCGGCTGCCGAGCGGGAGGGGTGGCGGAGGAGCCGCAGAGATGTCCGGCCAGAGCTTGACGGACCGAATCACCGCCGCCCAACACAGTGTCACCGGCTCCGCCGTGTCCAAGACAGTATGCAAGGCCACGACCCACGAGATCATGGGGCCCAAGAAAAAGCACCTGGACTGTGAGTGAAGCCGACCGCTGCCCCCGCGACCCGCGTCCTTCTCCCTATCTCTCTTCTTCCCCGCTTCAGCTGCCTCTTCCCTCCCTGCGTCTTCTCTGGCGCGGCGGGTCCTGTGCTCATCCGAGCTGTGTTCTTTCTGCTTCCATCACACCTGCCTTCACGGCTTCCGTTCCCTGTCTAAAAATCCCTGACAAGCCACTCCCCTCCAGGTTCCTAGGGGACCCTGGCTTCTCTGCCCGGTGCTCCGCGATACACATTGCAGCCGGCCAACTTGCCTCTCCACCTAGCCCCTCACCTCCCGGCCTCCTCTGTCTGCTGCAGCCTTCTACTCTTTCTTCCCATCTGTCCCGTGCTGCCTAGCCGCCCTCTCCTGAGCGTCTCCCCGCTTGCTCCCGGCCTCACCGCCCTATTGTTTCCCCACTAGCCTTCTTCGGGTTTCAGTAAACGCCTGGTTCCGTGGGCCCGGATCCCTGTTTCTCCGCAACCCTGAGGGCCGCCTCCCTTGAAGTGATTCTCTTCCTTTGCTCCACTGGCCTCTTCTGTCCCTTCCTTTCCCGGTTTTCTCGTCCACCTTCCCCCCCTCACCCCGCCCTTTGGGTTACCTTTCTTTGCCTCTGTATCTTCACTTAAGTTCCTTCGTCTCATTGTAAATATCATACTCAATATCCGACTTTTTTCCCCTGACTACTTTCTTCGTGGGCGTGAAAGTAAAGGGATTCTGTTGGTGTGGGGAAAGCTTTGTGGAACGCCGGGATTTTTAATCACCTCTGGTGGGGTTTAATCATTGTATTTTCATGCTTTTGACTGGGATAATTTGTGAATGTCAGTCACCCCCCCCCCTTTTCTTTTTTCTAATGGGGATATGGAAAAGGGTTTGCCGATTTTGGTATCAGTTCCTAGAGCTGTTAAGCCTGGCGGTTTGAATTCTGAAGCTTGAGTGAAGCGTAGACTATTGGAATTCAAAATAGATTAATAATCAAATCTACAAATAACATACATCCTTTAAAAAACTGGTAAAAAGATATTTGGTGATGCTTGAGTTTGGACTCCGTTTTAATTTATGCTGGTTATCTTTTGAGGAACTAGTTTTTCTTACACGCATGATGTTACACCATTCACTAACTTAGCTACAATTACTAGAGCTAACTCCTCCCAACTTTTTCCAAACCTGGAAGCCACCTGTAATATCCTCCTTTTTTATTCCACTCCTTTACCTCAAGGTACAAAGATCAGTGGATTACTCAAGCTTTGACTCAATGGAGCTTTGACCTGAAACTTTTCAGGGAAACATAGTGAAAAAGGCATTGTAATAGATAAGTTCCTTTTTTAAATGGCTACTGGACACATAAGCCTGACTGACTTCATCCTACGTGAAAGTTACTTTGCTTTACTGTATGAAGCAAGAGTGAGCATGTCCTGAAAGGGAATTCACTGACGGGAGTCCTGTTTTGAGTTCTCGTTTGGACTTTGGCCGTAAGGTTTGCGCTTTTTAAAAAAAAGTACAAAATGTGAATTCTTCCAAGATACTTTGCTCATGAAGTACTGTTAGAACAAGTTACTGCTACAGACAAACCCATTATTCACTGTGACTTATTCCTTCCTTGTGGAAAAGTTTAAAAAGGCATCATTATTGCTTGGTTCTTCTTTTGACGTGCGGTTCATGGAGGCTGCTTGTTAACTATCAATCCTTGACTGTTTTAAAGAATTCAGAATATATTTAAATGGTGACATATTTATAAATGGAAAATTCTTTTAAATACATTATGAAGCTGTTAAGTACCTCTTTTGATTGTCTGATATTTGGAGTAGACATTTCTACTGTTTACTTCTCTTCAAATGACTACTTGGCTTGCTCTACCCAATCTATGGTTTGCCCTAACACTGTTAATTCTTTTGTTAGGTTGGTTTTGTTGTTTGTTTGTTTTTGGCGTTGAAGAAACTACTTGTGACTTTGTGAACTGTTATCCTCATCTCTCCCTTCAAAATGATAAATTATAACACGAATAGATACCACTTTTAAAAGTCTTTTTAAAGGTTCTTGTCTTATTTCAAATGTTGCAGTTCTAACACATTGTGGAAAAGGTCAGAAAATAGGCTAGGTAAATTTAGGAGAGTGAGACTTGCTTGTGGTTTTATGAATGTTAGCCTTTTCTCTTGTAATGGAAGCTGCTGCAGATAAGAACTGGGATTAAGTTTGGCATATGGATAATCTCACATTTGTAGTCTTTTTCTCTACCACTGCTGTGTTTATAAATTCCCACTTTAGAACCTGAATATTCCTGGTAATGTTTGATTTTTTAAAAAAATCTGTATGAATAAGGAGCCACTTACTCTATGAGGTTTTTAAAATACTATTTTTAAAATACAATTTTTTAAAAATACTATTTTCTTTATATTGTTGTTTAAAACACCCTTATAACCAGTTCCACTAATGGAATAAATTTAAGTCTGACCAATGAGTGGTTTTTGTAAACACCTTCTTCCCCCACACACTTTAACATACTTTGAGGAAATTGAAAAGGCTTTCACAAACAGTTCTGGGTTTTGACATCATGGACTTTTAAGTCTTTAATGTAGATACAATTTTTCCTCTTTTAGGAATTTTTCTTTCTAGTGAAGGCTTAGTTCTCTTGTGCCTTTTAATATACTGAGAAACTGTTGCCTAATTAGTTGACCCTAATGAAAATGATTTTATTTTTTAAATATTAGTATTTAACAAAAATATGCTTAAGACTGCTTTTTCCTATAAGCCTTTAGAGTGTGGAGGTGGTTTCTGTGTACTTCGCCAAAATCTGTCTATATTAGGAAATGATGATTGTAATCCATGAATTATGGCTTAATTCATACTACATTGTATACTTGTTTAAGAAAGAGCTTTTGCTTTGCTTATAGGGGTCAGTAGATAATAATGTTAAGTAGTGTCCCTAATATGAAAAGAGTTGTCAAACCTGAAGCATATTTTTAAAACTAAACATGGTTTGCATTTAATTTCAGGCCTCTAATGGCCATAATCAAGATAGAAGAATAGCAGCCTTGTATTTGAAGGACTTCAGTTTGCCAGGCACTTATTAACCATTATCTAATTTAATCCTTTCTCATAGCTATGGGAGAGGCAAGTCATATGCATAGAAGATCATCTGTAACTAAATTTAAAGAGGTATAGAATACTTAAAACATTATTGGTTGAAGTACAGACAGAACAGAGGTTTTGTTTGTTTGTTTGTTTTTTGTTTTTTTGTGGTTTTTTTTGCGGTACGCAGGCCTCTCACTGTTGCGGCCTCTCCCATTGCAGAGCACAGGCTCTGGACGCACAGGCTCAGCGGCCATGGCTCACGGGCCCAGCCGCTCCGCGGCATGTGGGATCCTCCCAGACCGGGGCTCGAACCTGCGTCGGCAGGCGGACTCTGAACCACTGTGCCACCAGGGAAGCCCAGAAAAGAGTTTTAAAATTTATAAATTCTTGAAGTAAAAACATTCTTACCTGATTTCACAACCTTTACTCTTGTTTTTTTGACAAGAACACTTTTTTCTATACTTGTTTACTTTCCTTGGACATTTATGTTGGGGCATGTTTCACTGAGATGAAATATTATGTTAATGGCTCTAATGTTTTCACTTTTATATCCATATTTTTTACAGTTAATTTCAAGGGACACTTCATTCCAGCCACCATCTGCCTTACATTCTGTATAACAAAATCAAGATCATGTTCTTATTAAGTATCCGTTATAAGCATACCTCTAAAGTAGATACAGTGTGGGTATTTGTGTGTTGTGTAATGGCTCTAGACTCTGCCTAATTTTAATTGTGGAAACATATATTTTTTTTTAAGTAAGAATTTGTGAATGTTTTGAATATGTAGAGGGTGGAATTTGTATTTGGGTAAGTGGTTTGTATAACCATTGAAAATACATATAAAATATTGACATGCACCCAAAATAATTATCTTTCTAAGCAAATTATTGATTTTTAATGTCTTAGTTAATGATATCCAATGGGTCCTTAGTTTGCGTATTGTCAAGAATATATCTGGTAACTGGGATCTGATTTGAAAGAAGGTACCTGTGAGGAAGATAGTAAGTAGAAGATCTGCCCCTAGATGGCGCTTGTTTAGAAATAAGGTAACTGGGGCTTTCCAAATGGACAATTATTTCATAGTTATGTTTGGGCTTACTGTTCTTTCCCATAAGAATTAATCGTATGATTTATATTTTCATTTTCATTATTTGACCTATTCTGTCCCTTACTACTTTAATAGTTCTGAAATACAAAAAAAAATGGTAATTGAGTCATCAAAGTGGTAATAATAGCAAGATTTGACTACTTATGTCAATTGTAGGAGATGTATAGTAGAACTCCACAAATATAAGTTTTTCCTCCTTGACATATTTAGTTATGTTTCTGAATAGTATGTATTTTAAAAGAGCAACCTGAAGAGAATTTTACCTGTAGCCATTTCGGTAGCTGCCTTATTTGTAACTAGCAAATTAATTCTAAAATTTCTTTGTAAAGTAATTAGGCTTCACTGGTGGACTTGTTACTTTAAGAAATACTGTTTAGACTTTATTCATCTATTTTTTATCCTTGTAGCAGTGCTTTTTTTGTTTATATATTTTATATATCTGAATAATTTTTAAAGATGTCTTAGAATTTAATTTCAATGGAAAAGAAGTGAAGCATCATTATGAAGTGACATGCTTTTTTCCCTCTCATTTGAGTTGTAAAGCACTTGTATGATATTTAATTAGATGTTTTATTTTTTAACTTTTTTAAGCTCTTCCACTTTACTTTTTAAATTTAAAAAATATTTATTTATTATTTATTTTTGTCTGTGTTGGGTCTTCATTGCTGTGTGCAGGCTTTTCTCTAGTTGCAGTGAGTGGGGGCTGCTCTTCGTTGCGGTGTGTGGGCTTCTCGTTGTGCTGGCTTGTCTTGTTGAGGAGCACGGGCTCTAGGCATGTGGGATTCAGTAGTTGCAGCACCTGGGCTCAGTAGTTGTGGCTTGCGGGCTCTAGAGCATAGCCTCAGTAGTTGTGGCACATGGGCCCAGCTGCTCTGCGGCATGTGGGATCTTCCCGGACCAGGGCTCGAACCCGTGTTCCCTGCATTGGCAGGTGGATTCTTAACCACTGCACCACCAGGGAAGTCCCTATTTTTTTTTTTTTTGGCCGTGCCGCACAGCTTGAGGGATCTTAGTTTCCTGATCAGGGATTGAACCTGTGCCTCCTTTACTGGAAGTGTGGAGTCCTAACCATTGGACCGCCAGGGAATTACCTAGATTTTTTTTTAAATTTATTTATTTTTATTTTTGGCTGTGTTGGGTCTTCATTTCTGTGCAAGGGCTTTCTCTAGTTGTGGCAAGCGGGGGCTACTCTTCATTGCGGTGCGCGGGCCTCTCACTGTTGTGGCCTCTCTTGTTGCAGAGCACAGGCTCCAGACGCGCAGGCTCAGTACTTGTGGCTCACGGGCCCAGTTGCTCCGCGGCATGTGGGATCCTCCCAGACCAGGGCTCGAACCCGTGTCCCCTGTTAGCAGGCAGACTTTCAACCACTGCGCCACCAGGGAAGCCCCCCCCAGATGTTTTAAAAATACATTGTTTAATTTATTTTAACTATTCAGAATTGGTTTAATTTAAATAATGTGAAAGTTCACCAATTTGTTTAAAATAATTGATTTTAATTAGTCATCAGAATTGCTTTAATTTGAATAAAATACTTTATTTTGACTCTGATTATCATTTAGAATATTTAATGTGAAAGTTCACCCTAATACATAGAAAGTCTTTTCTGTTTTCTTCAGTTTCAAAGTGCTTAGTTCCGTGATTTTGCCCTTAAAGTCAAAGAAGCAAGTAAAATAAACTTAAAGACTTCTTGGCAAGAGGTTAGCGCCCTACCAAGAAGAAGTAGGGTTAGATTTTCAAAGTAAAGGCTTAATATTTGCTTTTCCTGTTCTTTTGGTGGCTGAAGTGGTATTTCCGTTACTTTGTGTTCTGTCTCAGTATGTTCCCAGTTAAATGGCTTTATATATTTCTCTAGAGAATTGAAATTTTTGGATTTGATCTTTCAGAATTTTGTGTATTCACTGTGTATATGGTTCTTTTCATGGAGAATTGTTTGTAGGCAGTTACAATTTACTAATGATATTCCTTTAAAAGGGAATTTTAATGAACTTAAACCTTTGTATTAAAAATTATGTTCAGAATTGTAATTTGCCGGGTTATCAGAATATTAAGGATTTCTCAAGTTACATTAGAATATAGTGGCAATACTCACAGCTAGACATGTTTTTTGTGTTTATGCCTAGGTTGTGTTTATATTTATTTAACAAATGTTTATGCTTACTTTGTGCTGGGCACTCACATTACTGAACACTTTGCATTTATAAACTTGTTTATTCCTTTCAACAACTTTGTGAGAGATTTTATTATTATTATTTTTAAAGTTATTTATTTATTTTTGGCTGCGTTGGATCTTCGTTGCTGCGCGCAGACTTTCTCTAGTTGCAGCGAGTGGGGGCTACTCTCTGTTGCAGTACGTGGGCTTCTCATTGCAGTGGCTTCTCTTGTTGCAGAGCATGGGCTCTAGGTGTGCGGGCTGCGGCTCACGAGCTCTAGAGCACAGGCTCGGTAGTAGTTGCTCCGCAGCATGTGGAATCTTCCTGGACCAGGACTCGAACCTGTGTCCCCTACATTGGCAGGCGGATTCTTAACCACTGTGCCACCAGCGAAGTCCAAGAGATTTTATTATTATCACCATTTTACTGAAGAGGAAACTAAGGCACTGAGTTTAGTAATTTGCCCAAGGTCACATTGCCAGGAAGAAGAGAACTGGGATTTGAACCCAGGTAGTCTAGCATCAGGTCTGGCTTTCACTTTAGTGTAACTTTTTATGTAATGATTTTCTATTCTAGAGAATGAATAGACCATGTTTATCTATTCATGGCTGTTTCTTAAAGTGTGGTCCAGGGATTCCTGGGAGTCCCCAAGACCCCTTCAGCATATTTGTGAAATCGAAATTATATTCATATGCTGAGACATTATTTTCCTTTTCCATTTTCATTCTTCCACTATTGTACAGTGGAGTTTTCCAGAGGCTATGTGGTACTGCAACAAATTGAATGTAGTAGCAGATATGAAAATCTAACTGTTTTCTATTAAGCCAGATAGTAAAGAGTTTTGGAAAAAAATGTGAAACAATGCCACTGTTCTAAATTTTGGTTTTGGAAAATACAGTTATTTTTTATGAATAATGCTAACATATGATGAATTTTATTATTTTAAAATGAATTAATATTTAAAAATTTCTCAGTTTTAATTTCTAACACAGTAAATACCAATAGAGAAAAACCACATAAGCAAAAGCTCTTTGGGGTCTTCAATTTTTAAGATTGTAAAGGTTCTGAGACTAAAAAATGCAACTCTAAGGAATGGTGTTTAGAAGAGGGGAGAAAAGAATACTTAGAGAGAAACTAGATGTAAGTGGTCCTTTAAATTCTCAGAGTAATTTTGATTTGATTTGATTTGATGGGTAACAGTGGTCCAATCATTGTAGGACTGAGCAAGAGATGTGACGTGATCTTTTGATTATGTCATGCGGTTGAGTAGATTGGAAAGAATGTGCTGTGTGACTTGGAAAGGAGACTTCTGGGGGGCAAAAAGAGTCTCTAACAGTAATAATGTAAGTTTTCCTAAAAGGCCTTGATAGAGTCCATCATTAATTGAGACTCTTTTTTTTTTTTTTTGCAGTACGCGGGCCTCTCACCATGTGTCCTCTCCCGTTGCGGAGCACAGGCTCCGGACACACAGGCTCAGCGGCCATGGCTCACGGGCCCGGCCGCTCCGTGGCACGTGGGATCTTCCCGGACCGGGGCATGAAATTGAGACTCTTGATCTATTTTTCCTCACTTGTTTTGTTTTAAATATATCTAAGCTATTTCTTTTCAGTCAAGCAGGTTAGGTACCAGTTGAACCAAAATAAATTCTTGACCCTCAAACTATTGGCCAGCCTTTGCAAATCCCATCCTTGGACACAAAATATCTTCACCTCTCTGTCAGTACAGATGCATCCTTCCTTTTAAACCTTCTTTAAACTAACTTGCTTTTGTTAACATTCACCTTTAAAGTAACCACTTTCCTAAAGACGTTACTGAATAACTCCCCCTGGTTCTGTCAGTCCAACATTATTATCACCATTTAAAGTTTACATATATATATATTTTTTTTTATTAAACTGTACTCAGTATTATGCTTTTATGTATATATTGGGTTCATGTGTGTTTTCTCTGTGAATAGGAACTGTTCTTTTTTGTACTGTTCTATGTCTCTTCTCAAAGTAACTAATCAGTGGCCCTTTGGGTGCCCAGTAAGTACTGAATGATTACACATAATCTCCTGTCACAGCTCAGGCTATTCCATGAACAATGTATGGTGGACACACCGTAGAGATCTATTCCAGTAGATATTTTAATAATGTTTTTGTGGGCATTATCTTAGTTGCAGTGAATGGTAATCACCTGATTACAAAATTATATATGAAGTCATTCAGTAGCATTGATAAAAAAGATTATAACAAATTGCTATGGCACCTATGAGGCATTGAGGTTTAGTTTTGTTTAGGTATTATGTGGTTTTTCCAAAGTATTGTTATAGCAAAGAAAAAAAGTTTCTTGGTTACAGCTACTCAGTTTGAAAACTATATTCAAATGCATGGTTTTTGAGGATATGGTCTTAAAAGTAGAAATTAATTTTAAGAATTAAACAGGGTACCAGAATTAGATTTGAAATGTTTATCAGAGCTGCTTCCTTGTACAGCTCTAGGAGGTGCTGATCACATTATAATCTATGTGCAGGGTGCCTCCAGTATATAACTGTGTGGCAGCCTCACTTTAGGATAAAGTACACTTAATAGATAATGTCAAAATGCAAAAGAAAAGAAATGACTTTTAGAATTAAGCCTTGTGAGGTATGAAGCAAAGGTTGGAGTAGTAGTAGTGATGGCCTAAAGTACACGTAGTAGGTAACGTCAAGATGCAAAAGAAAACAAATGATCGTTTTAGAACGAAGCCTTGTAGGGTAAGCAAAGGTTGGAGTGCTAAGTAGTGATGGCTATGATAGTAAGACCACTAAATCCAGATCATCAGTTCATTCCAGGGGCTGGTAGGAGTTGCTGCAAGTCTTCTCTGAATGCTTGGAATTCCAGCAGTGATTTCTGAAACGGTGCTGGTATTTATAGTCATAAACTTAGTACTTGAAAGCTTGCTAGGGGCCCTGATTTTACTCAAGGGACATTTCTTTCAAGTAGTGGTTGAGGAAGCTAGATATGCTTTGCAAACTTCTTCCCTCACTAAAGATTGCAGGTATACTTTACAAGTGACTTCATAGGGTATACTCAGTTGCTGTATTTTAATGTACGTTTCTGCTGATTATAGATCTCCTCATGTGATTTATAAGCTCTGAGAACAAGGGTCATGGTGTGTGTGTGTGTATGTATGTTAAAATTTTTATGTGCTGGTAATAGAGTTAGTTATCCTGTGGAAGCTTGAGAAATACAAATGTAACATTTTAAATACATCTAATATGCAAAAATCTTATCGTAATTCAAGTATATACCAAAAAGTAAATAGGGTGGTATTCACACCAGAGAGGATTTGCAGACCTTTTTGGTGTATTAGAAACAGTTGTTTGCAGAAATTTATTATCATGCATGGTATTGACTGATTTGAGATATTGTCATTTAATCCAAAGCTAATGTGAAAAGGGGGATTGTGAGGCAAAGTGATTTTTTTAATGCAATTTTTAAATTGAGATGTAGTTCACATAACAAAATATATTCACAGTGTTGTGTGCAACCATCTCCAGTATCTAATAACAGAACGTTTCCCCCCACCCCCAAAAGAAACCACCTATCTGTTAGCAATCACTCCCCCCATCTCTCCACCCTCATTCCCTGGCAACCAGTAATCTACTTTCTGTCTATGGATTTTCCTATTCTGGACATTTCATATGAGTAGAATCATACAATACATGGCCTTTCATGTCTGGCTTCTTTCACTTAGCATAATGTTTTCAAGGTTTATTTATGTTGTAGCATGTAACAACACTTCATTCTTTTTATAACCTAATAATATTCCCTTGTATGGATATACCACATTTTGCTCATTCATCCATTGATGGACACTTGGGTTGTTTATCCCTTTAAATCCAGGAAGAATAGTATTGCTATGAACATCTGTATAGAAGTGTTTGTGTTAACATGTGTTTTCAGTTCTCTTGGGTATGTACAAAGGAGAAGAATTTCTGGGTCATATGGTGGTTATATGTTAACTTTTTGAGGAATTACTAGACTGTTTTCCACAGCAGCAGCACCATTTTACATTCCCAACAACAATGTATAAAGGTTTCAGTTTCTCCATATTTTTGCTAACACTTGTTATTTTCAGGGTATTTAAAAATTTTTTTTCATCGTAGTCATCCTAGTTAAATATATATATATATATATAGTATATATCATGATTTTGGTTTGCATTTCCCTAATGACTAATGATGTTAAACATCTTGTTAATGATGTTGAGCTTATTGACCCTTTGTATATCTTTGAAAAAATGTCTATTCAGATCCTTTGCCCATTTTAAATTTGGTTCTTTATTATTTGGAATGCTAGAAGAGTTCTTTACATATTCTGGATACTAGATCCTTATATGACTTGAAAATATTTTTCCCATCCTGTGTCTTGTCTTTCCACTTTTTTGATAGTGTTCCCCCTGCCCTTTTAAAAAGCAAAGTATAGTTGATTTACAATATTATATTAGTTCCACGTATACAACATAGTGATTCATAATTTTTTAAATAAATGATAGTGTCCTTTGATGCACAAAAGTTTTTAATTTTGAAGTTCAGTTTGTCTATATTTTCTTTGAATATTTGTGCTTTTGGTATAATATCTTAAGAAACCATTGGCTAATCCAAGGTTACGCAGATTTACACCTTACCTACTCCTAAGAGTTTTAGCTCTTTTAGGTTTGATCAGCTTTGAGTTAATTTTTATATATGGTGTGTGGACACAAGATGACGTTAAGGAAAATGAGGGATATTTGAGTTTTTCCCCTTCTTTTGAGGTTTACTTGGGGTACAACTCTGCTACCTCTGTGTAATGTGGAAATAGAGATTAGTGAGGGAGAAAAAATTTTCCTTGATGGCATTCTCCAGTACTGGTAATAGTTCATTGACTATGGAAAATTCAAGTCAAACATTTTTCAACTGAATGGACTAATTAATCTAATCCAACAACCTTTTTTTTTTTTTTTTTAGGTTCTTGGGATAGTTTAAATGTGTGAAGAGATAATACATAGTTGCATGAGTGTCCATAAGCAGTAATTTTTGTCTATACAGAATGGTGTGTATGTTTCCATAGTATCTTGTACTTCTCCATAATGACTTGTACTACTTCTTTTTTTTATTGGAGTAAAATTGCTTTACAATGTTGTATTAGTTTTTGCTGTACAATGAAGTGAATCAGCTATATGTATACCTATATCCCTCCTCTTGGACCTCCCTCCCACCCCACCATCCCACCCATCTAGGTCGTTAACAGAGCATGGAGCTGAGCTCGCTGTGCTCTACAGCAGGTTCCCACTAGCTAGCTATTTTACACTTGGTAATGTATTTATGTCAAACCTAATCTCCCAATTCATCCCACCCTCCACTTCCCACCCTGTGTCCACATGTCTGTTCTCTATGTCTGCATCTCTATTCCTGCCCTACAAATAGGTTCATCTGTACCATTTTTCTAGATTCCACATATATACGTTAATATACGATATTTGTTTTTCTCCTTCTGGCTTACTTCACTCTGTATGACAGACTCTAGGTCCATCTACATCTCTACAAATGACCCAGTTTCATTTCTTTTTATGGCTGAGTAATATTCCATTGTATATATGTACCACATCTTCTTTATCCATTCATCTGTTGTTGGACATTTAGGTTGTTTCCATGTCCTGGCTATTGTAAGTAGTGCTGCAGTGGACATTGGGGTACGTATAGCTTCTATAATTATAAGTGTTTACAGAAAATCCTTGTGTGTCCTCTTTACTGTGCTAAATAGAGCATATAGCAAGTATGTAATAAAAAGATGCTGAAAGAATGAAGAAGGGATGAAATTTCCATGAGGGGTTTCTAATGTGTTATCAAAGAACGTTTTAGGATTTTTTCCATAAAGGAAGAGAAAGATTACTGTAGGGCTAATGCCTTTGCTATAAGTAGTAGTTGTTTGTTTAAACTTCTTTCTGTTTCCATGATGAAGTAAATTTTTATTCTTTATTGGTTGAAAATGTGAGGAATTATGGAAGTTAAGAAGTAAATTTCCAGAGTTAGATTATATAAAATTAGGGTAGTTTGACACACTTAAAATATTATTTATTCCAGGACCTACTTAATATTGGTATATTTGATTTCAAATGTTTCTTCTGTTTTTGTTTTCTTTTTTCCCCTGTTATTATGAGTATTATTTGCTAATGTATGGTTGTTGTAAGTGAATTCCAGGCAGTCTTTGATTTTAGACTTTGTGTTACCTGTGATAGTTCACACCTGATAGCAGAATGCTATAGGCCTTATTTGCTAAATGCTTGTGTTTTTTGTTATAAGATATTGGCAAAACTTGTAAAGTAAGATAGAAATGAAGTATATGTCTTTAATAGGCTATAATGAACTGGATGTTGACCTTGATTGGCTTCTTTCTACTACCTACTTCACCTGTGCCCTTTTTGTCCTAGTCTTAGGGCTCTGTGGTGAATTGCTTATGGAAATCCAAATTAATTTTTTTTGAATGTGTATGTAGATAAATCTTAATTCATTTGTGTACCTACAGACTCAAGAGTTTATTTTGTGTGACTATATTTCTTGGAGAAGACCTGAGTGGAAAAAAGAGAATTATAAGAGCAAATCTTTTTTTAAAATTTCATGTTATTTTAGTAAAATTATCTAGGAAACTGTATTAAAATCTTTTACTTGTTCTGTGAGCAAGAATATGGGGTGAAAGTTCTGAGATTGAGTTCTGTTGAATTGAACAGTGCTGGCAAAACCCCTGGTTAGAAGCATTAAATGGGGTGCTGAGGAAAAGTGATCAAGGCCTAGAAAGTAATGTAAAAATGAATGGCACTTAATCGTTACTCTAAAAGGAACGTGAGATCTGATGTTGAAAATGTGTAAACAAATAATTGTAATAATTGAGATAAATGCGTAATATTATTTACATAAAGTATCAAAGTAGGGGCTGGAGTAATTTTGAAGGAGTTAATGACAGCTTTGTAGAGGAGGTAACAAGAATTTTAAGAATGAACAGTGATTTGCCAGATGGACAAAGGGATTCCTCCTAAATAGATTAGCACATTTAGGGACACAGAGGCAAGAAAGCATTTTGATGTGTTTGGGGAAAACTTTAAGTAGTGCTGTATGGTGGAATGTAAAGTGTTAATGAGAGTAAGAGGGAGATGAGGTTGGAGAGAGAGCCCTTAAATGTCTTGTAAGGACAGGAGTTATCTTGATAGACTCTGGTCTCTCCTCCCCAGATCCTGATTTTAGGATCCCCTTTCCTCCCATTTATTAGCTGCTTTCCTAGCTTTAGATGCCAGTGTTATGGAACTGGAGGAACTGCTTTCCTTTTTCCTGGTAATTTGTGGCAGAGTTATTGAAAGGGAAGGAAGATAGGAATCTACAATCCTGTTGCCTTTTGTGCAGGGGGCTAGATGAGCTTTGGCACCTGAAGTTGTACTTCTGAATGTTGTTATACATGATGGTTTGGCTCACTGAGTAAATAAAATCAGGTACACTGATCTCATGGCTTTTGTGGGCTTGGATGCAAGTGAAGTGTTTTTGAGTTCCAAATTTATGAATGAACTTAAACACAAACTATCTTATCTGACGATGGTCAGCGTGAAGAGGAAGAGTTTGATAAGATTCTTGGGGGCATGTTTGATTTATGTGGTTTAACAATTGATATCAATTTATTTACAAAGGATACATTAATTATTAGTTTCTTTAGGTTTTTAAAGCCTGATTTCTACCAAACAAGACTTTATTAGTCTAGTGGAAATTAATATACTCATTAGCAATTGCATATTGAGTGTCTATTATATAAACAAGTTACCATGTTGAGATTATTGAGAAATCTAAAACTGAAATTGCTGATCATGTCCTCAGTCTAGTAAGGAAGATGACATATACAGATAGTTGTATTACCAGGCAGTGTGAGATAAGCTCAGATCAGACGTCATTGAAAATTAGAGGAGAGAGAGAGATAACTGCTTTCGATGAGGGGGAGAAATGGACCTTAAATGATAATTAGGGAGGAGCAGTAGGCATTTCAGCTGGAGGAAAGAGCATTGAGCAAACATTTGTAGGTAGGAAAGCTGGAACTGTGCTTGGGGAACAAAGCAATCTGTTTAACTTGAGATGGTAAATGGGGTGCTTTGAGGCCAGAGGAAGGACAGGTTAGGCGTAAGGAGAGAGCTAGTTGGAGCAATTGTCTGAGGTGAGATTGTGGAGGGAGTATGGATTTTAATCATATGACCTTTAGATATATCTCATCTCCTGGTAGCTTTTGGCTGCTGTAGGTAAAGTTGAACCATAGTTAGAGCTGATATTCAAAGTTGCACTATGTTTTCTGCTGCCAGTGTTAAAATAGGGAAGGCAAGAAGTTTTGCTGATCTTGAAGCTGAGAATGAGATTTTATATCTCATATTAACTTGGTTATAGACTGTATTAATAGTGGCAATATCTAAGGCTTTGGGGATTTCTGAGTATATAGATTGCACAGGAATGAATTATTGAAGAAGTCTTCTAAACAGTAATAATATATTCCTAATTTTGATCTGAAGATAGAGATTTTATTAAAGTTTAAGGAAACTCAGTCTTCAGTGTTGCACAAAATCTGATCAGATCAGTTTTTTTTTAAGGACACAGCCTGCATGGTGGGGATAATAGCTCAGATTTAAAGAATCCTTTCTGTCTTAAGCACTTGACATGCATGAACACAGTTAATCTTCATAAAAAAACCTATTGAATATGTAGTCTTATTAGCTCTATTATACAGATACATAAAGGAAACATTATTAATAAAAGGAAATAGAGAATAAATTTAGCACTTAAATGGCAATGAAGAACCTTGAGTGGAAGTCAGGCAATCTGGGGAATCTCTTAGCTCACAGAGAACTTTTAGGGAATGGGATATAGTTAGGAGAAAGCCTTTCTTTGAGAAATATAATTTCTGTAAATATGTAAGATTACATTTGGAAACAGCAACTTCTTATGCTTCTTATGCTTTTAGAGGAATAAGCCTGAACTGGAATGTGGTGTGCTGGCCCCAGCTCCATATGACCTTAGGAAAATCCCTTACTCACTTAAATTGCTTATTTTCTAAATTGCCTCCCTGCTCTGTTGTTCTGTGATGCTATATTTGTGCCCCTTTAGCTTTTTTGTTCTTGGCTTGGTGCTTTGGAAACTAAGATTAAGGATGGTTTCTTTATGAGCTTTTGCTTCATTCTCCATTAATTAGAGTAGCTCACCTACCAATATATCATCTTTCCTTGAAAAACAATTTTAACTTAAATATTTTACTGTTATTGGGAGGGAGGGGTAGCATTGTTTTCTGTGACTTTGTTTTAGGAGAAAATGGCCAACAAAATTGTGAATTTTCTTCTATCTTATTAAAAATATGTGAATTATGTAAAATATTAACATACTTGATAATAAAATACTTCCTATTAGCCTTTCCAACCATGTTTCAAATGCTTTCTTTTCTGAATTTTTCACTTAAGTCAGCCAGGTTGACCACAGGATGTTTATCTTCCTTTCATGTTTGCCCCCTTGGGGCACTTATGTTTGAGTTGGATGCCCTTATTTGGTGAGGGAGAACAGGACCCTTCTCCCCTCTTCCCCCTTCCCTGGTTGGTCAGATGAGCCATATCTGTCAAGCCTTCAGTAGCAGTTGTAATCAAATTGCTCCTCTATCCCTCTGCAGAGGCTTTCTTTTTTCTGTTTTCTTTTTCATCGTCGTCTTTTTCTTTCTTTTTTTTTTTTTTTAACTCAGAGCATCTTGAGCCTGTTTATTTCTCCTGAAAACAGGGACTGTTTTGTCTCGGTATCCCCAATACCCAGAATATAATGAATGCCTGGTGCATAATTATATCTTAGTAAATATTTAATAAATCTTTGATGAAGATAATGGACTTAATATACTGGGCTGGTTAATGAACTATTTAGTCAACAGTTTTTTGTTTTATTTTTTAAATGTGAATTTCCTGGACAGAATCTTTATTGCAAATATTCAGATATGATCTTGGTCTTTAGCTAGTTGGTTCACCTGATAAGTTCATAGTGTTCATGCTAGGATTATGAATTTGATACCTGAAAAGCGGTGATGGTGGTAGTCCCTTAACTACTGCCACAGACTAAATGATGTACACTGGTGATTATCTTGCTTTTGTTGGCTGTTGGTTATAATGGGAGATCAGTTGACTGTATATAATGGAGCATCACTAATCCATCCCCTTGTGTTCATTTGCACAGTAATTTAAAATTATTTGGTTAAGTGATGAATTTGTGAATTAAAGCCTTATACCTTATTTTTATCACTTATTTTATTTCATAGAACCATAGAAATTAAGCGTTATTTTTGTTTCAAAGATTATTTATTTGTTGGGGAGACTGTTTCTTGAATTATATGTATACTATGGATATTTATTGTGGATGGGGGTTGCATATGTCTACTTATTAAGGCTGGAACTTGTAATAGACCAACACTGCATCCGTTTTTCCAAGTATAGCTGCCTACTCTTTTTTGGCCTGCAACCTTTTGTGTTCTTAGGGCCACCACTAAGAGAAGATGAGGGAATTCCCTGGCGGCCCAGGTTTAGGACTCCACGCTCTCACTGGTGAGGGCCCGGATTCAGTCAGGGAGCTAAAATCCCACAAGCCGTTCAGTGCAGCCAAAAAAAAAAAAAAAAAAAAAAGTTTTACTTGCAGGTACATGTATGTGTAGTTAGTTTTGAGTTAACTTGTCAAATACAGTGTGAGCTGTCTTTCTTTTTGGCAGTCTTTTTACCTTTTTTAACTTTAAGTAAGTAACTTATTGATATCATTTAGAATAATCTTTAGTTGTATACAATATGAATTATACCTAGGAAACTTGTTTTAATATGTGTTGGTATCTTTTTTAACTGCTAAGTTTGTCTTCAGGTAGCATTTTTGGGGAGGGAGGGGCAAGATTTTAGAAATGTGTAGCATTTATATTAGGTGAGTAGAAAACAAAACATCTCACTAATTGCAGTTACTAGCTTTATTTCAGATGAGATGTTGTGGGGAAATGGGTCTAGTTTTGATTTATAAGGCCAGTGTGAAGATTAATTGGTATAAATACCAATTAATTGAATGGATTCAGTCGAATGGATTGCTCAATTCAATTCAATTGAATGAAATTGAATGGATTGCTCTACAGTGAATTTGTTTTTAAGAACTGCATATCCAAGAGGGTTACAGGATAGCTGCGTTTGATCTCTTGGTATGAAACTCAAGGAGGCAAGATCTGGTTTGTTCTTTACATGATCACGTTGTCTTCAGTTTTCAGATCTGGAAGATATAACCACATTATCCTTATTCCCATTTGTACATTTCTTTTTAGAAGTAACACCAGCTTTTCAATGACTGAGAAGTTAAGGTTTAGCAGGCAGTATTTCCTTTTTTATTTTTCTTTTCTCAGCATTAACTTTTGTAACTTTTCACAGAACTATGTAATTGTGTATTAGTTATCAGGTTTGGAATTTGTGTTAGGTATTAATTCAGTATGAGATTTTAGACATGGTATGGTATAAACCCTCCTTTATTTTTTATTTATTTATGTATTTATTTTTGCGGTACACGGGCCTCTCGCTGTTGTGGCCTCTCCTGCTGCGGAGCACAGGCTCCAGATGCGCAGGCTCAGCGGCCATGGCTCACGGGCCCAGCCGCTCCGCGGCATGTGGGATCTTCCCAGACCGGGGCACGAACCCGTGTCCCCTGCATCGGCAGGCGGACTCTCAACCACTGTGCCACCAGGGAAGCCCAACCCTCCTTTATTTTTGTTCTTCATATTCTTGCAAAATGTTTTGAATTGGCAACCTAGAGTGGACCAAGGCATTATTTGCAGGTGATTTCTGTAGCACATCCCAGAAACACTGCATAAACATAGCTGAGTGGCAGTAAACAACAACCATAAGTACTGACTTAAAAATCAGTTACAGAAAAAGAAATTAGTTACAGAGTTACAACTGGCAGCTAAGTTAGAAAGCTATTGATATTTATAAAGCAGCTGAGGAGGCTGAGACACTCCTTGCTTAACTGCTGGGAGAAAGCTGTTTCTTCCGATCAGGAGCTGGAAAACTTTTTAAGACAAGCTTAAGCTGCTTCCTGTCTTTGGGCTTGTAGACTTAACCTAGAAGTGCCTTTTCTTTGACTTTCTTCATCAGAGTTAGGTTTTCCTAACTTAACCAGTGACCAACCAGAAGGTATGGTAGTTTTTGAGGCCCTTTTAAACATAGTTTACCTCTTCTCCTATTACTTAGAATTGGGAATGATAACATCTCTGGCAGATGACTGGAAAACTGCCTTATGTGTTCCTCTCGTGTAAAATCATGTAAGCCCTACTCACCTAAAATCTGGTGAGTTGACTTTGTTTTGTAATATTCTTGGCTTTTTAAACCTTGCTTATAAATTAAGGCTTGCAGTTTCTGAGTCACTTGGAGATGGGGATGCCAAAACTCTTTAAACCCATTCCTTGTGAACTTTAGTTGAATGATATGGTTCCTTCCTTACACCCTGTCAACTTCAGTTTATTGTAGTCAGAATGAAAACGAGGATGCTAATGAGCAGAATATACTATACTAGTTAAGAGGTGGTTACTGTCTGTACTAGTAATTAGATTTGTGAGGGCTAAAAAGAAATGTGTGAATTTTAGAATAATTAGAGAAGGTGAAGACAAGACTCGAACCATGTGAAATGAAGAGAGAGAGAATTGAGAGGAAAATATGTATATATCTTCATCCATTCCTCTAGTGGAAAATACTCTTAAAGACTCTAATTCCAGCACAGCTACTAGTTTGTGTTACTTTAGGTAGGCAAGGTAAGCAAGTATTTAAATCTTTACAATGGAAATAACAAAGCATCCCTTGCCTTGTCACAAGGCTATTGTAATACAAAATCAAAAGACTAAGGATGTGAAAGAACTTTGTTATAAAGTATGAAGAAATCCCTATGTATAAAGATTTTGCCCCTCTTACAATCCAGTGCGAGTAACTGGTTAACACTTCTCAGTGGAAGAAGTTGGGCTTTATAAACATTCTGAAGAAGGTTTTGCAGATGTCCTTGAGTTTGAGGTGGTTTCATAGTACTGTATTGGAAAAGTGATAGAGGAATATAGTCTACTAAAATGAGGGAAAACTCACCAGTAAAATATGATACTAAGTAAAATGAATGATATCTAATATTTAATCGTGCTTTAAAGTTTGTAAAGTACTCTAAATATGTTGTCTTACAGTTTATATTGTTGTGAAAATTAATTACTGCTATCCCTGTTTTTAAAATGGTGAAATTGAAACTGAGTGGCTAATTAACATGCTTGAAGTCATAATGGTAAAATAGTGAATCTAGAATTTGGTTCTGGATCCTTTGGTTATTCTGATGTCACTTCATCCTGTTACAGTACAGTCCTAGCACATGGAAGTGGATTCAGCCATGCATGGGAGTGTTGGAAGGAGAGCCTAGAGCAGAATTTTAGCGATTGGTGGAATTAGCATCCCCATCATTACTGTTCGATGCATTTTGGAAATGAATAGCACTTAGGATAGACTGTCAAATAAGTGGAGTCAGAGAAGAGCTCTAATAGGGAGAAATGAACTTTAAAGGAATAGAAAGAACTAAAAACAGACGTTCCTTCTCCTCACTGGCCAATCCCAGTCATTCTGGAAGGTATCCAATATAGCAGGGTCCTCCTGGTCTAGCAGGATGCCGGCGGCACAGCAGGAAGTGAGTGGTGGAAGAGCAAGCAAAGCTTCATCTGCCGCTCCCCATCACTCTCATTACCGCCTGAACCATCCACCCCCCACCCCCCCACACCCCCGCCTTCAGTGGGAAAAATTGTCTTTTGGCAAGGATCGTAGCCTAAAAATAGTAGTCTTCAAAGTAGTAGCATTTTAGTTGGGTAGAAGGCTACTTGGGGAGCCTTTGTCACTGCAGCAAAAGGGAAATTGGTGTAAGGGTGGTATTGTAAATTGAAGGGAGAAAGGTGGTTAAATTTTCCCTGCTACTTGTCTGGACCATTTAAGATTTGTGTTACCTTACCATAACAAATCAAGTGAAAGATACATTCTTTCAAATTTGAGGAACTCTTCAGATATCCATCCACAGACAGAATGTGGATTTTGAAAATATATGTGATATTATCTATCTACCTAAATATAGATACTTACATGAAAGAATCAACTGTTTTTCTTAGTCTTTTATTATTAGCGTTATTGAAGTTGGTACATAAAAGCAGAACTAAATTAAAACCCACTGTAAGTACTATGTACAATATATGTTGTGTTAAATTGATTGTTTCCAAATTCTGTAGCAGCAGAGATCTGTTTATCAAAATGTCTTGTATTGAGAAATACTTAAAGCCTATATTTAGGGGAAATAAATCCGTAACTAACTGTGTAGAATAAGTTGTGATCCTGTCAACTTTTTATAGAAGAGCTAATCGGTTGATGACTTTTAAACAGCTCAAATAACTTTATTTTAGAATTTAAATAAATGTACCAAATTCCTTCCCTATTCTCCTGCATAGTTCTGAAAAAGTGTTGTTTTCAGATCAACAAACAATTTTTAATGGCCAAAGCTTGGATTTTTAGATTCAAACTGGTGTTTTTTTCTTTAATATTATTGCATAATTTACATGGAATTTTTAAGTTAAAAAAAGTAATATCTTCAATTTTGACATCTTATAAAGCAGATTTTTATCTCAGAAGCTATTACGCCTTTCAAGAAAGTCATTTGTCATGAAAATTTCAGCTTTTTTTTCTTTTATGCTGAGAAATAGGCTAACATGGGTTATAGTGAATTTTATAAGAACAGTTGTATGGTTACGAAATGTGTGAGAATGGAGATCTTTTGGCTGAAATACTCCGAGTGATTATTTTTTCCTGTAGAAACTTAAAGGCTCAAGTGTAAACTTACTAGGAAAAATACTTTGGCTTTAGTTTATTGGGATTTGTTAATAATATATTGATTACTCACATTTTTCACTTAGCATTATTTCAAAATTTAAAGCCATGTAGGTGGGTTATTGTTTGGTGCTTACTATTTTTGGTTATATCTGTCATTACTGTTTACATCAGTTTGAAAAAAGGTTTTCAGAAATGGCATTCACTTTGTTACCCACTAGCTTTGAGGGGTCTCTTGATGCCTACTTCATGAACTGTAGTAGATGGCTGGTACCATTTTGACTCACTGAAGGTGAACGTATTGCTTTGATTTAATTGTGAAATGTGTGAATAAATGAGATTTCCACTGTCTCTACTTAACTACATAAAACTAGAGACTTTGCAGAATCAACAAGATTGCTGTTCAGCATAACTTTGGTTTGGTAAGGGTGAAGCACACATAGGTGATGTAGAATGAATGGAATGCCTCCGTACTTCCCTACTATGTGGAAGATGGTAATTAATCATGGTGGTCAGTTCCATAGGCCTCCAAGCCACTGGTGACACCCTACCATTGTTGCTGTTAATTTTTAGAAGTCTGTTTATGCAAGACTCCTGATTATCATGTATAAATAGCAACCTCCCCCAAGCACCTGCCCCATTCTTCTTAAGGCCTAACAAATCCTTAGCACTTCTCACCATCTGACATGTTTTTGTTCATTTGTTGATTGATTGTCTCTCCCACTAGTATATAAGCTTCATGATGGCAGGAACTTTGTCCACTATTGTATATTTCTAACTCGTCAGACTATTTGGCATATTATAGTATGCAGTGAGTATTGTAGAAGAAATGGGATTTCTGTTTGTTTGTACTGAAGTTTGCAAAGTTGTGGGAAGATGGAATATAAAGATTCTATTGTTCTAATTGCATTTGGGACATGAAATTTGTGCTTTCTGGGTGAGTAGACTTTGGCACAGAGGCTAACTGCAATTTGTTATTCCCTCTGTCTAGGCAGATTTAAACTCTTAAGAGAAGCCATTAAAATTCTTTTGGATTCCTACTTTTTAGACGTGGGGTTGGCTGTTACTGAATAACATTAACCTAGCTATGGGGAGGACTTTTTGTCTCTTATTCTCTCTTCTTCCCTCTGGATCTTAGAGTGGAGAAATGGACTTTTGTTTCACCTATAACTCTACAAGTATTTATACCATCATATCAACACATGTACAAGGAATCATGCCACACGTTGTGGAAGATAAAAGGAAACAAAAGATTCCTGAATTTATTTTAAAAAAGCAAAGAATGAATCTTGATCACTTAAAACAAAAATGGTGGGACAGTCAGGTTACAGTTAAGATTATGTTCCTGTTTTTTAAGCAGAAGATATTTTTGGACATAGAGGTGAAAATTTCTAGTATTTCCAATTCCCCAGAGAAGAAACTTGAGAATCATTTGCCTAGAGGTTTTTGTTGGGGATGAGAGGACAAAATAGAATGGTATAGCCCTCAGAGAAAGAAAAATGCAAAATATACTAGGAGTAGATGGTGATTGTCTATTAATTCCGTAGCTACATGTAGACTTTTATTAGGTCACTTATAACTAGAGTTTATATTCCATATAAACTATGGTTTATATTCCAAACTGGGTCACTTTCAAGAGTGAAAGTATATGCTATCTGAAGTATATGCTATCTGAATGGAACACTGGGACAACAGGTGTAAACCAGGACTGTTCCAGGAAAATCAGGGCACTGATCGCCCCTTACTAATAACATACTTTCCTACAGACTTAGTCCCAGTTCTTTGAACCTCTCCACATAATTTTTTTCTCCTTTAGAGAACTCTGATCTGCACTCATAGAATCTCAAGCTTTGGTTCCTTTTTCCTGGTCTCAGTGGAATGAAAAGAATTCGTTCCATATTTTCTGGAGCCCTGGACTGTTCTGGTTTACAGCATTGGTGGAGGTAAGTACAGAACTTGTAATGTATTGTTAGTTGACCTTTTATTTTGCTTAGGAAATCAGGTTTTGTGTGTTTCTGATCCAGTGTTCGATTGTTTTTGAGAATCCTGGTTATATCTCCTTAACTGGGCTGATGAACTATTACTAAGTTCCTAGAATGTAGTACAAAGAGAATTTGTAATTTTGGCATTTACTCTTAAATTACTCAGTCTGTACTTTGTTTTCTTTTCTACAGGTGGGATTGTAATTCTGAAACTTCAGATCTTCAAAGAAGGGAAGGAGAATGCCTTGTGCTTGTACCATAGACATGTGATTTTTTTTTTAAGTTGGAACACTGTAATGTTTTTATTTTGTTTAAATAAATTTAAATAAATTTTTTTATTCTTATATTAAGGATGTGTTTTTATTCTATTAAGTAACTTTTTATTGTTACCTTACATTATCTGGTAAATTAAACATTAATACAGAAGTAATAGTTACCTCTGAGGTAGTGCTTACCAAAATGTGATTCTCCTCACCTCTAAGATCTTATTTGGAATCTGGGTTGGGACTAAACTTGTCTAGGTTTGGAAATTACGTGGAATCCTAAGCAGTCTCAAAATTAAGGGGTCTGTTTATAGGTAAGCTTGAACCCTTGTCTGTTCTTGCCAGTCCTGTTGTTTCTCTGTACAGTCTCCCATCTAGTGGTAGGAATGCAGAATACACCACAACACTGTGGAGAAAGCTTTAGGTTTTCAGACTTTTTCATATTAAGAATGCTTTTACATAGTAGGCTAAAACATTTTGGTAGTGGCGGGGGGTGGAAAACGACCATTTCACTTGAGAAAGAAGGTAGTGGCAGTGAATTCTGAGAGTATTCCAGGAGTATATGTTTCTCTGTGTAGTGCTTTCATGACTTAAACTTTCTTCTGCTCTTGTTGTAAGACTTTTATGTATGACAGATTGCGATGAATAAATAATAATAGATAATTTTAAGAGACAGGTTGAGCTGATTTGAAGAAGATGCTTGGTGTGTGATTAAAATTTTACGGCAACTACGTGATGATTCCATTAACTAAAACAATTTATTTTGAACTTTTAAAATTAAAGTATGGACGACTCAGCAAACTTGGCTTGTGTTAATCTGTGACAGAAGAGCTAAATTTCAGTGAAATATTAATGTAGAGTACCTTAGGGTTGGCTTTGTTTACCTAGTTCCATCTGAATTCTTTCTTCTCTTAGGAATTCTTTTTTTTTTTTTTTTTTTTTTTTGCGGTACGTGGGCCTCTCACTGTTGTGGCCTCTCCCGTTGCGGAGCACAGGCTCTGGACGCGCAGGCTCAGCGGCCATGGCTCATGGGCCCAGCCGCTTCGCAGCATGTGGGATCTTCCCGGACCAGGGCACGAACCCGCGTCCCCTGCATCGGCAGGCGGACTCTCAACCACTGCGCCACCAGGGAAGCCCAGGAATTCCCTTTTTAGTTCTTCTTCTTTCTTCTGCTACAGATGTAAAGGAGGTCAATCCTTTCTCTTCTATTGGTTTTTAAAGTGTTCTGAAGGCACTGAACACTTCCTAAATCTGTTGTTTTAATTCCTCTTACTAAAAAAATTGATTTCTTTTGGTGGCCTCCATAAGCACCTGAAATTAGCACTGATGGAGGTGTTTTCAGGTTAATATCTTCTTCAAAAAAACTGTTTAAAATAAACAAAACCAGGTAATGAGAGAATTTGTGAAGATTTATAGCAGCTTTTCTGTTGAATAGTTTCTAAGGGGGAAAAAAACCTCTCCTTTTACATGGTGATTAAAAAAAAACAGTTAAAGAAAAACTTACCGCTCAATAACCAGGTTAAAAATAACTATACTATCATACTATTAATATAACTATACTAATATATGATTATCAAATTGTAGAGTTATCTTTACATTTCTTAGTTTTCACGTGTGAATTCTTAGTCCATTCATTTTGCAGAAAACACGGTGACAGAAATAGCATATCTAGTTGTGCTAACAGATTGATTTTTCCTACAGCTGCAACTTGTTTCTTTTTAGTAAGATGGGAGTTTGCCTTACTTTCTTTATGGGTTCTGGAGATTCCTCAAGACTCACCTACCATGGTGAGAGATTGAGCTTGTATTCAAAATATTGGCCTACCTCTGCAAGAGTGGCTGCCGAATTTCCAGCTGTTACACCATGCAACGCTTGTACTTTTACCACCTCTTCCTCATATTCTTGAGGAAATAAAGGGACATGTCAGTGCTGTCCTTTCAACCATTGATCATAATATGCTCCAAAGGGTCTGGAATGAATTACAGTACAGGATTGGTGTTGGCTGTGTGACATGAGAGGTGCTTACTGAAATTTGTGAAATTATGGAAATAACAGTGATATAGTTCTGTTACATATTGGTTTTAACTACATGTTCATATATAACTTAATTGCTGAGTAATTTTGAAAGTGTTCAGTTCTTTTTGCATCATCCCATATTTGGGCAAATACACTATATATCAGAAAATATAGTATATCTATGATTTTAAAAAATGGAATCTTACTCTGCATTGTTCTTTAACTTTTTTTTTTAAATAAATCTATTTATTTATTTATTTTTGGCCACGTTGGGTCTTTGTTACTGTGCACGGGCTTTCTCTAGTTGAGGCAAGTTGTGGCTACACTTTGTTGCGGTGCGCGGGCTTCTCCTTGCGGTGGCTTCTCTTGTTGCAGAGCACAGGCTCTAGGCGCGGGGTCTTCAGTAGTTGTGGCATGTGGGCTTAATTGATCTGCGGCATGTGGGATCTTCCTGGGCCAGGGCTCGAACCCGTGTCCCCTGCATTGGCAGGCGGATTCTTAACCACTGTGCCACCAGGGAAGTCCCTTTAACATGGTTTTGATATAATATACTATGAGCGTTTTCCCCACTCAGCTTTTCTTGCCATGTATTTGTTGGCCTCATAGTATTTCACTGTCAGACTGCTGCCATTTAATGAGCTATTGCTCCATTATTGGACGTGCCCACCCACATTGTGATTTAGGTATCCTAGCGTCATAGTACTTTTTTTTTTTTTTTTTACCCTTGAACACAACTCCAGAAATATCTCTTTAAATTTTTTTTTTTAACATCTTTATTGGAGTATAATTGCTTTACAATGGTATGTTAGCTTCAGCTTCACAACAAAATGAATCAGTTATATACATACATATATTCCCATATCTCTTCCCGCTTGCGTCTCCCTCCTCCCACCCTCCCTATCCCACCCCTCCAGGCGGTCACAAAGCACCGAGCTGATCTCCCTGTGCTATGCGGCTGCTTCCCACTAGCTATTTACCTTACGTTTGGTAGTGTATATATGTCCATGCCTCTTTATCGCTTTGTCACCGTTTACCCTTCCCCCTCCCCATAACCTCAAGTCCATTCTCTAGTAAGTCTGTGTCTTTATTCCTGTTTCACCCCTAGGTTTTTCATGACATTTTTTTTTTTAAATTCCATATATATGTGTTAGCATACGGTATTTGTCTCTCTCTTTCTGACTTACTTCACTCTGTATGACAGACTCTAGGTCTATCCACCTCATTACAAATAGCTCAATTTCGTCTCTTTTTATGGCTGAGTAATATTCCATTGTATATATATGCCACATCTTCTTTATCCATTCATCCGATGATGGACACTTAGGTTGTTTCCATCTCCGGGCTATTGTAAATAGAGCTGCAAGGAACATTTTGGTACATGACTCTTTTTGAATTATGGTTTTCTCAGGGTATATGCCCAGTAGTGGGATTGCTGGGTCATATGGTAGTTCTATTTGTAGCTTTTTAAGGAACCTCCATACTGTTCTCCACAGTGGCTGTATCAATTTACATTCCCACCAACAGTGTAAGAGGGTTCCCTTTTCTCCACACCCTCTCCAGCATTTATTGTTTCTAGATTTTTTGATGATGGCCATTCTGACTGGTGTGAGATGATATCTCATTGTAGTTTTGATTTGCATTTCTCTAATGATTAGTGATGTTGAGCATTCTTTCATGTGTTTGTTGGCACTCTGTATATCTTCTTTGGAGAAATGTCTATTTAGGTCTTCTGCCCATTTTTGGATTGGGTTGTTTGTTTTTTTGTTATTAAGCTGCATGAGCTGCTTATAAATTTTGGAGATCAATCCTTTGTCAGTTGCTTCATTTGCAACTCTTTTCTCCCATTCTGAGGGTTGTCTTTTGGTCTTCTTTATGGTTTCCTTTGCTGCGCAAAAGCTTTTAAGTTTCATTAGGTCCCATTTGTTTACTCTTGTTTTTATTTCCATTTCTCTAGGAGGTGGGTCAAAAAGGACCTTGCTGTGATTTATGTCATAGAGTGTTCTGCCTATGTTTTCCTCTAAGAGTTTGATAGTTTCTGGCCTTACATTTAGGTCTTTAATCCATTTTGAGCTTATTTTTGTGTATGGTGTTAGGGAGTGATCTAATTTCATACCTTTACATGTAGCTGTCCAGTTTTCCCAGCACCACTTATTGAATAGGCTGTCCTTTCTCCACTGTACATTTCTGCCTCCTTTGTCAAAGATAAGGTGACCATATGTGCGTGGGTTTATCTCTGGGCTTTCTATCCTGTTCCATTGATCTATCTTTCTGTTTTTGTGCCAGTACCATACCGTCTTGATAACCGTAGCTTTGTAGTATAGTCTGAAGTCTGGGAGCCTGATTCCTCCAGTTCCTTCTTTCGTTCTCAAAATTGCTTTGGCTATTCGGGGTCTTTTGTGTTTCCATACAAATTGCAAAATTTTTTGTTCTAGTTCTGTGAAAAATGCCAGTGGTAGTTTGATAGGGATTGCATTGAATCTATAGATTGCTTTCGGTAGTAGAGTCATTTTCACAATGTTGATTCTTCCAATCCAAGAACATGGTATATCTCTCCATCTATTTGTATCGTCTTTAATTTCTTTCATCAGTGTCTTATAATTTTCTGCATACAGATCTTTTGTCTCCTTAGGTAGGTTTATTCCTAGATATTTTATTCTTTTTGTTGCAATGGTAAATGGGAGTGTTTTCTTGATTTCACTTTCAGATTTTTCATCATTAGTATATAGGAATGCCAGAGATTTCTGTGCATTAATTTTGTATCCTGCCACTTTACCAAATTCATTGATTAGCTCTAGTAGTTTTCTGGTAGCATCTTTAGGGTTCTCTATGTATAGGATCATGTCATCTGCAAACAGTGACAGCTTTACTTCTTCTTTTCCGATTTGGATTCCTTTTATTTCCTTTTCTTCTCTGATTGCTGTGGCTAAAACTTCCAAAACTATGTTGAATAAGAGTGGTGAGAGTTGGCAACCTTGTCTTGTTCCTGATCTTAGTGGAAATGCTTTCAGTTTTTCACCATTGAGGATGATGTTTGCTGTGGGCTTGTCATATATGGCCTTTATTATGTTGAGGAAAGTTCCCTCTATGCCTACTTTCTGCAGGGTTTTTATCATAAATGGGTGTTGAATTTTGTCAAAAGCTTTCTCTGCATCTATTGAGATGATCATATGGTTTTTCTCCTTCAGTTTGTTAATATGGTTTATCACATTGATAGATTTGCGTATATTGAAGAATCCTTGCATTCCTGGAATAAACCCCACTTGATCATGGTGTATGATCCTTTTAATGTGCTGTTGGATTCTGTTTGCTAGTATTTAGTTGAGGATTTTTGCATCTATGTTCATCAGTGATATTGGCCTGTAGTTTTCTTTCTTTGTGACATCCTTGTCTGGTTTTGGTATCAAGGTGATGGTGGCCTCGTAGAAGGAGTTTGGGAGTGTTCCTCCCTCTGCTATATTTTGGAAGAGTTTGAGAAGGATAGGTGTTAGCTCTTCTCTAAATGTTTGATAGAATTTGCCTGTGAAGCCATCTGGTCCTGGGCTTTTCTTTGTTGGAAGATTTTTAATCACAGTTTCAATTTCAGTGCTTGTGATTGGTCTGTTCATATTTTCTATTTCTTCCTGATTCTGTCTTGGCAGGTTGTGCATTTCCAAGAATTTGTCCATTTCTTCCAGATTGTCCATTTTATTGGCATAGAGTTGCTTGTAGTAATCTCTCATGATCTCTTTTATTTCTGCAGTGTCAGTTGTTACCTCT
Organism: Lagenorhynchus albirostris; assembly: GCF_949774975.1. NCBI lineage: Eukaryota > Metazoa > Chordata > Mammalia > Artiodactyla > Delphinidae > Lagenorhynchus > Lagenorhynchus albirostris. The sequence continues at coordinate 62,696,702 of NC_083103.1, read as the reverse complement.
CCTTTTTTCATTTCTAATTCTATTGATTTGAGTTTTCTCCCTTTTTTTTCTTGATAAATCTGCTTGTTTATCAATTTTGTTTATCTTCTCAAAGAACCAGCTTTTAGTTTTATTGATCTTTGCTATCATTTCCTTCAATTCTTTTTCATTTATTTCTGATCTCATGTTTATGATTTCTTTCCTTCTGCTAGCTTTGGGGTTTTTTTGTTCTTCTTTCTCTAATTGCTTGAGGTGCAAGGTTAGGTGGTTTATTCGAGATGTTTCCTGCTTCTTAAGGTGGGCTTGTATTGCTATAAACTTCCCCCTTAGAACTGCTTTTGCTGCATCCCACAGGTTTTGGGTCGTTGTGTCTCCATTGTCGTTTGTTTCTAGGTATTTTTTGATTTCCTCTTTGATTTCTTCAGTGGTCACTTCATTATTAAGTAGTGTATTGTTTAGCCTCCATGTGTTTGTATTTTTTACAGATCTTTTCCTGTAATTGATATCTAGTCTCATGACGTTGTGGTCAGAAAAGATACTTGATACAATTTCAATTTTCTTAAATTTACCAAGGCTTGATTTGTAACCCAAGATATGATCTATCCTGGAGAATGTTCCATGAGCACTTGAGAAAAATGTGTATTCTGTTGTTTTTGGATGGAATGTCCTATAAATATCAATTAACTCCATCTTGTTTAATGTATCATTTAAAGCTTTTGTTTCCTTATTTATTTTCATTTTGGATGATCTGTCCATTGGTGAAAGTGGGGTGTTCAAGTCCCCTACTATGAATGTGTTACTGTCGATTTCCCCTTTTATGGTTGTCAGTATTTGCCTTATGTATTGAGGTGCACCTAAGTTGGGTGCATAAATATTTACAATTGTTATATCTTCCTCTTGGATCGATCCCTTGATCATTATGTAGTGTCCTTCTTTGTCTCTTCTAATAGTCTTTGTTTTAAAGTCTATTTTGTCTGATATGAGAATTGCTACTCCAGCTTTCTTTTGGTTTCCATTTGCATGAAATACCTTTTTCCATCCCCTTACTTTCAGTCTGTATGTGTCTCTAGGTCTGAAGTGGGTCTCTTGTAGACAGCAAATATATGGGTCTTGTTTTTGTATCCATTCAGCCAATCTGTGTCTTTTGGTGGGAGCATTTAGTCCATTTACATTTAAGGTAATTATCGATATGTGTGTTCCTATTCCCATTTTCTTAATTGTTTTGGGTTCATTATTGTAGGTCCTTTCCTTCTTTTGTGTTTCTTGCCTAGAGAAGTTCCTTTAGCAGTTGTTGTAGAGCTGGTTTGGTGGTGCTGAACTCTCTCAGCTTTTGCTTGTCTGTAAAGGTTTTAATTTCTCCATCAAATCTGAATGAGATCCTTGCTGGGTAAAGTAATCTTGGTTGCAGGTTTTTCTCCTTCAACACTTTCAATATGTCCTGCCACTCCCTTCTGGCTTGCAGAGTTTCTGCTGAAAGATCAGCTGTTAACCTTATGGGGATTCCCTTGTGTGTTATTTGTTGTTTTTCCCTTGCTGCTTTTAATATGTTTTCTTTGTATTTAATTTTTGACAGTTTGATTAATATGTGTCTTGGCGTATTTCTCCTTGGATTTATCCTGTATGGGACTCTCAGTGCTTCCTGGACTTGATTAACTATTTCTTTTCCCATATTAGGGAAGTTTTCAACTATAATCTCTTCAAATATTTTCTCAGTCCCTTTCTTTTTCTCTTCTTCTTCTGGAACCCCTATAATTCGAATGTTGGTGCGTTTAATGTTGTCCCAGAGGTCTCTGAGACTGTCCTCAGTTCTTTTCATTCTTTTTTCTTTGTTCTGCTCTGCAGTAGTTATTTCCACTATTTTATCTTCCAGGTCACTTATCCGTTCTTCTGCCTCAGTTATTCTGCTATTGATCCCATCTAGAGTACTTTTAATTTCATTTATTGTGTTGTTCATCGTTGCTTGTTTCATCTTTAGTTCTTCTAGGTCCTTGTTAACTGATTCTTGCATTTTGTCTATTCTATTGTCCATTCTATCTCCAAGATTTCGGATCAACCTTACTATCATTATTCTGAATTCTTTTTCAGGTAGACTGCCTATTTTCTCTTCATTTGTTAGGTCTGGTGGGTTTTTATCTTGCTCCTTCATCTGCTGTGTGTTTTTCTGTCTTTTCATTTTGCTTATCTTACTGTGTTTGGGGTCTCCTTTTTTGCAGGCTGAAGGTTCGTAGTTCCCGTTGTTTTTGGTGTGTGTCCCCAGTGGCTAAGGTTGGTTCAGTGGGTTGTGTAGGCTTCCTGGTGGAGGGGACTAGTGCCTGTGTTCTGGTGTATGAGGCTGGATCTTGTCTTTCTGGTGGGCAGGTCCACGTCTGGTGGTGTGTTTTGGGGTGTCTGTAGACTTACTATGATTTTGGGCAGCCTCTCTGCTAATGGGTGGGGTTGTGTTCCTGTCTTGCTAGTTGTTTGGCATAGGATGTCCAGCACTGTAGCTTGCTGGTCGTTGAGTGAAGCTGGGTGCTGGCGTTGAGATGGAGATCTCTCGGAGATTTTTGCTGTTTGATATTATGTGCAGCTGGGAGGCCTCTTGTGGACCAGTGTCCTGAAGTTGGCTCTCCCACCTCAGAGGCACAGCACTGACTCCTGGCTGCAGCACCAAGAGCCTTTCATCCACAGGGCTCCTTAATTTGGGATGATTCGTTGTCTATTCAGGTATTCCACAGATGCAGGGTATATCAAGTTGATTGTGGAGCTTTAATCCGCTGCTTCTGAGGCTGCTGGGAGAGATTTCCCTTTCTCTTCTTTGTTCTGACAGTTCCCAGGGGCTCAGGTTTGGATTTGGCCCCGCCTGTGCGTGTAGGTCGCCGGAGGGCGTCTGTTCTTTGCTCAGACAGGACGGGGTTAAAGGAGCCAGGAGCCGCTGATTCGGAGGCTCTGGCTCACCCAGGCCGGGAGGTAGGGAGGGTCACGGAGTGCGGGGCGGGCCTGCAGCCGCAGAGGCCGGCGTGACGCTGCAGCCTGAGGGCGCCGTGCGCTCTCCCGGGGGAGCCGTCCCTGGACCCCGGGACCCTGGCAGTGGCGGGCTGCACAGGCTCCCCGGAAGGGCGTGTGGCTAGTGACCTGTGCTCGCACACAGGCCTCCTGGCGGCGGCAGCAGCGGCCTCAGCGTCCCATGTCCGTCTCTGGGCTCCGCAATCTTAGCCGCGGCTCGCGCCCGTCCCTGGAGCCCTCTCAAGCAGCGCTCTTAATCCCCTCTCCTCGTGCACCAGGAAACAAAGAGGAACGTAAAAGTCTCTTGCCTCTTCGGCAGGTCCAGACCCCTCCCCGGACTCTCTCCCGGCCAGCCGCGGCGCACCAACGCCCTGCAGGCTGTGTTCACGCCGCCAACCTCAGTCCTCTCCTGGCGCTCCGACAAAAGCCGGAGCCTCAGCTCCCAGTCCCGCCCGCCCCGGCGAGCGAGCAGACAAGCCTCTCGGCTGGTGAGTGCCGGTCGGCCCGATCCTCTGCGCTGGAATCTGGCCGCTTTGCCCTCCGCACCCCTGTTGCTGTGCTCTCCTCCGCGGCTCCCAAGCTCCCCCACTCCGCCTCCCGAAGTCTCCACCCGCGAAGGGGCTTCCTAGTGTGTGGACACTTTTCCTCCTTCACAGCTCTCTCCCGCTGGTGCAGGACCCGTCCCTATCCTTTTGTCTCTGTTTAGTTTTTTCTTTTGCCCTAACCAGGTACGTGGGGGGTTCCTTGCCTTTTGGGAGGTCTGAGGTCTTCTGCCAGCGTTCAGTAGGTGCTCCGTAGGAGTTGTTCCACGCGTAGATGTACTTCTGGTGTATCTGTGGAGAGGGAGGTGATCTCTGCGTCTTACTCTTCCGCCATCTTCCCGGAAGGCGTCATAGTACTTTTATCAAAGCCTTTTAGATACCTTTGTCATTTCTTTTTAGTACTTTGGATGCTCCTTTCTCTCCTCTTTTCAAATTAATTCAATCCTTATTACTTGTACTGAGCATTCTATATTTTGTGTCTTTCCCTAGTTTTAATTTTAACATCCAACTAAAATGTTGGTTAGATTTATTCCTTAAGGTATAAATCAGTCTGTGAAGACTGTATTTTTGAGTGAATTCTAATGGAAGTTATGTTAAAGTGTAACATGTTTCTCACAGAGGATCCCACAAACTTTAAAGATAAAATTATAACAGTTACATCTTAATTTGGACCGTGTTTTGTGACCCCTTACACAAAAAATTGAATGGAGTAAGGTATAAGACTGTTCATTTTGTTTCCCAGACATCTTTTGGCTGAGGTCTGATTTCAGCTTGCATGTTTTCTAAATACTTTCACACTTTTGCTAAGTGAAAAAAATTGTGCCAATACTTTATAGCAAAAGTTCAGAAACTGTTTTCTTTATCCTCTAGTTACTGGATATTTGGTGAATATTTTTTCTTTTCATTTGTACTCCTACCCAGGAAAAATTTCAGAGATCTGATCAGTGAAGGAACATTTGATGAACCACTTAATTTGCCTTCCAAACTGAGTGTCTCCAGTTTTCTGGATGGTTGACGAAATCAGTCTTATGTTACTAAAATCACTTATGAAAGCAGTTGCAAAAAGAGTATCTTTCGAAGTGACCCTTTTGAAAGAGACAATGATATGTGGCTAAATGATTTTATATATATATATATATATATATAATTTTTTTATCTTAAAGACAAGTTTTAGGCAAGCTCATTTATTAGAAAATCTACCTGGGTGTCAGCATAGTTTTGATATAGCCTAGAGAGTGCCTGTTTAGATGGGAACTTGAGGCCTCTACATTCTGCTAATGGTGCATGCCACTGGCTGGATTGCCTGACTTGCTGTGGAAGTCAGCCCCAAGTCCTGTAAGTTTCTAAAGTTGGTGAACTTTGCCTGGGGAGGTCTATACAGATGTGTGGCACGTTCTATGAATACGGCTGTAAGATTAATGAAACCATCTGGTAACTAGTTACTTCCGAAGTTTTGTACTTTGCTGAACATTTTCCCTTGAATACAAAGTTTTTTTTTTGCATTTCACTACTTTTTCTGTTTTTTTGTTTTTAGTTAGCTAGAAATTTAGAACTTGCATTAAATTGGCTGGTTGGGAATTCACTTCGTATATGTTTCCAAGCACCCTTATCTTTTACAAAAATTTAATTCTATTAATAAATCTCTTATATTTAGTAGTGAGCTCCTGTGACCTTACCTATGGGTAAGCACCTAACCTGTGTTAATACAATTAACATTTATTTTATCTACCCCAGACCTTGTTTGTTGGAGAGGCATATTAAATAATAAAAGTGAGAACATTTTTTTTAATATAGTAGGGATTGATTCTTTCTGCTGTCTCTGTATGGAAAAATGCTCTTCATTGCCATAGTGGGCCTGTTTTCTCCCTGCCCTTAAATACTAGAAATCCTCATGAATTCTCACCTACCTAAAGCAGAGAATCTATATGCCATATAGTAGTTACTTTTTGAGTGTAGGGTTTAGGATTTGTTACTAATGTAATATTAAAGAAGGTTTTACAGTTTTTAATATTCTTAAGGTAAATAGCTAAAAAAAAATATGAGTTTCTAGTTTGGAAGCCTTTTGATTGGTAAAGGAGGTTTAATACCAAGTTTGTGCTTTTTAAGAAATGAAATCTGGATTGAGAATGAGAAAAGCAGTAGCTATCAAGATTTCCATGATGTGCTTGACTTTTGTTTGAAACAATTTGCTTTTGGTTAGTCAGAGGTGGGGAAAACATCTTCCTTCCTGAGTTGTTGGAGGTCAGATTTAAAAGCATTTTCAGGTTACTACTATAGTAGAAACATTGTTCACAGGAAAAGTTACCCCTGGAGAAAATGACTGGTTGAGTTAAAGTACTATGGGGAAGTGTGTTCTGCAGAGTTTGTATAACCCGTGCAGTATTTTTTCTCCCAGTAATGTTTGTATATCTTTGGTTTTGCTTTTGGTCTACTCTGAATTCATGCATGAACTCATCTCATTTTTCCTGTTTTATGTGAAGTGTTACATTTTAGTTTCTGGAGTTTTCCTTCAGTTTTTATGTGGTCATTTCTAAAGCATACTATATAGTTTTCATAGCATTACGATAAACCATTATTTGTTAGATCCTCTTTAACTTGAAATTGAAAATTTTCACATGTGATGGGCTCAGGTTTGTTTTTCAACTTTTTGGGAACAGCAGGTTGTGCAGAGAGTTGTGGATCGTTGGTTTAGTCTACGTAAAAAAAAACCATTTTGGATGGTCCTGTTACGACTGTCCTTGTGCATACTAAAATAAGTGTATTTATTCAAAAAGTATGGGTGACCACTGTATGTGTTGCACTATTCTAGGCCTTTGGGGATACAGCAGAGAACATAATAGAGCCCTACCTACATGGAATTTATACTTTAATTGGGAGAGAAAGACATTAAACAAATTAAAATGAGTTAGGTGATGATAAGTGCTTTGGAGAGAAATAAAGCAGAGTAAGAGGGTATAGTGAGGGTATGGAGGTAGAGGAGTGCCCTTAAGGCTTTATTACTTTTTATAAATATTGAGAGATGTTCTTCTGATGGATGGCATTTGAGCAAAGATCTATAGTAATAAAGCCAGGGAGTAAGAGAAGTGTGGATATCCGGGAGAAGAGTATTCTAGGCACAAGGAACAGAAGTACTGAGCTCCTGAGGTAAGGGTACTTGACTCATGGGAGGTATTGCAAAGGAGACATTAGTGTAACTGAAGCAAAGCGCTGCAGAGAGGAGAGCTGATCACAAAGGGAACATAGCATAGATAGAATATATATATTCTAATATATAAAATACTGTAGTTGTTGAAACTGAAATCTATACTTTTGGCTTCATTTAGGATCAGGCTCTATCTGACTAATCTAGCAGTTTACTTACCTCCCTGATTAAGAGTATGGAAATTACTAACAAAAGTGTTTGCAGGTTCCTTCTAAAATCTCTCATTGTAGAAGAAGAGAATGATGTGGAAGTAAATAATGAAAATGTAGAATTATGTACCAGCTTTAGTGTCTGTTTGGTGGGTACCTTAGTCTGTGGAGGAGAAGATTTCACAAAGGAAAAGACGTCATTCATTTTGAAGAATGAGCAAGAATGGAAGGATTCGGTTGTGTAACAGCAAAAGGTAACATTACAGAACGCTGGAAGGTGGTTCTGTGTTGGAAGCTAAGGTTCAAGAAGGAGGATATGGACAAAGATGAAATGTATGCCAATCCTGTAAGCATTTGGGACATCATTGAGGTTAGGCAGTGACAGTCAGTGTTGTGTTATAGGTCAGTTTATGGCCAGTTTAGAGAATGTTTGGAAGTGTGGCGTGGGTAAGACCCCAAATTAGGTATCGTTAGAAGTGAAGAGACCAGTCAGTCCAGCATTTTCTCAGTGGGGACAGTTTTGGGTGGGGTAATTTTTAATTGTGGAGTGTTAATTGTGCATTGCATGACAGTCTCCCTCATCTTTGACATTAAGTGCCAGTAAAACTCAGAGAGCGTGATAATCACTCTCCCCAATTTCTGAATGCTCCCGGAAGTGGTGACCTCTAGTTAAGGAAAAATGGGATCCGAACTCTGGCTTTGGCAGTGATAACGGGATGGAGAGGAGAAGGTGGGATTGCTAGAGGTTTAAGAGACTTGGTTACCTATTGGCTCTAGGGAGTGTTTTATAAACACACACACACAGGTAGGAGCACCTTTGGGTAAGTATTGCGACAAGAAATTTTGTGACAGATTCAATTTTGGAAACTAAAATAAGATTCTGAGGAGTAAAATGACTATTGATGTCATTGTGAGAAAGTAACTTATATTTAAGAACTGAATAGCTTATCAAGATAGTTTCTAGAAGGATATAGAAAAATATATAAGGATAAATCCATGGGAAAAAAGGAAGCTAGAAATATAACTTCTTATAAAGTTCAGAACTTGACCACTGTGCTTGAAGTTTTAAAGGATTCAGAATGAGCAAGACATGGATAGGCCTTGCCCCCAGTAAATTATATTTTGAGAGAGAGACAGAAAATTTATCTTCGGGAATAAGGCAAGTACAGTATATTCAGTACCATAGGACTGGTATAAAGTACTATTCAAGAAGTTTTCAGAGAAGGCAGAGGTCAAATTATAAAATACCAGAAGTGAAATATCAGAAGCTGAGCCATACAAACCAAGTTGAATGTACTATTTAATTTTTGTTGCAGGTAGTCTCAATTGTGAAAACCTTGTGTCGTTCTCCTGTTCCATGGGCATTCTGTTTGACTGTTTTGTGCTTTGTTCTTCAGGCATTGTGGGCCAGGGTAACTGCTTCTCTAAAATGCATTTGCTTATCAAATGTTACTTTGTATAGTAATTAGACCTGTTAGAACAAACATTTTTGAAAGATTATAAGCAGATAAACGGTCATAGTTAACATTGATGTTTCTTACTAGCAATCACGGCCAAGTTAGGTCGCTTGAATTCATATTTAATCATTAGGTACTAAAGGTTAAAAGTGGACAGAACTGCTGATGAGGCACAGATAACTAATTTTTTCCCCTTTATGGTAGTTATAATGGAGGTATTTATACACTTTGTTTTATGCATACTTTAAAAATAAAACAACTCATTTCTTGGTCTTCCTCTTCATTAAGTCTCTAAATTGGACCATATTTTGTATTTTCTTCATTGAATTTGCCAGTAATATCTCTGAAGCAGATTGGAGGTGAAACTCTGAGGTATATTAACTTTTTTTTTCAGTTTTGGTGCTAAAACAATTGTGTATTAGATGATTTTATGGTAATACTTTCCAATTATTTATATTTTAAAATATAAAATTAGAACTTACATTGTTTTAACTGTTCAGAGTAATAATCAAGTAGAATTCCTGGATCACTTCTTTGGAAATTTATTGCATTGAGAAACTTTCAGTTCATTTTCAGTTTTGTTTGTCAGTGTTAGCTAGTTGATATCAAGTGAAAACTGAGCTAACTCAGTAGAACTGAAGGGAGAAAAGAATGAGAATTATTTTATTTAAACAAACTGAGAATCCTATCCACTCACAGACCACATATCTGCTCTATTAGTGCAAACACAGCATTCTAGGGGGGGATATTAATAAAGTGTTTGAACTTCAGCTTGTTTATGCTTCCATATGTATGAATTTTTAAAGTTCTTTTTTAAATGTAGGGATGTATAATATTAGTATTGTAACTAAAGGTTTGTGAGTAGTAAGAGAACTGAAAGTGTTACTCAAGGCCTTGAAACAGTTCCTTTTGAGATACATAAAATACTTAAGGATGAAAGGAGTTTGATTTACTTTCTGGTATTACTGATCAATTGTGTGATATTAATCAATGTGCTGTTTACTTCTCAGGTAGAAGTACTGTCTCAATTGTTCTCTTGAGAGATTTTTAACTACTTCTGCAAACTGTCCATTGTTGCTCCACTCTTTTTAGATCTTTACCCTATTAGTATGCAGATCTAGCATTAAAAATAAATGAAAGCCAGAGTAAATTAATCTTTTTTTTTTTATTGCAGACTTAATTCAGTGCACAAATGAGATGAATGTGAACATCCCGCAGTTGGCAGACAGTTTATTTGAAAGAACTACTAACAGTAGTTGGGTGGTGGTCTTCAAATCTCTCATTACAACTCATCATTTGATGGTGTATGGAAATGAGGTAAGCAGTATTTTTAGTTAACAAATATACTGGGGAGTTGACTGATTCAGCTTGTTTCTTTCACTGACACTTCAGAAATGGCTATAGCAACTGAATAATATAGGTAAAAAGGGCAAGGTGCTTATACAGAAATATAACTGTAGACCCTACACTTTGAGGAAAGATGGCCTTTAAGTCAGAAAGCAGAAAATGGGTCAGAGCACAGGGCACTTTCAGTAATGGGATCAGGAAGCAAAGATTAATGCCTAGAGATGGGTTCTATAAGCATCACTGATTTTTTGCAGGCCTTTGTGTATAGATTGTATGTTCGTCTATTTTCATTTACTTTTTTATCGTAGCCCAATCAGATTTCTGTCTGATCTGATGTAGTTGTCTATAGACGCTCTTTGCCTAGTTCAAGGCTGTGATATTAAGGACTAAGATGGCATTTTGCTGAGGAGACTGACTGAAGAACGCCTTCTTCAGCAAAGAGTTGTGTCTAAAGCCTTTGTTTCCCAAAAAAGGGTAACAGATAAGATGCATGAGCTTTTGCAATTAACTGTTTGGAGAGAATCATCTTGTTTTCCATGATAGCTAATTTTTGAGTTCTTACCTTAGGTGATTTTCCCAGCCTAGCATACTTACTTGTAAAATTGTGTCAAAAGGAGTATTTTAAATTGTGTTAAAAGAAAATTTGAATGGAACTAGATAAATCTGGTACCTTGGTATGTGCCTTAGAAAAATGCAGACCACTGGTTGCTGGGAGATAGCTCCCATAGAGATGGGGAGGGACTTTATTCATTTGTATCAGATTTATAAACATGACTTTCTGACATCATCACTTTACTCATTATTTTGGGTTTTTCAGTCATGAGACTCTGCTGTTATCTTTTTTTTTTTTTTTGCGGTACGCGGGCCTCACTGTTGTGGCCTCTCCCGTTGCGGAGCACAGGCTCTGGACACGCAGGCTCAGCGGCCATGGCCCACGGGCCCAGCTGCTCCGTGGCATGTGGGATCTTCCTGGACCGGGGCACGAACCTGTGTCCCCTTGCATCGGCAGGCGGACTCTCAACGACTGCGCCACCAGGGAAGCCCCTGCTGTTATCTTTGACAGATACCAAAGAGAACATCATTAGAGTTCAGAATTAAAGCAGAAATTTACCCATAACTCTTACATTGCAACAGATCTGTTTGCATATTTTGATGTTCCTTTCTGGTCTTTTTTATAGCTATAATAATGTATATAAAATATTATATTTAACTTTTTTATATATCACAGCATAAGAAGCATCTCCATGTTCTGTGTTCTTTCTATTTATCATCTTTAATGACTACATAATTGATCATATGGTCCATCATTTTCTTAATTCTTCTCTTTCCTGGAAATTTAGTTTTCCGATTATTCACCGTTACAGTACCACATTGAATGATTTTATTTGTAGTTCTTAAGTTTTAAAAATTAGTTCCAGAAGCGTTACCTGAAATATGATTACTTGGGTAACAGACGTGACCATTTTTAGGACATATGTTACTCAGTTGCTTTCTCATTCATTATAAGCAGTATATAGAGTCAATAGAAAAATTTGGATATACTAGCCTCCGTGTAACTCGAAACGTTTTGATCTTAACTAGGATATTAGTTTCTATTTTCATCAGGAATGTGTTTGTCTAAGATCATGATCATTTATTCAGAAGAATTTCAGGCTTGTATGTATTTTTTACCTTTCTAAAAAATATATATAGTTTATTCTTTAAAAAGAAAAAGCCACAAATATAACCAACTACAATGCTGGATAAGGAGGCACACTATCAGTGGTGACTTTCAGAGGTAAATAAGGTGATGATACCAGAAGCAAAAACTTTATAAAGGCAAAAAACCCAGAAAGTTGACTGTCATTCCTTACAGTTGACTGACAGAAAGAGAAAGGTAGCATTTCAGTAGTGGTTTTCAGATGAACTCTAGTTTCCCTTCAGCAGCTAAGAGAAATCCAATGCTCTGCTCTTTTTTTGGTGCTAGTTTGTACAACCCTCAGGTTTTTGCATTGGCAGGTGTTATTAGTCCGTGAGAGAGTATGCATAGGATTTCACTATGCTATGGTGTTGGAAATTACATAGAACAGTAGTTCTCAAATAGGGCAAGGGCAGAGAGTGATTTTCATCCCCAAGGGACATTGCTCATAACTGGAGGGGATGCTACTGGCATGTAGTAGGTAGAGGCTACTGGCGTGCTAAACATCTTATAATGCACAGGACAGGCCCCCACAAAAAAGAATGATCAAAACTTATAAAAAAATCATAGAGTGTAATATTTTCTTAGGATATTTTAACACCTTTTTAAACAGGTTGTTTTAGGATAAATGATGAAACAGGAGTCTTCGATTTACAAATTGTTTTTCAAAATCCTGGTTTGTTTGGGGTGATCGCTGATGAACAAGATTGAGTCAGAGAAGTGATGGTGTATATAAAATTGATAATAATCCTCTGCATACATTTACAAAAAAGTAATCCTTTTAAAGGAAATCGAAAGGAGTTTCTTTAGCTATTTTAGAGGTTGTATGTAAAGGGAAGCTAAGGTAGTGTTCTGTGGTAAGCACTTTGGAGAGGGTTTTGACAGTATTTTGAGAAAATGAACTTTCATACGCATACCGACCCAACAATTCAACCCTAAGTATATATCATGAGAAACTCTTGTATGTTTGCAGGTGGGAGACCAGTACAAAGATGTCAGTGAAACATTGTTAATAATAGTGAAATTGCAAAGAATTTAAATATCCGTATAGAAATGGATACATAATGATATAGTAGTTCATTTAAATGCTCAAACGTTGTTTAAAATGAATGAACTAGATGTACATGTATTAAATGGATAATTCTTGGGAAGAAGTTGTTAAAAATCACATTGGAAAAGAATAAGTACAGTATGGTATTTCTGTAAATTTAAAATAGAAAACAAAATTATGTACAGTTTATAGATACTTATATATGTAGTAAAATTGTAAAAACATTTGTGGGAATGATGTAAACCTACTTCAGAAAAGCCATTGCCTCTGAAGAGGGAGGGAGGGAAGGGAATGGTTTTGAAGGTGTGTGTCTTCAATAGTCTGTAATTTGATTCTGTAAGGGGTCTGAAGTGATTATGGTAATGTGTTTAATCTGGACAGTGGGTAAGAGGATGTCTGTAATATTATACTCCAGTATGATTACAGGTATTTTGCTTTTTAAAAAAAAAGTCATAAAAATTTTTGAGTCACCAGGTATCCGTGTAAAATAAAGGCACCATCTGAGTATGATTAACTATAGCCATAATATGCTATAGTAAAGCCAAAAATTACTGCTTCTAGTTTAAAAGTGCCTGTTTCCTTTTATTTTAACTTTAATACCATAGCTGTGGGCATTAGACTTTAATAAATTCCTGCATGCTAGTGAAAAATATATTTTATGTTTTTAGGGGGATTGAGGATGAAAATTTAAACTAGATAAGATTAATGGAATGTGTTAACCACCACTTTCTCCCTTAATTCTCAAATTAGAGTTTCTTAGATGGCAGTACTATCTGACATAATTATTTGTTTGTTTGTTTTTTTTCCCCAGCGTTTTATTCAGTATTTGGCTTCAAGAAACACGTTGTTTAACTTAAGCAATTTTTTGGATAAAAGTGGATTGCAAGGTAAAAAACAACTTATTCATTATAGAAAATCAAGAGTGACCCCATTTGAGGATTACTGCAGAGTTGAACTCTTTCCTTTAGAACATGTGCTATGGAGGAACCTCATGTTTTAGTGAGGGTTGTAGGGAAGGAAAAACTGTATTTTCATGTGAAGATAAAGATGGACTTCACTACTTGACACCCAGAGCTTTTTGAAAAGTAGCATAAGGTAGCAATTTGAGAGCATGGGTTCTGGAACTGGACGGACTGCATTCAAATCCCATCTGTAACATTTACCAACTGCATAAACTTGAGCAAGTTACTTCACCTCTCTGCATCTGTAAAATCAGGAATAATGATAGCACCCACCCTGTAGGATTATCATGAGGCTTAACCTAGTTATACATGTAAAGTGCCTAGAATGATGCCTGGCAAATAGGAAACACTATGTAAGTATCTGCTTTCATTGTTGTTCTTATTATTTTATGCTTTATTCCAAGAAATGTAGTTGGGAATATCATATATTTTAGTAGCAAAGGTAAGCATTATGTGTTATTCAGATGAATTGTTCATTGATACTTACCTGTTACTTATTTTACTTTTAATTCAGTAAGTGGAAATTGCTGTAATCTGGTATTCTCACCCTCCATGTACATTCTGTCTTAATGGGATCTGTTATACTTAGTTCCAGAACTAGGCTGTTAGCATTATAGAATGTTAACTCTAGGAAGAGCCTCATAAAGGACATACTAAGACCATACTAAGACCAACTAAAGGAATACTCAGCAATAAGGTTCAACTGGGAAGTATCTTTAGAGATCTGTGAGATGTGTGCTGCGCTTTGAAAGATGGATGAGAACATGAGTTGGCTTAAGCAGAGGTACACAGATGGACGTGGATGTGAAAGAGAAAGGGTGTTTAAGATTTATAGAGCAAATGAATGTGAATAGAATGTAGGTGGAGGTATTAGAGAACATGTAGTGACAGATAGCCCTCAAGAAGCTGTTTGGGGCCAAAATCATGCACAAAAGATTTTGATATAGTTGGGATTTTGTAATGCAGTGAGAAACCATCAAACTTTTTTGAGTTGAGGGAGGAGGACAGAGGGAGTGTGTGTTATAAAGAAAGCACCATAGCACAGTGCAGGTTGGATTCGAGTGAATAAAGTCTTAAAGACCTTGAGACTGCTCTGGTCATTATTTTGGTCATCTGGTAGAGAGTTAATGAGGGCCTGAATTGTGGTTTTTACGGCAATAAAAATCAATGGAATTTAGTGACTAACTGTGTTTGTGTTTAGGAACTGTCCAGTTCAATACTTATTTACTTTTGGCAGATGGAAGTATTAATTAGAATGAATTGAATACCCAGTCTTCCAGAGATTCTGGAAGGTCAGTAATCTATACATAGGACCAAGTGTTACAAGATTGATTTTACTTTAATGAGAGATATAATGCCTTAAATAGTTAAGGGGGAAAAAAATGAAGCAGTGGAATCCCTTTTTCAAATAAAATCTTAAATAGAAGCTAGATACATATAACAGATGAAACTGGAGCTGCTGTGTTTTCCGGAACATGGAGAAAACTCTGCCTGCTCGTCTTTTTATTTCTGGTTTCCCCCTTATTCAGTTCATTTGAACTGTAAGAGTCTGTGGAAAGCAATATACAAACCACTACTCTAGAGCAGAAAATATGCATATGTCCAAGTGGGTTTTTTGTGTCTTATTAGCTACTGATTTTCTACTTTCTTAAAATGGAAATTAAGCACTTCTAGTGATAAGGTTTTAAGGCTTTCATTCCTTTTATGTAGAGAACAGTTTTTAGGCCTTTTATTTAAAGCTCATATTCTAAAGAGATTATGAAGGTAAGACTGAAATGGTAATTAAAGTATATAATTCAGTGGTGTTTTTGTAGTTTTGATTGCTGATGTATTTTGTTGGGTGGAGTCTGGTATATTTTCTTAAATATATAATGGGTGTATATAATACAAACTTCCAGTCTGGTGAGTGAGATAGACACTGTGTACATCTAATAGCTTTGAGCTGTACTTGGAGTAAGAATAATATGGGAGCACAAAGAGCTCAGGGAAAGTTTCAGAGATTGAGCCTTGAAGGATAAGAGAGATTTCTCCCATTATCGAGGATGGAGTAGAGTGGATTAGAGGGGACAATATTAACTAAAGAGCTGAAGAATGTGAGTATGTAACACCTTATAAAATGCACTAGTAGCTATGAGAATATCTGAGGGCAGTGATTTTTTTTTCTATTTACTGATTTTTCTCCAGTGGCAAATTAGTAGGCACTCAAGAAATATTTGCTGAATAAATGAATTGGTGATTATGTTAAATCCAGTCACTTTCCTTTCCTTTCTTTCTTTCTTTTTTTTTTTTTTTTTTGCTTGTTTTGGTATTATCTTTTTAAAGTAGCAGAGACCATCAACAACTAAAGTTGAATGTGTTAGATGAAGATGACCTAAAATAGAATGATAGAATGGACCTGCTTGTACAATGAGAAGCAAAAATTTGTAGACCTCACTGAGCCAGGCAATAGCTAAAACACAAATTTTTTTTTTTTAGTAATACTGATTAGATTTTTATGGTGCTGAAGTTTTCAAATCTCATGATTGTGATGAAACGAAATCTTAGAATGATTTAGGTATTCATTTTGGAAGTTTAGTTGAAAACATTCACATAATTGTTTTTTGTTAGGCCTTAAACTTTCGTATTGCCATTTCTTTCATTGTACTATGCAGTAATTTTCTCTGCTACTTATAAGGTTGGCACACATAAGTTATAGTTGTTCTAAGTCATATGCAGCTAAAGATTAGTAAGTATGAAAATAATTAAATTGATTAATGGTTTAAGGAGTGGGGTTGTGGTTCCATAGGATGTTAAATTTGAGTTATGAGGTTATCAGGTAGTATAAGAAAACAGGCTTTTCAATTCCTGATAAATAAAAGATAGGAATATTGGTCAGAAGTAAAACAGAATTGTTGTTTTATTGAAATTCTAAGGGGGAAAATTTTTCTAAGCCACATATGACATAACTGACTTTAAAAATGTTAAGTATTAGATTTTAATGTCACTTAATTTACATCACTAAATTGAAGGTGGGATAACGACAATATGGCCATTGGATGAAATGAGTTGGTTTTCTAAGCTAATTGGGATTTTAATTATGAAACCCTTTTCTGTTTCTTTTCTTACAGGATATGATATGTCTACCTTTATTAGGCGGTATAGTAGATATCTAAATGAAAAAGCAGTTTCATACAGACAAGTTGCATTTGATTTCACAAAAGTGAAAAGAGGGTGAGTTAAGCTTGCTTTTTTTTTGATATCTGATGTATTTTAATATTTTAAATATAAATCGTAGGCATTATTGATTATGCGTTATGGAATTTCAGGCCAGTTTTAAAAGGTGAACTTCATTTTTCTCTGAAGAAGTATATCAGATACTTTTTGCACTAGGATTTTCAAAGTTCTTTTGAATTTTATAACAGCTTTATTGAGACAATTCACACAATATAAAATTCACCCTTTTGAAGTGTACAATTAAGTGGTTTTTAGTATATTTACAAAGTTGTGCAGCATCACCGCTATCTAATCCCAAAACATTTCATTGCTTCCCATTTTCCTCTTCCTCTAGACCCTGACAACGACAAATCTACTTTATATCTCTATGGATTTGTCCTGAACATTTTGTATAAGTGGAATCGTACAATATGTGGCCTTTTGTGTCTGACTTCTTTCATTCAGCATAATCAAGTTACAGCATCTTTGTTGTGGCATGCATCAGTACTTCATTCCTTTTTATGCCCAAGTAATATTCTATCATGTAGAGACACCATATGTATATACATGCCACATCTGGTTTTTTTTGTTTTTTTTTTTTGTTTTTTTTTTGAGGTATGCGGGCCTCTCACTGCTGCGGCCTGTCCCGCTGCGGAGCACAGGCTCCGGACGCGCAGGCCCAGCGGCCATGGCCCACGGGCCCAGCCGCTCCGCGGCATGTGGGATCCTCCCGGACCGGGGCACGAACCCGCGTCCCCTGCACCAGCAGGCGGACCCCCAGCCACTGTGCCACCAGGGAAGCCCCATACCACATCTTTATACATTCATCTGTCCTTGATGGACACTTAGGTTGCTTCCATGTCTTAGCTATTGTACATAGTGCTGCTGTGAACATTGGGGTTCATGTATATTTTTGAATTAGAGTTTTGTCTGAATATATGCCCAGGATAGGATTGCTGGATCATACAGTAACTCTATTTTTCATTTTTTAAGGAACCTCCATACTGTTCTCCATAGTGGCTGCTCCAGTTTACATTCCCACCAGCAGTGAAGGAGGGTTCCTTTTTCTCCACACCCTCTCCAGCATTTATTGTTTGTAGACTTTAATGATGGGCGTTTTGACTGGTGTGAGGTGATACCTCATTGTAGTTTTGGTTTGCATTTTTCTAATAATTAGTGATATTGAGCATCTTTTCATGTGCCTGTTGGCCATCTGTATGTCTTCTTTGGAGAAATGTCTATTTAGGCCTTTTGCCCTTTTTTAAAAAAATTATTTTTTTATTCTGCCCATTTTTGGATTTTATTTTTTAAATTTAATTAATTTACTTTTGGCTGCATTGGGTCTTTGTTGCTGCACAAGGGTTTTCTCTAGTTGCGGCGAGTGTGGGGTACTCTTCATTGTGGTGCGTGGGCTTCTCATTGAGGTGGCTTCTCTTGTGGAGCATGGGCTCTAGGCACACAGGCTTCAATAGGTGCAGCACACTGGCTCAGTAGTTGCTGTACGCAGGCCCTCGAGCATGCGGGCTTCTGTAGTTGCTGTGTGTGGGCTCAGTAGTTGTGGTGCGGGCTCTAGGGCGTGCAGGCTCAGTAGTTGTGGTGCATAGGCTTAGTTGCTCCATGCATGTGGGATCTTCCCAGGACCGGGGACAAAGCCGTGTCCCCTGCATTGGCAGGCAGCTTTTAACCACTGAGCCACCAGGGAAGTCCCGATTGAGTTTTCTTTTTTTGATGTTAAGCTGTATGAACTGTTTGTGTACTTTGGAAATTAATCCATTGTTGGTAGCATTGTGTGAAAATAATTTCTTCCAGTCCATAGGTGCCTTTGTTTTTGTTTATGGTTTCCTTTTCTGTGCAAAAGCTTTTAAATTTAATTAGGTCCATTTGTTTATTTTTGTTCTTATCTCTGTTACTGTAGGAGATGAATCCAAAAAAATATTGCTACAATTTATGTCAAAGAGTGTTCTGCCTGAGTTTTCTTCTAGGGGTTTTTATAGTATCTGGTCTTACATTTAGGTGCTTAATCCATTTTGAGCTTATTTTTGTATATGGTGTTAGAGAATGTTCTAATTTCTTTCTTTCCATGTAGCTGTCCAGTTTGCCCAGCATCACTTACTGAAGAGATTGTCTTTTCTCCATTGTATCTTCTTGCATCCTTTGTCGTAGATTAATTGACCATAAGTGCATGGGTTTATTTCTGGGCTTTCTATCCTGTTCTGTTGATCTATATGTCTCTTTTTGTGCTGGTACCATACTGTTTTGATTACTGTAGCTTTGTTTTATAGTCTGAAGTCAGGGAGCATGATTCCTCCAGCTCCATTCTTCTTTCTCAAAATTGTTTTGGCTATTAGGGATCTTTTGTGTTGCCATGCAAATTTAAAATTTTTTTGTTCTAATTCTGTGAAAAATGCCATTGGTAATTTGATAGGAATTGCACTGAATCCACAGATTGCTTTGGTTAGTAAGGTCATTTTAAGAATATTGATTCTTCCAATCCAAGAACACAGTAAATCTTTACATCTGTTTGCATCATCTTCAGTTTCTTTCATCAGTGTCTTATAGTTTTTGGAGTACAGGTCTTTTGCCTCCTTAGGTAGCAAACTGTTTTTCAAAGTAGTTGAACCATTTTACATTCCCACCAGCAATGTATACAGGTTCCAATTTTTCCACATTCTTGTCAGTGCTTGTTATTTTCTGTCTTTGATTATAACCGTCCTAGTGGGTGTGGAGTGATGTATCGTGTTTTGGTTTGCATTTTCCTGATGGCTAATGATGTTGAGTGTCTTTTTATGTGCTTATTGGCCATTTGTATATCTTCTTTGGAAAAATGTCTGTTCAAGTCCTTGTTTTTTAATTGGGTTGTCCTTTTACTGTTGAATTGTAAGCGTTTTTTAATATATTCTGGACATCAGTTCCTTATCATATATATAATTTCCACATATTTTCTCACCTCCCGTGGCTTGTCTTCACTTTCTTAATGGTATCCTTTGAAAAACGTAAGTTTTTAATTTTGATGGATTCCAATTTATTTATTTATTTATTTTTCTTTGGTTGTGTATACTTTTGGCATCATGTCTAAGAAAACATTGCTTAATCCAAGATCACAAAGATATATATACTCCTACCTTTTTTCTGTTTTGTAGTTTTAGCTCTTACATTTAGGTTTTGATCCACTTTGAATTAATTTTTGTATGTGGTATGAGGTATGGGTGTAAATTCATTCTTTTGTATGTGGATATTCTGTTATCCCAGCACCATTTGTTGAAGTCTTTTCTTTTCCCATTGAATGGTCTTGATGAAAATGGATTGATCATAAATGTAAAGGCTTATTTCTGGGCTCTCAATTCTATTCTGTTGATCTATGTCTGTCCTCATGCCAGTACCACACTTGTTTTGAAGAATGTTGCTTGGTAGTAAGTTTTGAAATTGAGAAGTGTGAGTTCTCTGGCTCTCTTCTTAATTTTCAAGATTGTTTTGGCTATTCTGTATCTCTTGCATTTTCGTATGAATTTTAGGATTAGCTTATCAATTTCTGCAGAAATGGTAGCTGGATTTTGATAAAGATTGCATTTAATCTGTAGATCAAATTGGGAAGCGTTAAGTGTCTTAACACATTGTTTCTAATCCATAAATACAGGATATCTTTCTGTTTATCTTGTGTAATTTCTTTCATTGCTGTTTTGCATTTAAGGTTCTTTTTAATCTTGAACGCAGAGGTTGAATTTATTTCTTGCTGTGCCCTAAATCACAGTCTTCTTGTCATAAGAACTAATCTCATGAATGATAGAATCAGTGTTTCTATACCTGATAAAAAGTCCGGTGTACAGGCTTTTTTTAGGATATATGATGAGTCCTCAGGAAAGAAGACATTCTTAAGGGGCATCGATGACCCTTGTAACTATGGAGGCCTGCCCTGAGGGGAATCTGGCTTCTGCGGAAATACTCTGAGTTTCTGAATTTCCCTGCTCTTTAAAGATCCCAAAGATCTATGCAATTAATATGTTCCTTTAAATTGTTCTCTTGACATGTTAAATTACTAGACTGAAATGGAAATTTTAATACAAATGTAAAGTAACCTCTCAGTTATTCAAGAAGTTTTAAAGCTGAATTTAAATGTTTCTGTGTCACTGTTTCAAATTAATTGGGAGGTGATGAGTTTGGAACCTACCAAAACTGAATTCCACAGATTTTTGTTTCATATATTTAGGTACTTTGTAGGTGATTATGATAGAGGAGATCATATTAGAGGTCTGATTCTTAACCCTCAGTATTCTGTCCAGTAAACCACTTTCTAGCTGGGTTTATATTAATACTTCCCTGTAAAGCATGTTCAGTTAAAACTGATCAAGATATTTGTAGATTTCACATTTTAATATATATATATATATATATACACACACATATGTATATATTAAAATATTTATTTGGTTGCGCTGTATCATAGTTGCTGCTCACGGGTTCCTTAGTTGCGGCTCGCTGGCTCCTTAGTTGTGGCACACAGTCTCCTTTGTTGTGGCATGTGAACTGTTAGTTGTGACATGCATGTGGGATCTAGTTCACTGACCAGGCATCAAACCTGGGCCCCTGGCTTTGGGAGCGTGGAGTCTTAACCACTGTGCCACCAGTGAAGTCCCAGATTAATATATTTTAAAAATTGTAACTTCTTTTCTAATCTGAAGGGTCAGTTTCTCAATTGAGGAGTGTTGTTGCATTTTTATATTTAATAGAGCAAACTTTTATTACTTGGATGAGAACAGTCCTTGATTATACACAATGTAATTAGTACTGATTTAAAGGAAATTACTCTTATTTAATGCTAAGGAAAAGGAAAGTGAATCAAAGAGGACCTATGATTGAGTGGAATCAAGAGTAGCACAACATGTGTATGTATCTGGGTGTATAAAATACCCGGATACCTACACATACACATATATATCAGTATAAATAAGAAAGAAGAATATAGAACATAAGAGTATAAGATGAAGGTGTGAAATTTATTATATGATGGCAAAAACCTGAGTAGACTGTTTCAGTTTTGGAGAGGGTTTGTGTAGTATATAGTAAAGTTTTATTTACTAGGGTAACGAATTTTTATGTTTACAAAAGTAATAAACTTACAAAAATTCAGGCAACATAGCATTCTCACTTAAAGAAACAATATCAGTTTTCTGTGTGTAAATACGTGTATGAAGGGACACAGAAAATTACATAATCACATTATTTGAAGACTGCTTCCCTCCCCTAATATATATTTTAGGTATCTTCAATGTCTGTACACATAGAACCATCTCATTCTTTTTTTTTTTTTTAATTTTTTTTTTTATTTTGGCTGCGTTGGGTCTTCATTGCTGCACACGGGCTTTCTCTAGTTGTGGCAGATGGGGGCTGTCTTCGTTGCGGTGCGGGGCTTCTCACTGCAGTGGCTTCTCTTGTTGAGGAGCACGAGCTCTAGGCTGCATGGGCTTCAGTAGTTGTGGCTTGCGGGCTCTAGAGCACAGGCTCAGTAGTTGTGGCGTACGGGCTTAGTTGCTCTGTGGCATGTGGGATTTTCCCGAACCGGGGCTCAAGACCGTGTCCCCTGCATTGGCAGGTGGATTCTTAACTACTGTGCCACTAGGGAAATCCCCATCTCATTCTTTTGAATGGCTTTAGAATTATGTTCTAGATGTACATTTGATTTATTCCCTTTTTTAAAAATTTTATTTATTTTTGGCTGTGTTGGGTCTTCGTTTCTGTGCAGGGGCTTTCTCCAGGTGTGGCGAGCGGGGGCCACTCTTCATCGCGGTGCACGGGCCTCTCACTGTCGCGGCCTCTCCCATTGTGGAGCACAGGCTCCAGACGCGCAGGCTCAGTAGTTGTGGCTCACGTGCTTAGTTGCTCCACGGCATGTGGGATCTTCCCAGCACAGGGGTCGAACCCATGTCCCCTGCATTGGCAGGCAGATTCCCAACCACTGTGCCACCAGGGAAGCCCTATTCCCATTTTTTTTATCTTACAAAAGTAACACATTGACCATTCTTTTACATATGGTTGCATTTTTTTTAATGTAAGTAACATAATTATATGTTAGATGTATATACAAGTATTATTTTTTTAGAGAATAAGGGGGAATAACAAACTAGATTTGGGCTTACTCCCTAGGAATGGACATGCGGAATAAGGAACCTTTACACAGCATCAAAATGTATGTCAGGGCTTTCAACAAGAAAACTGTGGGCAGAAGGATTAATCAGCATAGTAGTTGTATGATTTACCAAAGGCCCACTCCTCATCTTGACACCTTATATGTGGATGCTGCTGTGGCCCTCATAGGGAGCCATTAGCGTTGGGCTTTGTTATAAATTAGCTTCCAGGGATCTGATCAGAGATCCCTGGAGAATATCCACTCTTCTGCCTAAAGAGGGCCAAACCATATGACTGGGCAGTTTTTTTTGGTTTGTTTTTGTTTTTAATTGGAATATAGTCGTTTTACAATGTTGTCTTAGTTTCTACTCTACAGTGAAGTGGAGTTCCTGTGCTATACAGCAGGTTCTTATTAGTTATCAGTTTTATACATATTAGTGTATATATGTCAATCCCAATCTCCCAATTCATCCCACCCTCCCTCACCCCCAGCTGCTTTCCTCCCTTGGTGTTCATACGTTTGTTCTCTACTTCTGTGTCTCTATTTCTGCCTTGCAAACTGGTTCATCTGTACAATTTTTCTAGATTCCACATACCTGCGTTAACATATGATATTTGTTTTTCTCTTTCTGACTTCACTCTGTATGACAGTCTCTAGGTCCATCCACGTCTCTACAAATGATCCAATTTTGTTCCTTTTTATGGCCAAGTAATATTCCATTGTATATATATATACTACATCTTCTTTATCCATTCGTCTGTTGATGGACATTTAGGTTGCTTCCATGACCTGGCTATTGTAAATAGTGCTACAGTGAACACTGGGGTGCATGTGTCTTTTTTTTTTTTTGCAGTATGTGGGCCTCTCACTGTTGTGGCTTCTCCCGCTGCAGAGCACAGGCTCCGGACGTGCAGGCTCAGCGGCTGTGGCTCACGGGCCTAGCTGCTCCGCGGCATGTGGGATCCTCCCTGATCAGGGCACGAACCCGTGTCCCCTGCATCGGCAGGCGGACCCTCAACCACTGCGCCACCAGAGAAGCCCCATGTGTCTTTTTGAATTACGGTTTTCTCGGTATATGCTCAGTAGTGGGATTGCTGGGTCATATGGTAGTTCTGTTTTTTTGTTTTTTAAGGAACCTCCATACTGTTCTCCATAGTGGCTGTATCAATTTACATTCCCACCAACAGGCAGGAGGGTTCCTTTTTCTCCACACCCTCTCTAGCATTTGTTTGTAGATTTTCTGATGATGCCCATTCTAACCAGTGTGAGGTGATGCCTCGCAGTTTTGATTTGCATTTCTCTAATAGTGATGTTGAGCAGCTTTTCATGTGCCTCTTGGCCATGTATGTCTTCTTTGGAGAAATGTCTGGTTTGATCTCCTGCGCATTTTTCGATTGGGTTGTTTGTTTTTCTGACATAGAGCTGCATGAGCTGTTTGTATATTTTGGAGATAATCCCTTGTCGGTTGCTTCATTTGCAAACATTTTTATCCGATTCTGTTGGTTGTCTTTTGGTTTTGTTTATGGTTTCCTTTGTGGTGAAAAAGCTTTTAATTTGTCGATTTTTGTTGTTACTTCTGTTACTCAACGAGGTGGATTAAAAATATTACTGCAATTAATGTCAGAGAGTGTTCCGCATATGTTTTACTCTAAGAGTTTTACAGTATCCGAATCCTTGCATCCTTGGGATAAATCCCACTTGATCATGGTTTATGATCCTTTTAATGTATTGTTGGATTCTGTTTGCTAGTATTTTGCTGAGGGTTTTTGCATCTATATTCATCAGTGATATTGGTCTGTAATTTTCTTTTTTTGTAGTGTCTTTCCCTGGTTTTGCTATCAGGGTGATGATGGCCTCATAGAAGGAGTTTGGGAGTGTTCCTTCCTCTGTAGTTTTTTGGAAGAGTATGACAAGGATGGGTGTTAGTTCTTCTCTAAATGTTTGAACGAATTCACCTGTGAAGCCATCTGGTCCTGGACTTTAGTTTGTTGGAAGATTTTTAATCACAGTTTCAATTTCATTACTTGTGATTGGTCAGTTCATATTTTCTATTTCTTCCTGGTTCAGTCTTAGAAGGTTATACCTTTCTAAGAATTTGTCCATTTCTTCCAGGTTGTCCATTTTATTGGCATGGAGTTGCTTGTAGTAGTCTCTTAGGATGCTTTGTATTTCTGCGGTGTCTGTGGTAACTTCTCCTTTTTCATTTCCAATTTTATTGATTTGAGTCCTCTCCCTCTTTTTCTTGATGGGTCTGGCTAAAGGTTTATCAATTTTGTTTATCTTCTCGAAGAACCAACTTTTAGTTTTATTGATCTTTGCTATTGTTTTCTTTGTTTCTATTTCATTTATTTCTGCTCTGATCTTTATGATTTCTTTCCTTCTACTAACTTTGGGTTTTGTTTGTTCTTTCTCTGGTTCCTTTAGGTGTAAGTTTAGATTGTTTATTTGATAGTTCTCTTGTTTCTTGAGGTAGGATTATATTGCTATAAACTTCCCTCTTATAACTGCTTTTGCTGCATCCCATAGGTTTTGGATCGTCGTGTTTTCATTGTCATTTGTCTCCAGGTATTTTTTGATTTCTTCAGTGATCTCTTGGTTATTTAGTAATGTATTGTTTAGCCTCCATGTGTTTGTGTTTTTTACGTTTTTTTTCCTGTAATTTATTTCTGATCTCATAGCGTTGTGGTCGGAAAAGATGCTCGATACAATTTCAGTTTTCTTAAATTTACTGAGGCTTGATTTGTGACCCAAGATGTGATCTGTCCTGGAGAATGTTCTGTGTGCCCTTGAGAAGAAAGTGTAATCTGCTGTTTTCGGATGGACTGTCCTATAAATATCAATCAGTTCTGTCTGGTCTGTTGTGTCATTGAAAGCTTGTGTTTTCTTATTAATTTTCTGTCTGGATGATCTGTCCATTGGTATAAGTGAGGTGTTAAAATTCCCTGCTATTATTATGTTACTGTCAATTTCCTCTTTTAGAGCTGTTAGCAGTTGCCTGATGTAGTGAGGTGCTTCTTTGTTGGGTGCATATATATTTTTACTTGTTATATCTTATTGGCTTGATCCCTTGATCGTTATATAGTGTCCTTCCTTGTCTCTTGTAACATTCTTTATTTTAAAGTCTATTTTATCTGATATGAGTATTGCTACTGCAGCTTTCTTTTGATTTCCATTTGCATGGAATATCTTTTTCCATTCCCTCAGTTTCAGTGTGTATGTGTCCCTAGGTCTGAAGTGGGTCTCTTATAGACAGCGTATATATGGGTCTTGTTTTTTTTTTTTTTTTTTTGCGGTACGCGGGCCTCTCACTGCTGTGGCCTCTCCCGTTGCGGAGCACAGGCTCCGGACGCGCAGGCTCAGCGGCCATGGCTCACAGGCTTAGCCGCTCTGCGGCATGAGGGATCCTCCCAGACCAGGACACAAACCCGCGTCTCCTGCATCGGCAGGCGGACTCTCAACCACTGCGCCACCAGGGAAGCCCGTGGGTCTTTTTTTTGTATCCATTCAGCCAGTCTGTGTCTTTTGGCTGGAGCATTTAATCCATTCACATTTAAGGTAATTATTGATATATATGTCCCTATTACCATTTTCTTGTTTTGGGTTTGTTTTTGTAGGTCGTTTTCTTCTCTTGTGTTTCCCACTTAGAGAAGTTCCTTTCGCATTTGTTGTAGAGCTGGTTTGGTGGTGCTGAATTCTCTTAGCTTTTGCTTGTTTGTAAAGCTTTTGATTTCTCCGTTGAATCTGAATGAGATCATTGCTGGGTAGAGTATTCTTGGTTGTAGGTTCTTCCCCTCCATCACTTTAAATATGTCGTGCCACTCCCTTCTGGCTTGCAGAGTTTCTGCTGAGAAATCAGCTGTTGATCTTATGGGAGTTCCCTTGTATGTTGTCATTTTTCCCTTGTTGCTTTTAATAATTTTTCTTTGTCTTTAATTTTGTCAGTTTGATTATTATGTATCTCAGCGTGTTTCTGCTTGGGTTTATCCTGCCTGGAACTCTCTGTGCTTCCTGGACATGGGTGCCTATTTCCCATGTTAAGGACGTTTTCGTCTATAATCTCTTCAAATGTTTTCTCAGGTCCTTTCTCTCTCTCTCCTTCTGGGACTCCTATAATGTGAATGTTGGTGCGTTTAATGTTGTCCCAGCAGTCTCTTAGGCTGTCTTCATTTCTTTTCATTCCTTTTTCTTTATTCTGTTCTGTAGCAGTGATTTCCACCATTCTGTCTTCCAGGTCACTTATCCTTTCTTCTGCCTCAGTTATTCTACTGTTGATTCCTTCTAGTGTGTTTTTCATTTCAGTTATTTTATTGTTCATCTCTGTTTGTTTGCTCTTTAATTCTTCTAGGACTTTGTTAAACATTTCTTGCATTTTTCTCGATCTTTGCCTTCATTCTTTTTCTGAGGTACTGGATCATCTTCACTATCATTATTCTGAATTCTTTTTCTGGAAGGTTGCCTATCTCCACTTCATTTAGTTGTTTTTCTGGGGTTTTATCTTGTTCCTTCATCTGGGACATAGTCTTCTGCCTTTTCATTTTGTCTGTCTTTCTGTAATTGTGGTTTTCATTCTGCAGGCTGCGGGATTATAATTCTTCCGTCTGTCCTCTCTGGTTGCATTAAGTGAAGTTTCCTGTAGAATAAATTCTTAGAATTGACAAGTCAAACGTTATAGACATTTACCATTTATTAGAAAATATTAAGTTGCCCTGGATAAAAGTGGTACCAGATTACTGAGTTAATTACAGCTATAAATACCTCTTCCTCTGTTTTCTTCCCTCATCATGAAAATGTATCTCATTAGGTGTTCATTTTATGTTGGTTGATCAACTAATTTTTAAATGGTGATATTGAGCCTCTTTCTCTCTTTTTAAAAATGCCATTCATGCTTTGTTAATTGCTTTTCAGTGTCCTTTGCCCACTTCTCTGTTGGGCTTTTACAATTCTTTTCTGTTGTCTTAAGACTAACTGGCTGTTTTGTCAGATAAATTTAGGTTTGATTTCTAGCTTCACTCCAGTTATATGAAAGATTTTAGTAGGATACTTCAGCCAGCTTAAGTTTTTTTTTTTGTTTTTTTTTTTTTTGCGATACACGGGCCTCTCACTGTTGTGGCCTCTCCCGTTGCGGAGCACACGCTCCGGATGCGCAGACTCAGTGGCCATGGCTCACGGGCCCAGCCGCTCCGTGGCATGTGGGATCTTCCCGGACTGGGGCACGAACCCACGTCCCCTGCATTGGCAGGTGGACTCTCAACCACTGCGCCACCAGGGGAGCCCCCAGCTTAAGTTTTAAAAAATAATTTTATTTTGAAATAATTTCACTTCCTGAAATGCTGCAAGGATAATACAGATAACTCCTATACACTTTAGTCAGATTTACCAGGCTTTAACATTTTGTCACATTTGTTTAATCATTCTTTGTGTATGTGTGTTTGTATACTTCTCTTTTTGATCCATTTGAAAGTGGATTACATACCTCATGCCTTTTTACATTGTATAGCTCTTAATACTTCAATGTCTATTTCCTAAGAACAAGTATCTTTTTTTTACATATCCATCAGTTTGCTAACTATTTCGGCATCATGCTACACAAACTTATGTTATTTGTACAGGACAGTGGGTTAGTTACATGGAGAAGACTGTTTGAGGCTGAAGGGTTAGGCATTAATGTGTTGGCATACATATAATCCAATTGTACCGCAGTAGTCTGCTGTGGCACAACTTGGGAAGCCTTGACTTATGCTCCAAGTTATTTCATCTGTAAATATATTTTCATCTGTAGAATGGTGATGTTAATAGCACTTATCTATTAGGATTGTTATGAGAATTAAATGATATATTTTATGTAATGTTTATAGCACATGGCAAAGTAACAAATAAGCTTTTGGTTTTATTGGGAAAATAAACTGTCACAGGTTACAAATATTGCTCCTGGTTTTATTTTAGCAGTATTGAAACTTAAAAAAAATCTTATGTGTTAAAAATTGTTATCTTTATTTTATTTATTTAT
The DNA here is from genome assembly GCF_949774975.1 of Lagenorhynchus albirostris. Taxonomy (NCBI): domain Eukaryota; kingdom Metazoa; phylum Chordata; class Mammalia; order Artiodactyla; family Delphinidae; genus Lagenorhynchus; species Lagenorhynchus albirostris. The sequence goes on along the minus strand of NC_083103.1, from coordinate 62,668,030 downwards.
TTATTTTTGTGGTACGCGGGCCTCTCACTGTTGTGGCCTCTCCCGTTGTGGAGCACAGGCTCCGGACGCGCAGGCTCAGCGGCCATGGCTCACGGGCCCAGCCGCTCCGCGGCATGTGGGATCTTCCCGGACCAGGGCACGAACCCGTGTCCCCTGCATCGGCAGGCGGACTCTCAACCACTGCACCACCAGGGAAGCCCATTATCTTTATTTTTATGGCTGTTGTTTTTTAGCAAACTTGGAGCGGGGTTTTCTGCCCCAAAGTGATCAACTACGTATTTATGTTTTCATTGGATATTTTTATGGATCCAGTATTTTATATTTAAATCTTTAATTCATTTAGAATATATCTTGGTATTTAGAAATTGAGGTGGAGATAACTGTAATTTTTAATAGAAATATAGGATATTCAAAATCAAAATGAATTATTACCCTTGTATGGTTAAATGACTTTTCACTTAAATATACTTCTTTTATCTAGCCCCTTATTCATTATTCTGGCAAATTCTTAGTCATTCTTCAAGAATTCACTCAAACATCATTTTTTTGAGGAAGCCTTATTTCTGTTAGATTTTATATGAGATTGTCCGTCCATGAAGACAATATAGTCTTACTCAGATTCATATCTTCAGGACTTTCCACAGTATCTAAACATAGTAAATATGTAATAGTTTTTGAAAAGATGACTAGGTGTTTCTAAATAGTACATTAAACGGTTCTATGAAAAATGGATCCAGTAAATTGCCTGTAGATTTATCTTTTTAGTTAGTTGTGTTAAAGATTGGTCCCTTCATTTTCTATTTGTTTAACATTCCATTTTTTGATAGTGTTAACTTACCATGTTTAATTATCTTGAATTCTAAATTAGTACAGTTCAAAGTAACAAGACATTGTTACATAACAAGCAAAAGAAAGAATATTAGAGGTATTGTCTGTGAGTAAGGATATGGATGATCATCCTTTAATTCACTGCTCTTATATTTGGGAAGCAAGTATCTGAATTATAATCTATTTAAGAAGTAATAAAAGCTTGTTTTCTACATAGAGTATGAACTGTCATACATTTGCTCTGAATCATATTTAAGCATTTGGGTTTGTGAGTTGAGTTTTTTGAAGTCTGATGTAAGCATGTGATAACTTAGGATTTTTCTTAATTGAAAAATTTAAAGTTCTCTGGGATGAAATGATGTGGCTAGTGAGAGAGGGAAGAATAAAAAAACATCCCCATAGTTTCTGGCCTAAGTCACTGGGGAGATGTTACCTTTTACTGGGAAGGTTTTTGGGAATGGTAGGGTAGGGTATAGTGATTAAAAATTAAGGATTTCGTTTTTGAAATATTAGTTTTTAGATGCCTGTAATTTTTATAAGTTAAAGTATCAATTAGGCAATTCAACAATACTAACTAGGAACTTTGAGATTTCTAGTCTGGGAATATAAATATATCAGTGGCAGTTTGGTAATTTCTGGCTTGGGAATGACAGTATTCTAGGGAATAAATACAGAATGAGAGGAGAGGGCCTAGAAACATCTTGAGATACACAGCATTTATTTTAGAGAATGAGTAGAGGATGAGGAGTCAATGAAAGAGACTAAAAAAGTGGTAGTGAAGTAGGCAGAAAACAAGGAGTGGGGGATATAGGGGATGCTAAGACAGAGTACAGAGTATTACAAGAATGAGGGAAACTTTTGAATGATGCTGAGAAGTCTAGTCAGGTAATGTTAGGCAAGTACCCATTGGAGAGGCAACATGGAGAGGCAAGAGTGGATCTTTACTGGGGTGAATTGAATAATGAATGAAAAGGAAGTGGCAATTCTTTTAAAAAGTGTGCTTGACTATGCAATAGAAGTGGTAGCTGAATGGGAATGTGGGGTTAGTGCAAGTGTGTGTGTGTTTGTGTTTAAAGTGTGGTTGTGTTTAAAGTGTGGTAGACTTCGCTTGCACGTTCATGGGAATGATATAGTCTAAAAGAGATTAATGATCTGCACTGTCCAATATGGTAGCTGTTTGCCACGTGTGGCTGTTTAAATTCACCTGAAATAAAATTAAAAATTCATTTCCTTAGTTCCATCAACCACATTTCAGGTGCTCAGTAGCCACGTGTGGCTGGTGGCTACCATACTGAATGGTGTAGGTGTAGAACATTTCTACCATTGCAGATAGTTCTATTGGACACTGCTGTGTTAAAGAGAAAGAGGATAACCAAAGATTGTGACAGAGTGGGATCCAAAGGACCTGTGTGATTGATATTTACATTTGATAGAAAGAAATAGACTTCCTCCGTTGTAATATGAGCAGATCAGATAAATATAGTTTTGGTGGCAAGATAATCAGACAGTCTCTTTTTGTCATTTTCTATTTCTGAATGAAATATTTTGAGAGTTATGAGCTGAGAGTTTGTGTGTTGGATGTGGGGGAGGGGTGGAGAAGGACAGGTGGGAGAAGGTGGTTTGAAAGTACTCAGGGGAGGGATTCACTAGAGAGGCTAAGAGGACTGCTGGCAATGCTGAGTCCCCATTTGAGGCTGATGATCAAGAATTTTTAGTTTAACCAGTTTACCCAGTTTTCTTTACTAGCACTCAGCTGCATGTGTACAGGCACGGAGAAGATAAATGTGTGTTCACCCAGGATTGTGAATTTGCCGGGTGACCGCAAGGGAATGAGAGGTGTAAGAGAGTTAGGGTATTAGCAAGGGAGTGATTATAATAATGACCTGTGGAATTATAAGCTAGATTAAAGAAGGAAAAATGAAAAGGGATCAATGTGGGTAGTGGTGGGGTTGATGCATTGAAGTTTATGATAAAGTCGAATAGTTTTTGCCATGGGACACTTGACCAAGGCAGCTGGAAAGTTAAAAGGTTATTGTCAGGATAAGGTGTCTGAATTTTGCCTTTTTCTTAAGTTGGGTGTAAGGGAGTAGGAGTGGGAGTAGGGATAATGTTGTTTCTTGGGGGGTGGGCAGTTAAGGTTAGGATCTGACTATGGGAATAGGGGTTGTGGTTAAGGGATTTTGCGATCAAGATGTTGGATTGGTTGTGCATGTTAAGATGTTGAAGTTAACTGAGAAAAACTGAGCCAGTATTCAAGTCTTCTGTGATGGAGGGGAAGTGACCAGGAGATCAAAAATTACTTCAGCAAGGAGAGGGAGGAAGAACTAAAAGGGGACTAACAGTGACTGATAAAACGAGAGTGTGATGTGTATGAGAATAAAGAAAGGGTTACAAAGAGGGAGTGGCGTCCTTATCCCAAACTCCAGTCAATGTAGTTTAATACCTGAGAGGATATAGATGTCGGTGGGTTAACACATCTTATGTAGGAGAGTTGTTGGACTAAAGCTGGTCAATAGCTGCCTATGTAAGGCAGTCCAGTGTTTGTTCTTTAAACTCTTGTTTTGTCCTGCAAAGCACTGTTTTTGCTTTTCATAGCTTAATTGTTTTTCTGGTATCTGGAGTTGTGGTTGAAGGGGTAGCTTAAGGTAGAACAGCTGTTTATAAGTATGGATCATTTGTAAATTAGGGAAAGCCTGTATATTTTTTGAAAGGGTCTTGTTCCTCTGCCAAAAGATTATGAAAAGCATTGTTTTGGAGTCTCATACACCTGGGTTTACATACTGACCCTAAAATGAATTTGTTTTCTGAACTTAGATAGTCATAACCTCCCTGAACCTAAAATTTCATGTCTATAAAATGGGACAAGACTGTCCAGAGGATTTTTGTGAGGATTTTAAAAACATACATCAGGCCCTTAATATGGAGCCTGATATATAATAAACACTTAGTGTTTAGTTCTGCACCTTAACCCCAGTACCTCTTATATAGTGTTTTTGTTGTCAGTTTTGTAAAATTCTAGTTTATTTGGTACTGCTGATATTTCTCTATTTTTAGAAATATCTAAAGAAATATTTAAAGAAATCTTTTTGGAAATATTTAACGGAACATTTTATTAAAAACCATTCCTCTTAATTATCACTTATTTTAATGGCCAGATTAGAATGACTTGGTAAAATTGTTCTTTATTTTATAATAAAATAATTTTATTTTGATTTGAGTCACAAATAAAGTACCTTAAGTAAAGTGGTGCTCACCAAGACTTGTGTTCAACTGCAGACTCCATTGTGTCCTATTTAGTGATTTGAGGGAAATGATTTTTTTAAATTTATAATTAAAAAAAAAATCTGTAAAACTGCCCTTTACACACATATGAGTGGTGTGAGGATCAGACGATTTTCTCATGTAAAAAGTATAGTATAAACTTGGCTATATAATGCAAGCTTTTATTTTTATGTCTCATGCTTTACATCTTCTTTTTAGTTATAAACGAGCACCTTGATATTAGACATAACGGTGTTTCCTGTTTTTGTTTTCTCTATATGATTTCTATTGATACTTGAGGTTTCAGGTTCAATAATGACTTAAAAACATGCGATGGAGCTTACCTGGTGGCACGGTGGTTGAGAGTCCGCCTGCCGATGCAGGGGACACGGGTTCGTGTCCCGGTCCGGGAAGATCCCACATGCCGCGGAGTGGCTGGGCCTGTGAGCCATGGCCGCTGAGCCTGCGCGTCCGGAGCCTGTGCTCCGCAACGGGAGAGGCCACAGCAGTGAGAGGCCCGCGTACCGCAAAAAAAAAAAAAAAAAAAAAGTGATAAAAACATGCGATGTTTTGTAGCACCTTGTTCTCTGTTTAAATAGAGAATCAGATGGGAGTTCAAAATGTAGATTTAATAACAAACTCATTTTTTTTTTTTAAACAGGGCTGATGGAGTTATGAGAACAATGAACACAGAAAAACTCCTAAAAACTGTACCAATTATTCAGAATCAAATGGATGCCCTTCTTGATTTTAATGTAAGTTGATTGCATAAATGCTTTTATAATTTGAGATTTTAAAAATTATATCATTTTAATTGGTCAGAGTTTTTATTCTCAAGTTATCATAGACTAATTTTTTCACACTAATATCCTATTTGCCTAAGGATTTTCTATAAATGTGGTCCCAAACCAGATTACTTTCCGTTTTTATAATTGTTTTAGATTTACTCTGATTTCTTTGGTGGTGCTTCTCTAACCCCCAAATTATAGGGTATATAAGCTAAAGAAAGTGATGGAGAGATGAAGAGATTGATGTGAAAATCTACTTTCTTTTGATAATGGTTTTTAGATATTAAAAATGTATAAAGATTTTCTTTATGATAAGCTAACTTAATATTTCACTTTTTGTCTGCATTGTAGAACTCAAAGCATGACAGTTATTGAGAAATAAAGGGAAGTTCAAATATACTTGTAACAACATGTTATATAGCTATTGCCCAAGGATGTTGTGTTCCCTGGGATTTTTGTTTTAATGACTGTTACTTGAACCAAATTGCCAGCTTTGTCATTTGTTTGTAATATGTTAGGTGTTAGCATTTACAAGTCTTTTCTTTTTTGGTTCATCTAGCTTAGAGACATTGTATTTTAGAGCTTGTAAGTGCAAGTTAGTGATTGGAACTGTGACAGTTTTATGCTGAAATTGATTTTCCTTTAATGGTATGCTATTAATTGGTAGTCTTAAGCTTCTGGAGGGCAGGGACCGGGTCTTCTTTTTCCCTGCTGTGTCTCCATTGTCAGTAGTGTGTGGCACATAGATAGTGTTCAGTAAACATTCAATAAATGAATCCTGAAGGTGCTTTATAGACTAGAACAGGTTCTCAAACCAGTATTTTTTTATAGGCTTGTGAACTGAGAACATTTTTAAATGGTTGCAAATAATACAAAGTATATTTTTAAATTTTTAAATAGTTGCAAATAATAAAAAAAAGAATATTTTTAACAGGTGAAAAGTATATGAAGTTTATTTTTCAGTGTCCACAATTGTGTTTTTAGAACAGGCTCATTGGTTACATGTTGTCTGTGGCTGCTTTTTTTGATGTAATAACGGGATTGAGTAGTTGTGACAGAGACCATATGGCCTGCAAGTGTAAAATACTCACGATCAGGCCCTTTACAAAAAAGTTTGCTGGCCCCTAGTCTACATGACAGGGGATTAATGTAACTACTGAGCTTTATTTTGGTTTTTATAGAGAAAGGGTCCAACCATGAATTTTTTTTTTCACTTAATTTATTGTGGGTACCTTTATAAAATTGCATATTCTTTTCAGTGTCTATTATACTGCATTGTGTGTAACAACTTATATGATCCTCCTGTTGATAAATATTTAGGGTATTTTGGTTTTTTAATTCAGAAAATAAATGGAGAAAAAAAACAAGTGGGAGGGACACTACGTACTCTGTGTGTGTTAGATAATAGTGTATCTACACATTTATAAACCTACTTCTATAGGGTTAATGCCTAGGAAAAGAATTTGGTGGTTCAAGGACATAAACATTTAAATTTTTTTTTTTTAAGGAATACTAACTTTATTTATTTTGGCTGCATTGGGTCTTCATTGCTGCGCGGGGGCTTTCTGTAGTTGGGGCGAGCCGGGGCTACTCTTCGTCGTGGTTCACGGGCTTCTCTTGTTGCGGAGCACTGTCTCTAGGTGTGCGTGCTTCAGTAGTTGCCGAGTGTGGCCTCAGTAGTTGCAGCTCACAGGTTCAGTAGTTGTGGTGCCCGGGCTCGGTAGTTGTGGCTCGTGGGCTGTAGAACACAGGCTCAGTAGTTGTGGCACATGGGCTTAGTTGCTCTGCGGCATGTGGGATCTTCCTGGACCAGGGATCAAACCCATGTCGCCTGCATTGGCAGGTAGATTCTTAACCACTGCGCCACCAGGGAAGTCCCAGCATTTAAATTTTTAAGAAATTTAAATTTTGCCAACTTAACACTCCAAAAGGGTTGAGCTAGTCACTTGTCAAAAGGTGCCTGTTTTTCTTCATCCTTATCTGTATAGAATAATACCTTGGTTTTGATTATCTTGATACCTACTAGTCTGGTGCTCAAGAAAGGATAGTTCAGGAATTTAATTTGATTATTTTAATTTACTTGATCAATGAAGTTGAACTTCTTTTCACATGTTATTAGCTGTATGTATTTTTTATTTTGTGAATTGTCTTATAGAATTCTCTCTATGATGGAAGTCAACCTTGTCAGATATTCTGCAAATATTTACCAGTTGGTTGCTTACCATTCAGTTTTGTGCTTATATTTTTCTATACCTAACAAGGTAACTATCATGTACTTAGATATCTAAAAAGGAATTTAAGATAAATTTGGTTTATCCTTTTGATTCTTTCTTTAAGATAAAACTAAAGGTGTTTCTTGTATTTCTTGGTAAACAAATAAGTGCTTTTTTTGTTAAAGCATAATTCACTAATAATAATAAATATTGATCATTTATTTGTAAAGTACTGCATCAGGCTGTTTACACTCAGTATATCATTTAATTCTCCCAGTAACTGTGTGAGGTAGAAATATTATTATAACCATTATGAAGGTGAGCTTGTTTGTAATATTGGGAAAAGTTATATTTTTAAAATATATATATTCTGCCTAGCTTAACTCAGTGCCTTGGTGATTGTAGTAGCCATTTAATAAATATTTTTTGATTTATAAATATTCAGTAAATTCTTCATGACTCAGAGTGAACTTCTACCTAGAAATGGGCTTTATTTTGCAGTTAGAAGTATTTAATGTTGAATTGAACTTAAAAAACTTTTGAGGTGTAGCCTAAGAATTTCAAGAGTTAAAGGGTACTTTTGTTCTCAATGACTTATTTCTGAACTAAATTGAATGTTGTAGGATTTGTGTTTGTAGCTTTTAAATAAATCTGAACTCTTTGATCAAGATTTTTGCACTATATGGCTATAACTGATTGCTAGAGATAAAAATGTTTGAATTCATTGTATTTTAATTTGAAGGAAGTAATTGTCATTTTAAAACAAAACATTAGCTAATCTTTCTTTTTGTTTTTCCAGGTTAATAGCAATGAACTTACAAATGGGGTAATAAATGCTGCCTTCATGCTCCTGTTCAAAGATGCCATTAGGCTGTTTGCAGCGTACAATGAAGGAATTATTAACCTGCTGGGTAAGTATTTCTATAGTTAAATAACATTTTATTTCTTATCTTGTGTCATATAGTAAATAATATTGTCTAAGTTGTTACTTAAAGCTGCCTAAAAATCCACTGAGATATAGTCATTCATTGTAACAATTCGGAGAAAAGAATTTTATATCTGACTACATATGCTAAGTGATTAAATACTTATACAACTAGAATGTTCAGCTAGATGAATTTTGTATTTTTTAGATATATCTTTTTTCTATCAGTTTTATTATTTTTAGAAATACAAAAATTTCATAAAAATTAAGTTGGAATTTTCTGTCTCAGGAAAATCATTTCCTCACAATTTACTCCAAAATGAACTTTAACTGTAAAATTGGTATTTTATTCTAAACTTAATTTTCAGATTGCTAATTATTTTAAAATAATTAAACACGCATTTTTAAGGATGCTTTTTACTTTTGAGGCATTTCAGGAATGTGGTGCTTTACTGTGTATTCAGTATATATGGAATGCAGTTAATTTCGCCTAGAGATGCTAGTTTTTTTAATGGGATTTGGTTGGAGTAGACAATTAACAGTCTGCCAAGTGTGCCAAAGTATCAAGTGTCAGATGTCAAATATTCCAATGTAATTGTTCTCCCTTTTCAGTACTTCTTTTTTTTTAGAATTTATTTAAATTTGTTTTTCATAGGCTGGCTTAACACAGACTCATTCAGGGATGCTTTAATCTATGGAGATAGGGAAATAAGGTTGTTGTTTTTTTTAACAAGTGAAAAATGGAAAGTTTTCTTTTCTACAAAGTTTTGGAAGGCAGTCTCCCACCCTGTGATTGGTATAAATTAAGCTCTTTACTGCTGTTTATATATTAAGTTAAATTAGCTTTCCAAGTGACATTTGGACGTGGAAAAGTTGCCATCTTTCTTTCTTTCTTTCTTTTTTAATTATTTATTTTTGGCTGTGTTGGGTGTTTGTTGCTGCGTGTGGACTTTCTCTAGTTGCAGTGAGCGGGGGCTACTCTTCGTTGCGGTGCGCAGGCTTCTCGTTGCAGTGGCTTCTCTTGTTGAGGAGCATGGACAATAGGAGCGCGGGCTTCAGTAGTTGTGGCACATGGGCTCAGTACTTGTGGCTCACGGGCTTAGTTGCTCCGTGGCATGTGGGATTTACCTGGACCAGGGATCGAACCCATGTCTCCTGCATTGGCAGGCGGATTCTTAACCACTGTGCCACCAGGGAAGCCCCCATCTTTCTTTATCATTAGTAAGAATATTTGGAAATAGATGTTAGCACTGTTTTAAATGGAGTCAAATGTGATCTGTATTAACATGCAAGTATATATTTAGGGAATTGTGAGGGAAGAAATATTGTAGAACATACTAGTAATATGAGTAAAGTCATAATTTCTTAGTTTTTAATATAACAGCATCTCTATTTTAATTTGCTTTAAATATCTAAGCTTATTTAACACTATTTTTTCTGTAGGGTGAATGTGTTCTCTGAGACATCAATATAATCTCTTTAGAGCTGTTTTAAATCTTTTTCCTTTTTGAGTGTTATATTTTAAAGTGAATAAAAGTATATTTACATCTACTTTTTGCAGAAAAATATTTCGATATGAAAAAGAACCAGTGCAAAGAAGGTCTTGACATCTATAAGAAGTTCCTGACTAGGATGACAAGAATCTCAGAGTTTCTCAAAGTTGCAGAGGTAAACTGTCTTTAAGTGACTGTATCTCTTAAGTTGCTTTTTTGTCTTTAAGCGTGCATTTCAAAGAAATCAGTCTATATCCAAGTGAAAGAAGTGTCAAATATAGTAAGGTATATATTCAATTATATCACTATGCAATATTGAATTCTGTGCTATGGTATGAATATGATATAATATTGAATAAAAAATTTCCTGTATATTTAATTCAGTATTGAATACTGAAAAGTAATCTATTTTTAAATTGTTTATTTCTCTATAAAATCAAGTAGGTGGCAGTGACTTTTATGTTTGGAATTGGCCATGTATTGTAGAAGATTTATTCTATTCAATATGGTAGAGAATATTCTGTGTTAGTGCAAGTCTCTTTTCTCCAGCGAGAGTTGCAGCTGGAGCCACATTGTTCAAAATGTTTTGTTCCCTTCAGAAGTGAATATAGTGCATTTATTGTTTGTCATTGATTATGAAAACCATGAACGTAGGTTATAGGATAATCTAATTTTACAAATCGGTTTAAAAAATAATTTTCTGCGACTGTCACAGAAGGTAGTTGTGGTAATGCTTGTGGGCATTATCTTGCTTGCACAGAGGCGGCACTTGAAGTGTTTTTGTTTGTTTTCCCTTTCTCTGCCCTCTATGCATTACCACCAGAGGTGTCTTGCTAGGATAATTCTAGAAGATGAATAGACTATATAACTGATTAATAATATCAAAGTAGTTAATCTGAAACTAGCAAGTTGGTGATTCTAGCTCTATTACCATAGTGATGTTTTATTCTGTAGCAGATGGAATAGGATAGAAAAGGATGACGAGACCTTTGAAGAAAATAGCTTTGTGGTGTTAATCAGCTATTTTGTGAAGTGTACTGAAATTTATTTTGGATTTAAAGTATCTCTCAAGGAGAAATCAATGGTTTTTTTCCCCCATTTCTTTAGGGTCAGTCACATACTAAAACCAGAAAAAGGTAGTGTTTATGCTATGATTCTAGCAAATTCCTTAAATAAAGTTTTAGTTTGTTGGCTTTTCCCTTTGGCTTCTTTTCTTTCATGAGGCGGTCTTTGGGCTAGCAATTTCATTATGAGACCTTAGTTCTTGGAGTAAAGACACAAATAACTGGGACTTCCCTGGTGACGCAGTGGTTAAGAGTATGCCTGCCAATGCAGGGGACATGGGTTTGACCCCTGGTCCGGGAAGATCCCACATTCTGCGGAGCAACTAAGCCCATGCGCCACAACTACTGAGCCTGTGCTCTAGAGCCCGTGAGCCACAACTACTGAGCCTGCGTGCCTAGAGCCCATGCTATGCAACAAGAGAAGCCACTGCAATGAGAAGCCCGCACACTGCAACGAAGGGTAGCCCTCGCTGCCCGCAATTAGAGAAAGCCCACGCGCAGCAACGAAGACACAGCGCAACCAAAATAAATAAAAATAAATAAAGTCAAAATGATACTTAAAAATGAAAAAAGACACAAGTAACCTTTTTAAATGTGTTTGAAGAGGACAAATATATCAATTAGCTCTTAAGATCTTAGTATGAATTATTTTATCAAATTTTCTACTGCTATCATTCTGGGACTGGCCCTTGAGAGGTTGAGAAAAGGAAGAGAGAATGATTAGAAAATGAAATATAGTCATATAGTCATGGGAGGGAAAAGAATTTTTAAATTTGGGTGTTGTAATAAATAGAAATGGTTCTTATCTTTTTTGCTAGAAATTACCTAGTACCTGAACATCATGAAAGTGTATGGGGATTGCTTTGTGGTGACAGTTAAATCCTGGTTAAATATCACTTGGTATTTGTATAAAACCTGACCTGCTTGAGTGAACATAGGTTTTAAAAATTGTTATCTGTGGTGATTGCCAGGGAAAGCATACTATATGAAGAGAGAGTCATTGTCATTAGGTTTGTTCCTTTAACTTCTTCTTATGCCCCAGGGGACTTGTTCATGGTCAGCCTTTCTCATTCTTGGTGTAATGTTTTTGTCATAGAAGTGATGGATTTTTCAGATTGTGACAAGGTGGTTTATATAGGTGTTTAGAAGATGTGGAGATGGTAACTTAAGAGCCTTGTTGAATTTCCAACTCTTATTCCCCTCCTGTTAGAACTTGTAGAGCCATCAGACAACATCTGTGTCCTTGGAAGTACTGAATGATATCTGTGGGGATTAAATATTCTTCTAATTTTAAAGAATTCTTTCTAAAATATTGCTCATAGTACTAGTCATAAATGTCATTTTCTAAATTTTACTTATAAAACACCCTATTGTAATTTTATCTATTAAATACAATGCTTCTTCTTCTTACAGCAAGTTGGAATTGACAGAGGTGATATACCAGACCTTTCACAGGTAAGTATTGTTATAATACCAATCACTGCCTGCTATATTCTGCTAGGTATGAAGGGTACAAAGATGAATAATATACAGCCTCTGCTGTCAAGGAGATCAGTGTAATTTTTCTTGACAGATTTTAACATTTTGATATATTGCTGACAATTGTTCTAACATTATTACAGTATAAAATGATCTTATACAGGATTTATTTTTCCTGTTTTAAACCTTCCACTTTGGCTCTTTGGCTCAGGTAAATATATTAAATGGGATAAACCTGAGAACATGATGTTGGGTTAAGAGAGCAGGCTTTGTCTAAGTTTGAGTCCTGGCTGTTCCACTAGCTGGCCCTGTGATTTGGAGAAGTTCTCTCTATGGTTCAGTTTCATCTCTAAAATGCAGATATTACAATACCCATTTCATTAGGTAGTTTGGAGGATTAAATGAGTTAATACCTAAAAAACAATTAGAGCATTAAGTACTCAATGTTAGCTATTATAATATTATTTTTATCATCATTATCTTCTAAAAATTTCTGGGAAGGAAACTTTAAACCTGAAGTTCTGGCCTTTTCTGGTGTTTGTGTACTGAGCATTAAGAATGAAAGTACCTGGCATAAACTATCCTTATGTATCAAGGTTCTTACTGTTTTTCTCTGTACTCACTTGTTCTAATTCATCCCTTTGATCACCAGGCTAAGAGTATGCACTAGATTTAGTTATGGATTGTATGTAAATAAAAAATTTCTGCATATGCCCACATGAGATAACTGATGTCATTAAGATTAAGCACATTACTGTAGGCTAAAAGTGAGAAGAGTCATTGTTTGAACAATAGTAGTATAAGCTAATTTGGCAGTTTCAGATAAGCCATTACCCCATTTGTCATGTCAGCTTCACCTATTTTTGTTTAAAAAGCATCAGCCTCAGGCCAGACTGTTATTATGTGTCTGTACTTTAATATTCATGGTATTGTGATTGGGTAGGGTTGGCCAGCCTCTGACCCTCCTCCGTCCCTCCCTCTTCATTGATGATCTCTGAATGATTCAGAAAATTTTCAAGTGAATTAAAACAAAGCTTTTTATACTTAAGGGAAGATGGTAGTTAAACACAAGAGAGGAAATTTGAGATTATTTATTCTTTTTTTGTTTGTTATAAATTGCTCTTTTTAGGATGTGAAGCATCACATTTCCTTCACTCTTTGTAATGTGGGTTTGACTTTTAAAGAACAGCCAGATACATTTAGAAGGGATTTGGGAAATAGTTTATTAATTATCATAACTAGGTAGTTTAATATTTGTAAGCACAGCTTAAACCCTTCAGAAAAAATTAAAGTACACTTTAAATGACCACAGTTTTAATTTAGGATTCTGTAGCATAGTAGTTAATATCTAGGCTTTCAGATGGGACAATCCTTGCACACTATGTTAGCTCCTGCTATGTATCAGATATGTGATCTGGGACAAGTTGCTTAATTTTCAGTTTCAGGTTGTTTATTTGTAAAATGGATATGTAGTAGTGTGTTTCTCATAGAGTCAGTGATTACATATAAGGTAGCTTGCACAGTGCCTGTGGTGTTGCAGGAGCTTTTTAAATGTTAACCGCTATTGTTAACAATAGCTCTTGGGACAGTAGTTGGCCTGCTGATTTATTGGGGTTGAGGGAGTGCACATGTGTTCTCAGATCAACAAAGAAGTCAATGTTTTCTACCATATCTTTCTTGTGCTAAGGTCTTGATATGTAGAGAGAAAATACAGGATGAAGGAAATTGTTCAGGTCATAATTGGCAGAGAAGTTGGCTAGTATTGTCTCTTGCAACTGATTTTGGATCTCTGTAATTGAGAAACTCTATCTGAAATCCTAAAGAATATTTGATGTAAGTGAATGCCACTGATGTATTTGCTTCACTTAAAAATAGTGAAAAATTCCTTTTCAACTCACAGAAAAGATTTCCTTTTGAAAGTAATTAACTGTTCATATTAAGTTGAGATTTGATATACAGACTGAAGGTTTAAAGCTAGTCTTTAAAAAAAATTGAGGTAAATATCTATTTGAATGAGGATTGATAACCATTAACACTTGTGTAATCAACACCCCATTCAAGATATAAATCAGTTGCATCACCCCAATCCTCCTGTCTCCCTCCAGTCACTCCCTAATCCGCTCCACACAAATAACTATTTTGAATTCTAATAGAATAATTTGTATCAGATTTTGAATTTAATATAAATGGAATCATGCAACTATTTTCATATCTGGCTTCTTTTGCTCATCATAATGTTTTGAGATCTGTCTATATTGTTGAATATACCATTGATTAATTCTTTTTAATTGCTGAATAGTATTCCATCATGTCAATTTACCACAATTTTGTTTATCTGTTTTCTAAATTGGAAAATTTGGAAATTTTTGGATTATTTGCAGTTTTTTAACTATCATAAATAAAGCTGCTTAAAACATTCTTGAACAAGTCTTGTGGAGATAACATTTGTCTCTCTCTTGAATAAATAGCTAGGAATAGAATTGGGTAATTAAGGTAGTTGTATATTTAACTTTATTTTTTTTAAAAACCCATAGCTTTTTTCAAGGTGGATGTACTCCCACCAGCATTGTATGACAGTTGCATTTGTTTTATATCTTCATCAACATTTGATATTACTAGTCTATCTAACTTTAACCATTCTAGTGGGTAAGAAGTTATATCTCACTGTGATTTCAGTTTTTGTTTCCTTGATGTTAGTCTTCAGTTTCATTTGTCAATAACTATTCAGAAATAGTGTTTGGACATTTTCAGTTAGTGAGTAGTTGTTAAGTACCAGGACCATGCTCAACAGTATGTCTGATTTTTAGGGTTGTGTTTCTATTTAAAATTTAAATAAGTTAAATATAGAAAATTCTAAGATTCTCTTAATGTTTCATGTTCACATAGTCTTAGTTTTTATATCTTTATGTTTGTTAATACTCCTTACCAGGTCATACTTATGTAATAAAAATAATAGTGTCATTCTTAGGTGGCTGAAACTACACTGTTAATTAGATCATGAGGAATACACCTATTTATTTTTATTGCTCTCCTGTGTTAGATGATACTTGATTTATTTTGACGAAAGAAAGTCTTAATATTTGTACAATTTTAGGCCCCCAGCAGTCTTCTTGATGCTTTGGAGCAACATTTAGCTTCCTTGGAAGGAAAGAAAATCAAAGATTCTACAGCTGCAAGCAGGTACATTATTCTTTGTGGGGCAAAGAACAGTAGTGATGTTTCTGAGAAAGTAGATGAGTCTAGCTGAAGTTCCAAGTTATTGAACTTCTCTTTATCTTGATTTAACCATTTGTAAGTCGGTTTAATAATAGTATCAACCTCAGAGAGTTGCTGTTAAGGATTAACACATGTAAGTTTTGGGGATAGTTCTTAATTTTCAGTAAATGTCAGCATCTGTTAAGATGATGGCAGTGAAAACTACGTGGTTTAGAATGGTGTTCATAGTGTCAGTATTTCTCTTTAAGATGAAATGCATAGGTTCATATGGTGTATTATAATTACAAGATGCCTTTTTTACAGATTTGACTAACCCTCACAATAGCCCTGTGAAGTATGCAGTAGTAATTCTGGGACTCAAACCTAGGATGTCTGACATAAGATTTCATCATCTTTCTCTAATGCCAGTTTATGGGGTTGACTGTGGACATATTTTAATCATTCTATTAGACTTTTAGCTGATTGCCAAGACCAAGACCAGCAAATAGAAAGTAATATACATCATCGCTTATTGACCTTGTAACGTGATTTTTGTGTTGGTTAGTAACTTGAGTAATTCTCATGTTTTCTTATGAAGATTTCCTTTTAGCAGTATGAAGAAGAAATTTGTATGAAGTATGATGAGAACTCTTCTTCTTTTTGATTGTTGTTTCAGAACTTTTTTTTTTAGCAACAAAATTTAAGTAATTTGTAAAGGAAAATGTCATTACTGGATTTTAATGCTTTTTAATTGTAGATTTGTTCTTTGGATTTTCTAGTAGGTTTTTAGAAGTATAAGCCAAGTTATAAGGTCCGATTATTTGAGAAAGTAATGAAAAATATAGCCAGGTAGCTCAGGTACACCGATTTACCTCATATGTTTTTTAACATAAAATTTTCTGGGTTTCTTGTATTTCTTCACAGCAGTATTACTCTTCCTTTGTCTTCTGAGTTATATCTTTATATTGGCTCATTTATAAAATTGATTTTACATAAAACTTAGTTTTCCACTTGTGTGCTTAGAGTAGAAATTAATGGTGTTTGGTGTGTGAGAAAAGGAACATTAGTAGCAGTCACTGAGGAGTAGTTTCCTGTTAGAATTCTTTACCACACATGTTTATTTTGCCTAGGATTAATAACATTGGGGAATTAAATGTTGGGGTTTATGATCTGGATAAGGTTTTGATATAAGAGAAATGAGGTGGTTTGCTGTGAATCCATCAGTAAGGGATGATGTATTGTGCATATATAATATGTTTGAAAAGAAAATTCTAGCTTGGCAAAAGGGTAGCAGACAGAAAGGGGGAGCCAGATGGACCAGTGACTGGAATGAAACTGATCTTCCTTTGAGAGAACCTGTGGATCCTCTGGGAATGACATCTTTGGGTGTTATTATAAGGGAAACATACCTAGACATACATTATTTATTGCTGGTACTTATGTTTTAGTATTCTGTAGTAGTACTGCCAAACCCAGGCTGTAAATTAGCAGAAGATCATTTTCTATGAGAAATTCAATACTTTTTACACATCAGGGTTTTCCTAGAAGTATGTGAGCTCTTCTCTAATTGCATTGGTTCCCTACCTTGGGGCTTGGAAGAGGCAATGTCCCTCACCTTTACTGTGAACCCTTTCCAAAGTCTAACACTTACTTTAAAAAAATAAATGAATGTATGTGTAGATCAACTAATTTCTAATAATCCTCTAGGTCAGTGGGTAGAATATTTCATCTGAAGTATGGGTTTTGACTCCATAAGTTTAGTTCATAATTATGGTGCCTATCCATGGCTAGCTTGCTAGACCATTTCATAACCAGTGAAATAAATGTTTGGCAAAATACCAAATTACCTTTGTCTGATTATCCAAGGGCAACAACACTTTCCAATGCAGTCTCTTCCCTGGCAAGCACTGGCCTGTCTCTTACCAAAGTGGATGAAAGGGAAAAGCAGGCAGCATTAGAGGAAGAACAGGCTCGTTTAAAAGCTTTAAAGGTAGGTGTGTGCATTCTCTTTATTTGGAAAAACAAGTATAGGCGTTCATAAAGTAACTGGGACTTCTGTACAGACTAACAGTATTTAATAGATATTTGTACAAATGGGGTGACATTCAGTAGTCTAATTTTTCATCCTGACATTGAATGACTGGCAAAACAGAGAATACCTTTCTGCTATCAAAACAAAATTAGAAAATGCTTTTTTTTTTCAGAGGCCATACAAACAAATCTGGTTTCTGGATTCCTTATGGTAGTTCCCTTTCTCAACAGGAACAGCGCCTAAAAGAACTTGCAAAGAAACCTCATACCTCTTTAACAACTGCAGCCTCTCCTGTGTCCACCTCAGCAGGGGGTATAGTGACTGCACCAGCCATTGACATATTTTCTACCCCTAGTTCTTCTAACAGGTAGGTGGAGTGGTTAATGATTACCTTTGAATACTTAGGCTTAAAGACTTCTAACAGAAATTTTGCAGAGTTTTTCAGGTTTAGTTTGATACATGATTTTGTAATCATAAATTCACACAAAGGAGGTAGTGATAAATGGTGGTAGTGGTATAATAGCTAAATATAAAGTGAAAGACTTTATATTTCAAATATTTAAGAAATGGGATATGGCTAAATGATAGACTTATACCAGTTGGAAAGGTGGTGGTATACCAGTTGGAAAGGTGGTGGGTTATCTCTGGGTAAACGTTTCATTGTAAAAAAATTAACTATAGTTAAACACATTTGTGAAGTGTCTAATGGTTCAAGACCCTGTATATAACTCTTGGATATGTATGTATGATATGTATTTCAGGATATCCTTTCATTGGATGTTAAATGTTTTTCATATCTAGTCCCTGGTGTTAAACTCAAACTCAGTAATCTGGAACACAATAAGAGTTTAGTTGCCAGATTTCTGTGGTATTGAAGCTTACCAGCCCAACTTCAAGCTGCTTAACAATAGGAATATTATATTTCCAGGCAAATTGGAATAACTGGATTTTTCTAAATTCCTCCTATGTTTTATCTCAGAGTGGTTTAGAGAAATTTGAAATTCAGATTCTGGTTTGAATCCTGGTTTATTTATTTCTTAATCTTTTTTTTTTTTTAAACCTCAGTTTCCAAGCAAGATAATGTATGGTATAAGTTAGTGGTTCTCAGTCTTTACCTAACATTAGAATCACCTGGAGGGTTTATTAAACCACAGGTTTCTGGGCCCCACCTGCAGGGTAAGGCCCAAGAATTTTCATTTCTGCCAGGGTCACAGGATCACTAGTACAGGGTTTAACACAGTGCTTAGTGCATGGTAAATGCTACATAGAGAGTGATGGGGTGTTTTGTTTGCTTGTGTTTCTTTGATTTTGTTGTTGTTGCTGTTTATTTTATTAACTCATCCTTAAATGGTCTTCCCTTCACCTACCGACTCCTGTCACAGCTAAGTGTAACTTTTACTAACTCAGCTGCTACCTGCTCTCTGAAGTCTTAGTAGATGTTGAATTTAGCTATGTGTTTCTCTTTCAGCTTTATCTTTTTGTTTGTTTTGATTTTTGTATAATACCTTCCTTAGTCCCCAGTAACACTGAACCATTAAGTGTCAAGTTTTTCACTTAGGGACCTTAAAAAGGAGTCTGTCTTAGTAGGGTGGGGGGATGGGGGTAAATGGAAAAGAATGTTGACGGTTTGAGGATGAAACAAATTATTAGATAAAGAACTAATCTTTTTATTTCACTTAGTACCCTCAACATTTTCACCTTTTTAACAGTAATTGAGGACAGACCTACAGCCTATTACAGAATGCTTATTGCATATTCTGTATTTTTCCCCAAAGCACTAAATGCATTTGTATTTTGATTTATCTACTTATAAAACTACGTTTTACATCTGAAAGATATGTCTTCAAAACTTTTGTTTTTGAATAAGTGTAAGTTAAAAATAATCTATGCTGAGATACACATAATGCCTCAATTCATGGAAACTGGGATCTTTTTTTGTGTTGTTCCTTAATCACGTAACACGAAATATATTACGTAAGTAGTACTCCCCTAGAGTTATGTAATGGGGTGGCTTCGTTGTAAATTTATATCATATATGCATGTATAAGTTTTTCCATGTATTGTTGGTATGTTGTTTGATATTTGAAGCAATAAAGGTAAGGTTAACAGGTATTTTACTTTGTAGGAGTATTAGTGTTGCAAATTTAATTGAAGTTTTTTTGAAGATTAAGAAAACAAATTTCTTCTAAAAAAAATTAATTGCCATGACGTTTCATATTTTAAAATTATGTTGTTTAGGTTCTAGGTTCTTTTCAATAAAGAAATTAGTTTTTTCCTGGGGAAGTCATTGATTCTTTCCAGAAGGGCTATTATTATTTGAATCCTATGTAAACTTAAGATATGGTACTTGAATAATTTTCCAGACCTCCTTAGAAATATGCTGTTACGTGAGGGGTATGCAACTGTTATCTTGTTGCACCTGTTTTTCCTTTGGAGATTTATATTATTGGGACTCTTTTTTCACTTTTCTTTTTAATGTTTTTATTTACCGGGGTGGATGAGGGGAGTGGCTAATGTAGCAAAGTTTATCTAATAAATAAAGCATCTTTTCAAAATATCTTCCTAGCACATCAAAGCTACCAAATGATCTGCTTGATTTGCAACAGCCAACTTTTCACCCATCTGTACTTCCTATGTCAGCTGCTTCTCAGGTAGCAAGTACATGGGGAGGTAAGCATTAATGAACTTACTTTGTATGTTGTATAGGCATCTCCCTTCCCCATTCTGTGGGGTTTACTTGCCTTACACTTGATACATGAGTACTTGAAAAATATTAATATGACAGTGAAGTTGTTTTGCCCCTTGAAGACATTTCCATTCATTTATAAATGCAATTTTGGAATGTATGTTCAATTAAATTATGAAATGAAGTTTAATGAAGATGAAAAAGGACCAAATGTATGTTTAGTTGTAAAATCATTCTTTCAATGTTGAATTTCTGTTCTACTACCCAAAAATATGTAATGGTTATCTTACCTTTGGTATATAAAAAAAATTTACTTGCAGAGGGGAAAACTCATCTAATAAAAGTTCTAATAAAATTCGGATGGTGTTATCGGGCAGTGCACTAGCTTCTCTGCAGGAATGTCATGACAAACTTTATGCTACTTGTATTTAAAATGTTGATTTAATTCAGACCTGCAAGATTTTGGTATTCAAAGAATTTTTCCCCTAGTACCAACAGGAAAGTTTGCTGACCTTGAGTAGTTCTTTGATCTTAAGGTGACCATATTATGATCATGACCTGGCATCTTTGAAGGAATGAGCCTAGTCCATGTCAATTTTTAAGCAGTTTTGCTTAGACATTTAGTATGTTTTCAAATCATTTCCTTTGTTTGGTTTTGGTACTTCTGTTTGTTTTTATGTAAGTATCAATATTATTTTATAAACACTGAAAAATTATTTGGGAGGGAAAGATACTCTGAGAAAGGACACTGTCTAGAGAACTGTTAGAGAATGGCAAGCTACCTTAACATTTATGTTGGTCACATGTAAAATCGGAATTGACTAGCTTACTTCTCATAGCAGGATTCATTGTTCTAGTGAGTTTTTATGGTGTATTCGAGTTTTTCATCTTTATTTCACTGATTTGAGTTAATAACTTTTTAGGGGTTTTTTAATAGTTATTTCTTAAGACTATATTTTATATAATAGAATGTAAACTATGTGAAGGGAAGAGCTCTAAAATGTTTTGTTGAGTGATATATCCCTGATGCCTAGAACACTTATTGATATATAACATGTACTTTGTAAATATTTGTTGAATGATTAGACGTTTTCTTTTTTGGGGGGCAGGTTATTTGTGGTTCAAGACAGGGCAGGGAACAGGAATAGTGAAACACTAAAATACTAGATTTTTAGACTAATTTTGTGAGCCATAACTTGATTTTTAAAACTAATTGATTTTGAAAGCTAGTTTAATTTAGCTAAATCTTAAGATCTGGGAGTAATTTCTAAAAATGATAAGCTAGTTTTAAAGTCAGTAAATATTTTAGAATTATTTATCTGAATGATCTGTAGACAGCAAATTAAGGTTAAGAAAGCATTTTCTTAATATCCTAACAGTCATTACAATTTTAGGATTTTTAATCTGCCAAAATTTACATGCTTATTTCCTGCTTATTGTGAATTGATTTAGGAAACATTAGTAGGATTAACATGACCGTTTAAGCAGTTTTAGCTTGCTCACCTTTTAAAAAAACAAACCAGTTTTTCTAAAATTAAGGCTGAAAAGTTGTATTTTTAGATAGATGAAAAATTTTACAGAAGGCTTAATGAGGACTAATATAACATTTCAATGAAACTGAACTGTGAAATTATTTTGTCTGGATACCATGTACAATTAATTCTAACAATGACAAAGTTTCTGCTTGGAATTATTGAGCTCATATATGAAGGCAGATAGACTGTTACTGTAGGAGAATAATTTTAAGTAATTTCAGCCTGTAAAAATTGTTTTATATTCTGTTAGAAGAAATATTCCACGGCAATTTGTGTGTGAATACAGTGTGGGAGTACATTTAATCATTTCCTTTTCTAGTTTAGGTTATTTTGGTTTATGTACTATTTTCATCAAAATTTCCCCCATATTTTAACATTAGGCTTGCTGTGTCCAAGTGACACTGTTAAACTGTTTTAAAAAAAAAAAGTATTATCAAGTATAGTTGAGAGCAGAGGCAGTAGCAACTGACTACTATTTTTCCAAAAGCTTACAGTTATATACGAGGAAAGGACAGTGATCTTATATAAACCCCTCAATTTAAGAAGAATGAAATCTTGTCTTATATTTCATATAAAGATATTTGGCTTCTGAGTTGGTGGTAATTTCAGAGTTTTGACTTCTGCATAATTGGATAGTGGAAGAGTATTTTAAGCCAAGAACTTTGAATACTTACTAATTTAGTCATTGTATTGTTCATACCCATGACATTCAGATTAAGACTTTTTACTTTATTTTTAAAATTAAAGTTACTAAGATAAATAAATCTTATATATAAAAAGCTTTGATCATAACAGTAAATTCTAAAAGGCATTTTTTTGACGTTAACCATTTACCTGAACATTTGAAATATGTAGCATTTTACATCATGCTTTTTATAGTATGTGACGAAACAGAGGTATGCTTTTTTTTTGATAATTCTAAAATCTTATTCTATGCTTTCCTTGCTCTCATTTGCTAAAAATGGATGTTAACAACAGATTTGGTATTTAATTTAGTTCTTATATGCACCACAGAAACGATGTATATTCCCAATCACAGCTAGGTTAGTGATTAGAGTTAAGAGGAGGTAAAGTTCGTATGTTTAATGTGAGAGGCATTTTACGGTTCCACCTAAAAATGAACATTGAAGAGAGAGAACACAAGCTCTCCTGTTTCTCTCATTGCATTATTAGTGAGCCTTTGATTTTTCAAGAAATGGTCTGGCATCTAAACAAGCACTTGGTGTTGAATACTAATATCTTGAGATATCAGTTTTCATCACCTTGAAAACTTTGAGTTACAGCAAATCTAAAAATATACAGTATTACCAGGTTAAGTATACTGTTGTATATTTTAAGCAAGATTTCAAAATTTAATTCAGGTAAAAAAGAATGACCCTTTCTGAAGTTGAATTTGTTTTAGTCTCAGCTGGCATGAGACACACAACACTATGAAAACTCTCAATTTTCTGTGAATAAACGTAGATATCAAATATTTACCTCGAGACTGTAATATGACTGGTACTATTTTTGTTTTAATTTTTTGCATTATTTTTCTATGACTCTAATGTAACATAAAATTAAACTTTCAAGTGAATAATGATAAAAATAATGGAAAAAAGTATTTATTAAAAGTATAAGGAATTTTAGAGTTGCCAGTCTGATAAGTACAGTTTAAGTTGGAATAGCTGGAACATTATTACTATTTTTTTTATCTTTAATGAATTTGAATTAATCATTTATGGTATAGTAGACTAACATTTAGATTTAAAAATCGTCATCTAATCTAAATGATGTTAATCTGCTACCCATAGTAGTAGTGTTTTGTCAAGGTAGATTAAGAGCTGGTTTTTCTTATTGTCTGACTGATCTAAATATACAGATTCACTTATGCATTTCTGCATATTCTTCTTTAGGATGTTTCATATAATAGGAAATGATTGATATTAAGTGCTTAGGTAAAAAGTGTCAATCAATAGAATAGCAGATAACTAGTAACTTTTTCCAAACATGTCTTTTCTCATGAACCTAATAGATCTGTTGTAGAAATATGTGTACTCTTTTTGAATGACTTCTCTCATGACTTCTTTTGCATGGAAAACCAGAGAGAAGTTTTGTGTTACTTGTCCAACAAAGTATGATGTACTTTAAAAACTCCATGCCTCTATCAAATATTTAAAAGTAGTACTTTCAACCAAACTGGTCAACTCTAAACTTAACGCAAATCCTTTCTTATACAAGAAGGAGTTAGAGTGGTCATCATTACATTTTTATTTTAGTACAAAAAAATGAATCTTGTTTTTGACTATTTTCTGCTTTTTATTTCTGAATTATTTTTTCTGACTCTCTTCCCCCATTGTTCCATTTATTGAGAAGTGGAGGGGTGGGAAAGATGTTTAACATGATCATTTGAGTTAGAATAGTACATCAGTGAGTTTTGATGTTTGTAGGACTTCATACAATGACCTCAATATTATCTTGATATTTTTCTTTTTAAAGTTGCAGTTGCAGGATTTGTGGAACACTAGGTTTGAATTTATTGACTTTAAGGATAAAGTGTGCCTATATTATTTTGCAGAAGCTGATCCTTAGGCCATTGCTTCCTTATTGTTTTGTCATACAGTCTTAGAGTAAAATACAGTGCTTAATACTGTATTCTTAAGTAAGGACCACAAACTAGACTAGAAGAGGCAAGAACAGGTGCTGGTTGGAAGTACAGGAGTATCTTTTCATTTTTAATTGTGTTATAAGAGAAAAAATTATGACACTATATTTTCGCTGCTCTTTATTTTTTCTTCTCCCCATTAACTTAAGGTATGATGAATGGCTTTCAGTCATTACAGTGACAGTTATCTTGAATGAGGTATAGGTATAGTAAATATGTGATTCTAAATTTGATGATAAAGTACATATTTGGTACCATTCTAGTAGGGAACAATACTTTTGTTATTCCTTCCAAATCATTTAGGCTTTAAAACTCATAGCTAGGCCTTCAAAGCTAATCCCAGTCTACTGGGATGGCCAGTCTTTTGTCTCTGTTCTTAATTTTTCTAAAATTCCTTTCCCATCATTAGACCTTTTCTTCGTCTTTATTATTTTGTTTCCTACATCTGAACCCATACAAGAGTTTATATTCACATGTTAGAAACCCCTAATTCCCTTTGGCTTTTGAAATACTGCTTATTCCACATTTGAATTATTTATATCAATTATGTGAGTAAACATAGCTATGCCACCAGAACTGATACACTCCCACCTTGGGTGGGGAACACGGTTCAGGGTAGATGGCTCTTTTATAGAAACATTTTTGTTCTTACTTATCTTCTTTTTTAACTACATGACTGTTGGCTTTCTGATGTAAAGCAGATCTAGCCTTCGTATGCTACTGTTGTTATGGACACATAAGTATTTTTTTCTGAGGGTTCATTCTAAAATATGTTAAATGCATTTCTTCTATCTTGGTGATTAGATTTGATCATTTGCATTTAGATTAATAATAATATAGCTACTACTTTTCACTTTGCATCTTTTGACTGATTACAATACTAATTAATTTACTTCCTCTCTTCATTTTGCTATAATGCACTTGGACTGCACAGATCCTTTCTCTGCTACTGTAGATGCTGTTGATGATGCCATTCCAAGCTTAAATCCTTTCCTCACAAAAAGTAGTGGTGATGTTCACCCTCCCATTTCTTCAGATGTATCCACTTTTACTACTAGGACACCTACTCATGAAATGTTTGTTGGTAAAGTACCATTTAACCTTTCTTTCCAATTAATGTTTATACTGCCTAAGTATTTTTTTAACGTATCCATTATTTTTAAAGCACTGCAATAATTACTTTGTATTTTAATAATAAATTTTTAAGTAAACTAAATAGCAATAATGTAGTGAAATTTTTTACACCAGTATCCCTAATTTTATTTAATGCAAGTTTTTAGGAAAGAAAATTTCCTTTGAAATTGGACTTTGTTTTGTTCTCTATCATACTGTAGCATCACATGCTACATCCTGTTTATTAGTTCAGAGAGGTGGTTATTAGGAGAGTTGATTGAAGGCGTAACTTAGTTACGTATTTATGTGTGCTTATATTTTCCCCTCTCTGCTTGAGAAAGAGGGTGATTATCACTCTTAGTAGCTTTCTGAATCTTCCTTTTTTCTCCGTTTTTAATTTCAAATAATGGTACAACTTTATATTGTCTAAAACCCACTATACCCTCTTGTCCAATCTTAAGGGTCTCATTTCATTGTTAGCCTGGGGTGAAAAGTAGAAAATGAAAAGCAACTTGACTGAATAGGCTTAATTGTGGTCTAAAAATCTGTAAAAAGGCAAAATTTCATACCAAAGTTGTACAAGGAAGAATAAGTTTTTAAGTACATACTAAACTGAAATAAATGTTTTTGAATCCTACTAAAAAGATGCTAAACCCCCTTAAAAGATGATGAAAACTGCTTTTATTCAATTCAAAGAAACAACGTAAGGTGACACAAATTTAAATCTTTGATTAAAGCAGCATGCAGAAAGTCATCTGTGTACCCTAGGTAGATCATGTGGCCATATTCTGTTAGATATATCTGAGAGAGGGGAGGATGGAAGGTGACTAGAAAGCAGTAGTTGGAGATATGAGAAAGTTTCAAGGCACGTGCTCCAGTTACACAACTAGTCTAATAGTTCTAAAGTGTAATATTTGGTTGCAATAATTCCTTTATTGTAGTACATTTAAAATTATATAAAAAGTAATTGAAACTAAATTATACATTTTGTTGCTCTAGAAATTTGTCAAATGGAGTGCCTTTTTGCTTGGTAATAAGGGGTAACTAGAGTTATCTTTGGAGTGTTCTGTTGGGGTGGTGGTTTTTTAGGTTTATCTTTTCTTCGTATTTACTGAATATGAATAGTCTGTATGTTGTAAATATGGCTGTTTGTATCTTTTTAAGTCAGTTGCCTTAATTTGGGGATATGAAACAGATACGTCTTTGCTTTGGGACTATATATTTAGATCTTTTAGGTCAGAGCAGTGCATGGGCTTCAGTATGTCACATCTGTATCCCCTGAAGGGGGACAGAATGGAGGACAGTAACCTTAAGTGCTGAAGGTTGTAGGTATTTCACATATAAACAAAAACAGAGTAAAAATATATAAAAGTCATGTGAGAGAGTTAATTATTATTTTGACTTTTCAAGGAAAAAAGCCTGTAATAAGAGGAATATCCTAGAAATGTCATATTCCTAATGTTTTTTAAGTTTAAGGCCTATGATTTGGGGCAAGAGGAAGACCAGAAAGCAAAGCGGATTAGTAAAGTTGATGGCTATATACTCCAAGGTCAGTCGGTCCATTTGAAAATTAAAATCATAGAATTGGTGATTTAGAGTTTGCAAAAACCTGCAGAGAATGTTTGGTCCAGCTCAACTCTCACAGTAGTAAGAGAACATAATTACCATTTTATGGATGCATCACCTGAGTCCTAGAAAAGTTAATCAAGATAACCCAGCTAGTGGGAGCAAAGCCTAAATCAGGAGACAGCAGCTTTGCTCTGCAGCGCTCTTTCCCTTATGGAAGTGCAGACTTTCATTTAAACCCTTATCTTCCTCTTTCTGATGGAGAATAATACAAATGAAAGTATGAAGTATACTTTAAAAAAAAAATCACATCTGCTAAGTTTTGTCATTAGAGGAAAAAAACTTGTTAAATACTTTTCTTTTTTAATGAAAATGAGTGCAGAAGGGGAAATTAAAAACCACTGATGTCAAACCATTAGGCATTAGTCTAGAATAGGGGTCAGCAAACTTTTTCTTAAAAGGTCAGATTGTAAATATTTTTGGCTTGTGAGCCACACGATCTCTTTCGCAGCTGCTCAACTTTGACATTATAGCGTGAAAGCAGCTGTAGACAAGACATAAACACATGAGCTTGGCTGTGTTCCAGTAAAACTTTATTTACAAAGATAAGCCGCTGTAGTTTGTTGATGCCTGTCCTAGAAGAGGCTTTTTAATAAGTCTTTCAATGCAAGTTGAAAGTTCCTGAGAAGTAGAGTTGTGTAATAAAAATTCCAATACTTTCTTACTCAGAGTAGTAAGAGCATGAGAGGACCACCCAAGGTGTGCCATTCCTGGCACTGTATAGTCTAATTAGCCACTAGCCACATGTCATCATTTAAAGGTTAATTAAAATTAAATGTTAAATAAAATTAAAATTTTACTTCCTCACTTGTACTAGCCACATTTCCGTTCTTCAGTGGCACATGTGCCTAGTGGCTACCATAATGTACCATATGCACATATCTGCATGTTGTGTGGATTTATAAAACATTTCTGTTATTAGAAAGCTCTGTTGGATCGTGCTCTAGAACAGTGGTCAGGAAACTTCTGGTGTAAGGAACCAGATAGTAAATGCTTTAGGTTTTTATAGGATGCATAAAATCTTTGAGTCGTCATCTTTTCTTTTTTCTTTCTTTTTTTTTTTTTAAACAACCCTTTCAAAAGGTAAAAACCATTTTTAGCTCACATGGGCATATAAAAATAGGCCCCAGGCTGTAGTTTGCCAACCCCTGCTCTATAGGATTAAGAACCAACCAAGAACAATCAGAGTTAGGTATGTAGATACCTTCCAACCCTTCCAGGAGAGGACCTTGATTTGATGATATGATTCTCGTGTACTTTGTAGCTTGTCCTCATTAAAGCTGTAAGAATACTGAAATTTGTAAGTCAAGGGGAGTGGGTTGTGGTCTCAGCCTTACCATGTTTGTGACCTTGTCTAGGCCTGCTTCCTCATCTGCAAAAGAAGACATTAGAAGACATGTTGGTATTGACTAAAAAGCCAACTGGTTCATATTTCTTTATCTAAAGAAATGCAGTATTGGTTATTTTTAAAAATTTGTTGTGAATATTATTTATATATATTTTTTAAATATAGTACTTACAATGGAGGCTTAAGTGCTTTTTTTTAGTAAGTTGTAATTTGAAGAACACCAATGGCTTGGACTCCTCTGTTTTTTCTTTTGTTTTGTTTGTTTTTATTTGTTTCTGTTTGTTTTTAATTACTCCATTCCACTCTTAACTGTTCCTCCTCACTTTCTCACTTTTCTCTTTCTCTTTTTTCTTTTTTTCCTGTCCTTTCTTTTCCCCCCTTATATGCCTTGTCAGATTCTTTTTGTGGTACTCAAGCTTATCGTAATACTACCCTTATGTGCCATGAGCCTTCTACTGTAGCTGGTTTATTTGGAGGTAGGTAACAATAATCTCTAAAATTTATCAGTTTATTTATGCAAGAGGGGTTTCTTTTTGTTGTTTTCCTTAAAATGAGTTGGTAAGAAAAAAAATACTTGGTTTTGAAGAACAGGTAGTTTTTTGCTTAATTTTGTTTTCCTTGATTAAACACGATTGTTTTATGAATGGATGCCTGTCATCTTCCTGATTTTATTCATTCTCAAAACTTTCAAATTTTCAGAAGAGTTTATAATATTTTAATATTACAAGCTTATGGAATTTAAAGCTCTGTGTATAGATCTTAGTGATAGAATGGCAGATAATTTTGATTTGAACAGTTGTGGCACAGGTGAAGGGAGATTATACTGGAAAGAAGTATACTTTTCCAGCGCTATGCAAAGGCCATAGAAATGGGAAGTAGTTTCCAGGGAGGTGTAACCAATTTGATCTGTATCTTTCCAAATATATTCTGTCTAGACCAGTGCAGTAGCAATAAGACCTCAAAATCCAGCTGAATTTTTTTGTGTATAGGAGTTGTTACCTTAGTTAAGTTGGCACTAAAAAGTAGGTTTGACACAACTGAAGAACTGAGGTTCTTGACTGGCAGTAAGAATTAGACATGGTTAAAAGTGTTTAAAAATGGAATTGTTGAGGGCATTTAACAGAAAGAAAATGTTTGGAATACGGTGAACTTGGGTGTGAATTCCAGTTACACTCCTTTACCTGTGTGACTTTAAGCAAGTATTTAACCTTTCTAAGACTATGAAAATTGGGATAATAATGTCTTGCAGGATTGTTAATGAGGTGTACATATATGCCTGTATAACATCTAGCACAATGCCTGACACAGAAGTATCATTAAAACTACTTGCATTGGGAACTTATCTTGTGGGGACTTCCCAGGTGGTCCAGTGGTTAAGACTCTGCGCTCCCACTGCAGGGGCAAGGGTTCAGTCCCTGACTGGGGAACTAAAATCCCACATGCCGCAGGGCGAGGCCAAAAAAAAAAGCAATTATCTTGTGTATGCAGATCATTTCATACTTGGAGTATACTTCTTACCTAAATTATTTAATCATCAGATATAATCTTGAAAACTCATTGTTTTTGTATTGCTGATAGATTTTTAAATTGCCAAGGGCTATTTATTTTTTAGCCGAGTATTCGCTATTTCAAAGCTCAAGAAGTTCATAAAACTTGAAGAGTACTGATAGATATAATTATTATAGCTATAATAATAAAAACTAATTTTCCTACCTACTAATTTATATAAGATGAAATACTCAGGATAAACCAAAAACCCTTAATAGATTCTGGAATCAAACAAGTTGGGGTTTAAGTCTTGATTCTGCCACTTACTAATTATTTTACCTTGGATAAGTTGTTTAATCTCTTAGTTTCCTCATCTGTAAAATGAGGATAATAATAACTGTCTCACAGTGTTATTGTGTGGTTTAAATAATAACCTATCTATAAAGCCCTTGCATAATGTTTAATAAATAGTAGCAGTAATTTTCTCAAAAAAGAATGAGGCCTATTTATTACAGAACTACCATCAAAATCTATTAAACAACCCAGCCAATTTTTCTCAAAGGTGTTTGGATTGCCTTTCTGTCCCAAAAGCGTTTTCATCTTGTACCTTTCCGTCACCTTACTATTGTCCTCTCAAGATTTGCCCTGTAGTACAGTGGTTTCTAAATGTTAATCTGTGAACTGGAGCTGTTCAGTGACAGAGTTTTCATTGGGCTTTGTGAAATGAAAGTTAGGCAGTTCAATGTAGTGATTATTTCATAAAATTAACCTTAACTTTGATAGCCTATTCATCTTTTTTGGGGGCGGTCCCTAAATCTGCTCTTTTGAAATGGTGATATTAATTCTGTAACTTTGCTTTAAGTAACTTTTAAAAATTGAAGGTTGACAATCTAATCAGCTATTATAATTTATTAAGCATTTCCCTTTTAGTTTATTCTTCTGCTATGTAGAAGCTTTTAAAATTTGAGGTACTAGCTCTGGATTACTTTATATCTTTTCATAGCTTTTATACTTTTAGGCAGTAATATAATTTCACAGATTGGTGCCCCTAGGGACCTCAGGAGATGGCTCCTCTCTTTACAGAAAGTAATGAAGTTGTTTTTGTGTTATTATAAAGGATAGGCTCATCTCTGATATCAATCAAATTCTAGAAAGAATTTGGGACAAGATAGCAAGGGAAAAGAGAAATTGGTATGCCATCCTACTTTATAAATTATTGTTCCCTGTGTTTTCTAAAGTTTAATGATATCATAGCTCAGATATTATTTCCAGGATGATTTAAAGAATGCTATGTGTGGTGGTTCAGCATGGGCATATAATTAAGCATGATAGATTTTTGTCTTTCTTGAGTAGATACATCTGTTCTTTTTGTAAGGAGTTAGGAGAAGAACCGTCAAGCCCATGGTATATTTCTTAAGCAGTTTGTACACTTCAAAGAGCTGTTAAATCAGTATATCTATAGAATTCTAGGAGCCTTTTGATGAATGGTCAGATTTATTTACTAAATTATTTTATGTTTTGATAGTGCTTGTATTCTCATTGTATGACCGGTGTCTTTGAGTTAAGAAAGGGTTAAATAATTATGGAATAAGATCAAATTTGTACATTTAAAAAATTTTGTGCCCTACAGAATATTCATACTATGATGTAAAATGCTACTTTTAAAGTAGTATCATTGATGTATACCAGCTTGTGTGGGTCATTGTTAATAATAAGTCATTGCTTTCTGGCTTCTCTGGCTTTGAGGACCTTCTTGAACTTCTCACCAAATCTTGTCCTACTTTTTGTTTTTCTTTAAGATCAGTCCTTTTAGTACAGCATTATTGTACTTCTTTATATCCTGGTGGTATACAT
This sequence comes from Lagenorhynchus albirostris, assembly GCF_949774975.1. Lineage (NCBI taxonomy): Eukaryota > Metazoa > Chordata > Mammalia > Artiodactyla > Delphinidae > Lagenorhynchus > Lagenorhynchus albirostris. The sequence goes on along the minus strand of NC_083103.1, from coordinate 62,636,458 downwards.
TAAGAGTTCAAAGTGAGATTCTTATAGACTGAAAGTCCTTTAGCAGAAAGTTGGGACAGGAAGAGAGAGAGAGTCTATGTTCAGGGCTCAAAAGTTTAACTTCTCTTTAATGATATAGTTGTTAATCTTCTGATACCAGACTTTTTTTTTATTTTTAACATTCTGACTTTATAGAATTTAGAAATGGAAGAGAATTCCGGAGCCATTTATTACAGCCTTCCACAAAGCAAAAGAATTCCTTCTTTGTGATCCTTGCTAGGCTGTTCTCTACTTGGATATATACTCAGTGATTGAAAGCTCCCCAAGTCATGTGACAGCCCTAATGGTTTTAGATGATTTTAATTCTTCTTGTCAGCCTCTGGAAATTCAGAGCCTCACCTCACAAAATGCAACCTCACACAATTGAAAATCTTAACGTTTAACTCAGCATTGTCTGGTTTCAGCAACGTGAGCTGGGTGTCTGTTGGCTTATTGCCACCACCATCAGTGTAACATGGACAGGAAAGAATAAATTTTCTGGTGTTTCAGAACAGTTAGGTAAATTAGTATATTTGATTATACGTGTCAGCTCCACTTTAGGAAGTAGTTAAGTTGAAGCTAGAGGGTGGTTGGGTGTTGAAAATAGTCTGTTTTTTGTTTTTTTTTTAATATTCAGAACACATCTGGACACAAGGGGGGGCTCATAAGGATTAGTGGGTTATAACTTTCAGAATCCTGTCACTTCTCAAATTAACTTAAACCATATAGCTTTTGATTAACCATCGAAGGAAGGAAGGGAGAAAGGAAGGAAGGAGAGAGAAATATGGAAGGTGAGTAGGTAGAGGGAGAAAGACTCTTGGGGGATACTAAGTAGACTCATATTTTTTTAAAGCACCACAGAATACTTATTTTATTCCCAAATGATCCCTTAAATTAAATTTGGCTTCATGCAAAATCCTAGAATTTTAGATGTGTTTGGTTTTTTAACATCAGCTTACAAGTTTAAGGTAAAAAATAAGCAAAAAATGTTATTTCTGTAATGAAACAAACTAGTAGTTCAACTTCACTTGCTCTTTTGTTAGTTTTCTTAGTGGGATGATTTTGTTTTGGAAAATGTAATCACAAGAGATGTGGTAGTCTAGGAAGCATTTTGCTTGAAGGGTTGGCTTTGTTTTTTGTTGTGGGAATTTACTGCTTTTTCCATTCTATTGTCATCATTATTAAAGAGCTGTATGTAGATGTAGAGTTATTAAAGAATTGAGCTTTTTCCATTTTGGTTTTTCTTAGGATTCACTCCTTCTCCAGTTGCACAGCCACATCCTTCAGCTGGCCTTAATGTTGACTTTGAATCTGTGTTTGGAAATAAATCTACCAACGTTATTGTAGATTCTGGGGGTAAGAAAAAATTGCTTTATTAACATTACTATAATGTTCTAGTTTAGAGTCTGTGTAAGGACAGATAATGGTCCTTTTAACGTGTAAATAGATGAAATTGGGGTAGCCAAAGAAGTGGTCCCTCTTCCCCCAGCCACTAGAAGAAAGCTTCAAGGGACTGTTGTTAGCCTTTACTCTTTTCTTAGTGGCAGTTTTGAATCTGGGTAGATTTTATTTCTCCCAGAGCTATTAAATAAGAGAGAAAAAAAGAGGTTTTACTCAGATTAGACTGCTAAATTGCTAGGGACTGTGTGTAGAATGCTGTACCTTTTACTCTAATTTTTACCTTTACTGAAATGAAATTGGCTTTTTTGAAAACTAGGAAAATACGACCTGTGGTACGTTGACTCGTTGAGGTAGTCTGTGTAATGAACAGCTAGAATAACTAAATATCAGAGTTGTGGGTTCAGGGGCTTTTTATTGTTTTATAGTATGCTTGTTAGTCATCTTAAGAGAACTTTATAAAATCTGTAGAGCCAAGTTTCCATTTAACATCTTGGTAATTTCAAGTTTTGTAAAGATTGAGTTCCTGTAAAGTTGGCACCAAATTATATTCTTAATCATGGGGTGGTAAGTGTGGTAATTAAACTCAAGCCATTTAAAGAAATATATTGAGGTGTTGTTAATTTTATAATATACAATTAGTTATCATAAGTATACATACAAAAGTAAGAAGCAAACTTATAAAGAATGTGTATGAACTAGGAATTTATTTTTTTCTGTGCACTAGTAGGTTTATAATTACATTTTTTGATGCATTTGACTTTGTCCTCTTGAGTTTATCTTGCTGGGAAAAAGGATAAAGGAAATAGAAACCAATTGTTCATATTTTATAAACCCCTGTTTTTGGTGACTTTCTTTTTCATATTCTCTGGTATTCCTGGGTTGTGCTGTTCAGTCCTTTGGTGGTTTGTTGATTGGATGTGTTTCACCTTTTACCGTTTGGTAGAGAACCTTAAGGGATTTTATTTTATTTATTTTATTTTATTTTTAATTTTTAAACAGGGTTCTACTTTACTAGATAGTTTTATGCAGTTTGAGTGTAGTTTAACTATTTCTTGTGTATAATTTAGGCTAGCTGTTTTTAGACAGGAAAAGAGATAACCTAGTGGTTCATTTTCACTTGCTTCTAATATACTGTTTTACATATACCTTACATTCTCCACTTTGAAGAGTATTAAAAGGTCTATAAAATATTATTTCTTAAAAGGAACTTTTTTTCAAAGTTACAGAGATATATTTTTTACCTGTATTGCTTCAGGTATAAGTGAGTCTTCAGAAAATTTTGTCAGCTGAGGGGAAGGATTAATTCCATTCCCTTCTCTTTCACAGAGAAGGGATTTGAAATTGTGGATTTCTCCTTTTTCCACTTAAGAGCATTTATTAGTGCCCATTTACCTGGAGGACTTCTCCAGTAAACAAACAAGGAGAAAAGGCAGAGACCTCCTTTAGAAAGCTGTAGCACCATAAAGTTCCTTACAAATCCTATTTCGTCTGTTTGTAACTTTAAGGCTTTGATGAACTAGGTGGACTTCTCAAACCAACAGTGGCCTCTCAGAACCAGAGTCTTCCTGTTGCCAAACTCCCACCTAACAAGTTAGTATCTGATGACTTGGATTCATCCTTAGCCAACCTTGTTGGCAGTAAGTATTTTTTGTATTCTTTAATCTTTAAAATAAGTTGTTTTATAAAAATTAGTCTAGTTTTTAAATGCTTTCTTTTTCTCCTGTCCTAGATCTTGGCATTGGAAATGGAACCACTAAGAAGTGAGTGTTTTATTTGTATTCTTTCCCTATGTGCCATTTAGAGGTTGATTAGGCTTTCCTCTCAAGAAAATATGTGTAGAGATGTCATCTGCATCTTAAATGCTCTGTTCAATCTAAATGTGTAGTAAAGAAACTTCATAATTACACACACTTAATATTCTCACTCATATTTATTTAAAGTGATGTAAATTGGAGTCAGCCAGGTGAAAAGAAGCTAACTGGAGGATCTAACTGGCAACCGAAGGTTGCACCAACAACTGCTTGGAATGCTGCAACAATGGTGAGTTGGAAAAGCTCATTATATACTAACATGAATGATTTAGGTAAATGTGTAACATGAAAATGTTTTTTAAATAGTGATAAGGCATAAGTGGAAAGATTGTTACCAAGTTTTAGAAATATAAGTAATTTGTATTTCTTTTAAAGGAAGCTTGGTTGACTATGTTTGCCAGGTACATTTTAGTAGCTAACATTTATTTAAAGGTTACTTTGTGTCAGGCATGATTCTAACAAATAATATGTGGTTTTGTTTTATATAATCCTCAAATTTACCTTACACGGTAGTAACTATTATCCCAATTTTACTGATGAGGAAATGAAAACACAGGGTTATTAAGTAGTAAGCCCAGATCACAGAGATTGGGTGGGTTTTTAGAACCCAGGCAGCCTTACCTCAGAGCATATTTTCTTAATCACTATTCTCTACTGCTGGTTTCAAATCTATTATTTATCTATCTACAATAAATAAATAACCTTAACACTGAACCAATTGCTAGATTCACACACATACACGTGTTTCCCCCAACAGTGGCTCAGTGTTCACTAATGCAGGGGTCCCCAATGCCTGGGGCCACAGACCAGTATGGGTCCGCTGCCTGTTAGGAAACCGGGCCACACAGCAGGAGAGGTGAGTGGCTGGCAAGCGAGCAGAGTTTCATCTGCCGCTCCCCGTCGCTCGCACTACCGCCTGAGCCATTCTCTCCCCGCTCCTCCACCCGAGGAAAAATTGTGTTCCCTGAAACCCGTCCCTGGTGCCAGAAAGGTTGGGGACCGCTGCACTGATGGTGCAGTGTTCACTAATTCAGTGTTCTGGTGACTTTAAGAATGTAAGTGCAGCAAATAAGGAGAATCAACTATATAAATTATATGACAGTATTAACAATAGCCAAGCAAGTATAGTTTTAATTGAGTATGCCTATACACATACACATCTCACATAGATTATAATCTTAAATCCCAAAACAAAAAAACTCATTCTAGTGGATTATATATTTTTTTATTTTACAAAAGAGAAAATGAGTGCCAGAGGTATTAAGTGACTTGCCTGAGGCATCCCCACTAATAGGTGCCTGAATTGAGAGACTCTTGCCCTATCCAACTGGTCCCAGAGCTTCTTGCAGTACACTACACTGTTCCCTACTTCTCCATCTTCTGGTCATCTTCATGTCAGAGCTGAAACAAGGCACAGCCCCTGTTTGACCTCAGCTGGGAATGAATGCATCCGGTTACAAATTTTTCACCACTTTGCGCACGTATGTGAATGACTTCAAAAGCACCACAAGTATTGATTTTAGGATTACAAATAAATTTCAGTGCATAGCAAATTTGCAAATACAGAATCCATGAGTAATGAAAATTAATTGTATATGATAATTAATGAGTTAGCATCTAGTACTGAAGAAGTTCTAATGGTTTTAATTAATATAAGGTATGGTCGTCCCAGAGTAGTTTTGTGGCCGTACCCCAATCCTTGGTCAGCTGCTGTTTTACCAATCCAGTAAGTCTCCCTGCATCGGAGAAAACCAATTTTTTTGTAGAAAAATTTGAAACATGCTTTCTTGCAACAGTGTGTGCTAATCAGCATTTGATTACACGAGCCACACATTGTATCCTTTCTGTTGTTGTTAGAGACCCCCATTATCCTTTTTTTTTTAATTTTTTAATTTTTTTATTGGAGTATAGTTGCTTTACAGTGTTGTGTTAGTTTCTGCCGTATAGCAAAGTGAATCAGCCACACGTATACATATATCCCCATTTGCCCACTTTTTTTTAATATACCTTCAGGGGCGTTCTTTTTTTAAATTTTTTTCATTTTATTTATTTATTTATTTTTTACATCCTTATTGGGTTATAATTGCTTTACAATGTTGTGTTAGTTTCTGCTGTACAACAAAGTGAATCAGCTATATGTATACCTATATCCCCTCCCTCCTGAGTCTCCCTCCCATCCTCCCATCCCACCCTCTAGGTCCTTACAAAGCACCAAGCTGATCTCCCCACATTATCCTTGTTATAGCTACTTTTTGTTATTAAATCTCTTCCAGAGTACTGTGCTGTTTTGCTGTTTCCTTGGGTTAATTGTATGTTAAAATTAATAGGGCTGAGCTAAAAATAGTGTGCTGTTAAAGTTTTACATGACATTAAAGAGTTTTATTAGTTTCAGTCTCCATTAATGGAAAATAATATTGAAATTTAGCCACCTTTTTAAATCAGTACTTTTTCTCTGGTAGTGGTCACTACCGTCACCAATAATAAAACCTTGCATTTAAATAGTTTACATTTTTACACACTCACACACTCACACACACACACTATCCGGAGTCTGTAAATAGTGCACTCTTGGGGGAGTTTGAGCAGCTATTATCCCAGCTGTAAGGATAAAGTTATGCAATTTTTTTTTTCCCTCAATTGCAAAGCAACTAGAAAGCAGATTTAAATTGAAATCCATCCTTTCTGACTCGCAATCAGTGTTTTTCCCACTCTAACACACTTCTCTGACTAGGGATGGCAGGAGGTTAGGTTAGTAGATGTTATAGCCTCAGGAGTGAATTATACATTGACAGTATATGAGGAATGATATAAATCCAAATGATATAAAAATACAATGAATATTTTCTTATTTTGTATGAAATTAGTATTAATCTGTATGAAGTATTAGAAGTTTGTGAATAGCACTTGACTTAAGATTGACTTTTAGCATTTAATAGGCATCTAACCATCTAGAATTTGTTGATAAGAAGCAATATCTATGGTGCTGTGTTGTATACGGTAAGGTATATCATCTCTTAAGGATTTTGGTAAAACATTTGTATGTATGTATTTTATAGAGGTTCTTTGTAATGACTAACATTTAGGGCTGGTGATGTGATTCACTACTTAGATAAACTGCTGCTTTTGACATTTCTTTACATTTCTAACCTTTTTAATTAATCCTTAAACACTGTCAAGGTTTTTAAATTTTTTAAAATTTTAACCATTCATTGATGTTTTATTAAAATATATAATGATGTTACACTACCAACTCTTTCTATTACTGTTTGCTTTTTTTCTGTGGTAGACATTATGCAATGCAACCCTGTTTATGGGATGCACTGTTGATGCTACTGAAAGATTTTATGTTTTGATGACACTTGTAATCGATAAACTATTATGTAAGTAAGGTGATGATGCCAAAGACTAAATTTCCCGTGTCAACCTTGATAGTGTTTTAGTATAGATGTTCTTCCATTAGATACTGGAAATACAAGGGATTTTAAGTAGTTAATGAATGTTCATGTGAACTAAAATGCTCTCTATGTATTTTCTGTTGTGTAAGTACTTGTTCTAATCCAGTGTTATTGCATTATGTAATTGTTCTCCCTGGGAAAAACAGAATGGCATGCATTTTCCACAATACGTAAGTGACCAAAAACTAGCCTTTTTTGCAATAAATTGGCATGCTGTTAACCAATGCTGTAGCAGAATCTCATAACCTTCTAGCTATTACTTGTTTTCACATTCAGATTTTCAATGTGCCAAAAATTCTTCCTAGCATCTACTGATTTTGTGGGTTTGTTGCAGAATTGATTCTGATGGTGGCATGGGAAATACAAATTTTTTTTTCTTGCTTAATATTCTGCCATTTGCTGCCAGATGGCTGGGTGTCTGTGTCTGTATCTGTGCTGCCACTATGCACTTGATGACTTCTGAATGAAGGGAAATGTTGATTGTGGTAATGTTGAAAATAACAATTGCATGAAATCTTACAGGCTTCTGCTGAACTTGGCAGTTTGTCTACTGCTCTCGCAGCTCTTGGTTTTTAAGTAGGGAGAGACCAATAAGTCCTACATGCTCACCCAAATACTAAACTTTTAACTGTTCACTTTAGTTATGCTTCATTTAACTTCTCCATGTGTATGTTCAAATTGCCATATAATTTGTTATTTTTCATGTTTTAGCAGTGTTATTGGTCTTTCACCTGTATTCAGCTTCTTCAGTTTTTATTATAAGATAACACACACAGGGAATGTTGTTAAGACAGCAGATATGTCTAAAATGATTCTGTGCTGAGATTGTCTATTTTGAGTTAAAGTGGGAGGAGGAAGGGACCTTAAACATCTTAGTGGTAGATGGCTCTTTTAGGACTTAAAGCATAAACAGACTTAAAAATGTATTGCTCTTCCAAATTGGTGCTTTGCAGAAGATAGTTTAAATAATTTATGAAATAAATTAGAAGGAATACTAGTATACATGCTCTATGTAAGAACTTGTGCTTCTTAGAAATAGTCATACTCCATAGTGGTTTGAAATCTTTGGAGTTATTTGAAAAGAGTGAATGAGGTCCTTAGAAACTAATTTTTTGGAAGATCAGATTGTTCATGGATTTGGGATCTTTACATTTTATTTTGCTCAAAAAATGAAGTACCTAGGAAAACATTCAGTAATGCTACTTTTCTAGGCAAACATTTTTTATGTTAGTGATAGACTTTAAATTTAGAACTTTGAGTATTTTTAAAAATCTGAATATTTTTAAAGCTTGTAAAAGCACAATGAAATCTTAGATCACTGTTGTATCTAACTTTAAATGGTATTTTTTCTTTCTGATAATTCTTCTTTTCCGCTAATTTCAAGACACTTTTTTTCATTGAGCTTTAATTGACACAATTATTAACGAACACAAATGTCATATTTAATCACAGCTGTCTTAGCAATTCTTTTTAGTGGAACTACAGCTATTAATTCCTTGAACTCCATTGACATACATGAGTTATACTTCCTTGTTTATTTTTTCTTTCATCATGTCAGGCACCCCCTGTAATGGCCTATCCTGCTACTACACCAACAGGCATGATAGGATATGGAATCGTAAGTATTTTTCCCAACACAGCTTTTTGAAAATAGGTTGACTCACATTTAACATGAATTTATTTCGCAGCTTAACTGAAAAAAGAACTTAGTGCCACATATATCCTTAATGCCTAACACAGAACCTTGCACCATAGCATAGGTTTCATAAGTATTTCTAGAATAGTCATTATACAACAGATACTATTTATTAATGTTCACTGTATTTACTTGGCTTATTTTTCCTCTCATAAGTTTGTTAGGCATTTTATACTTCATTATGAACTCATTTAAACATTAATGTTAACTCCAAGTCTTCGTTGCTGTGATCTTACATTAATACCAGTGAGGTCTTATAACCTGAATACCACTCTAGAGGAAGGGGGGAATTAATATTTCTTGAATTGTGTAGGGGTAAATTTAGTTTAGTAAAGGCCACAGAAATTTTCCTATGACATGATTGGGATAGTACAGAAACAGTCCTTAAACCTTTAAGCTGCCCACAACCCACATTCTAGACTGCCCTTACTCTCCCAACTCTCTTAATACATAGACTCACATAAATAAGAAATGAAGGTAGTGGCTTCAGCCCACCACACACTTGGCGGAACTGTTGCTGTTGGGAGGCAGCACTGCATCCGTTGGTATTGCTACTGTGGCTGCTTCTGCTACTTCTTTATTTATTATACATCTGTAGCTCTTTTCCTGCATATGAAGGAGTTTCACAGCTTTTGGATTAGTAGTCATTACATTAAAAAGGTGTCTGCACAAAAAACTCAAAATGAATCTCACTACAAATAGGAGTCATCCTAAAAGGTTAAATAGAACTTGCAGAAAGGTAAGCTTTTAGAATATAGCATTTTAACCAAAATAATATGGTGGTCAGTGTGTACTTTATTTTGTCACTTACGTTAATTATATACCATGGAGTGGTAATTTTTAAAGAGATGGTTGGTTGAGATTTTCAATTATTTAAGAATGAACTAACCTCTTTGTGTGTAATTTAAGCCTCTTGGTTTTCCCTAAAAACGTCTGAAATAAAATGAAAGAACCATTGGGTTCTTTCAATTGGGAGTAAACTTCTTCAAACAATCAACTATTTTCCCTTGTGCTTATTTGCATAATGGCATAAGAACTTGATTTGATACACAAAGGCAGTTTTCTTTGAAATGTCTTAGCCATTTTATAGTTTCAAGTTTCCCATGTCTAAAGCTGGCAAATTTGGAAATTTTTTTGGTCTAAATTATTTTGTCTGTTTATCGTAGTTTGAATTTTGCAACTCATGTAGAAAAAGTTGAGCTTTTTTGCAAACTTTAAAAGATGAGCACATTAAAGACTTTCCATATAAAAAAAAATACTCCTAAAAATTTGTAGATGGGGCTTCCCTGGTGGCGCAGTGGTTGAGAGTCCGCCTGCCGATGCAGGGGACATGGATTCGTGCCCGGTCCGGGAGGATCCCACATGCCGCAGAGCGGCTGGGCCCGTGGGCCGTGGCCACTGGGCCTGCACATCCGGAGCCTGTGCTCTGCGACGGGAGAGGCCACAGCAGTGAGAGGCCCGCGTACAGCAAAAAAAAAAAAAAAATTGTAGCTGTCAGTCTTATTTGCATTTACAGGTATTTTCCCTTTGAGTTACTGCAAAAGTACTAGTACTGTTCATCCCTGTCATCCTTCTTGTTTACTTACTCATAATAAGGAAAATGTGAGTTAACATCCTTTAACTTGACATTTTTTGTTTTTTTAGCCTCCTCAAATGGGAAGTGTACCTGTAATGACACAACCAACCTTAATATACAGCCAGCCTGTCATGAGACCACCAAACCCTTTTGGCCCTGTATCAGGAGCACAGGTACTAATTAACATGCTACACGTAACTGTTTTAATGTGCTTGATGTGGAAGAAATATAATAGCAAAAAATCCTTTTATACAACTTGAGAAGCAGGTTATTAGCATTTTTTCCCCTTCATTGTGGATGTTATTTTCTTCGCATATCTTTCTCATCTGAGAGTTTGTAGGAATATTGATTATTTAGAAAGAAAGGATAAGCAGATTACAAATATTAAAGATGGAAAATTCTTGATAACTTACAGTTGGTGGGTCCAGAGGATGGTTTTTCTGAGGTTAAGGAACCTTTTTTCTGATGATGATTCTGACATGCTCTCCTTTGTGGGCCTTAGAAACCTTGAACTCAGAACTCAGTGCCTTGGCTTGAATGGTGCTACAATAAAGGTGTTGCCTTTGAGATATTTGTGAAACTTGACAAGTCTTCAAAAGTTGTGAATGCTGTTTTTTCATTAGATAACTTCCTGCTGCTAAAGATCATATTTAAAAGCAACCCCTCCAAAAGGACAAAAAAGCTTGAAATGCCATGCTGACCTAATGTCTTCACAGGAAAGACTTTCCTCTTCAAATGTTTCTAAGGCCTTCTTCCAGTTCAAGAAAATTCACCTAAATATTCACTCTTTCTTTTTCATCTCGTTGTTAGCATCAGGGGAATCTGTTTTTTCTGAAAAAAGCTTCTCATTATGGTTAGGAGAGGAGATACGAAGTTTCTCTGTTATTTACTTCTCTGGCAGCATACTATGGAATGAGATCCTTGTAAAGTGATAGGACAGCTTGTCCTTCTGTATCTGTGGCTGTGCTCATATCATTTAACAGTTAGAAATAATGACATGTGATTGTTAAAGTACACCTTTCTTGGCTTCCGATGCCAACTGATTGGTTACTTTATGTGTTTAATGCTATTTGAAAACATTCATGGGAGCATTTGGTAATGGACTTATTCCTTTTCCACTTGAATGGATATAAGTATTACACTTGCCAGTGCATACAGTGTTACATGGCCAAAATTATTTGTATTGATCCAGTTGAAGCTTTTGTCTCAGAAACAGAAACAGAAAACAGAATATATTGTTACCTTAACCTTGGATGCTGCCTGACAGTCTCCAAGCACTTTCACATACATTATCTCATCTTATTCTCAAAATAATCTTTAAGGTAGATGGGCCTAGGATCACTATTGTCATCATCCTTTATCTTTATAGATAAAGAAAGTTGAGACTTGGAAAGGTTCTTCAACTAAATAAGTGGTGAAATGCAACTTAGCTCCCAGAATCCTTGATTCCTGATCGAGTGCTCATTTGTGCCACACTGCCTCTCTACTAGTGCAACTCAGCCCCTGTGGCCACTACAGTAGTACTGTCTTCCTTTTGTCAGCAACGAAGCACTCTGCTAATTCCTTGGGTTTCCTGTTATATTATAAACTATATTTATGTATTTGGGGTATAACTACTGTAGTTGTCAAGAGCATCCTATACAATTTTGGATAATACTTTTAACCTTGAAACACTTTATATGAGGGTTTTTTTTTTAATATGGTAAAAAAAAAATCTTAGTAAAATCTACCTTTAAAAAAATTGCTGGCCTCCTGGCATGTTTTCTTAACACAGATTTTATATCCTGTTTCCTTTTGAAATCCATGTAACTTTCACTGAAACACCAAAAAAAGTGCAAGAATTTCCAAGTTCTTTAAATGAAAGAGTGATAGAACTGCCTTTTTCTAATTATACCAGAAGAGAAGAGAATGAGAACATTAAGGTAATAAGTTTCTAGTTGAGAAATCAAATTTGAAGCGAGTACTTAATTTTAACTATTACTGATTGAGAAAAGCCTGTGAAGGAAGGAAATTGATAACTAGGAAAAGAAAATCAGGTGGCAGTAAAGTGGCTCAAAGAGGCTTTGGTCTTCTCCTTATGCAGTTATTTGAATCAGTTGAAAGTCAGAATCTTAAATTTTATGTTACTTTTAATTCCTTTTACCCCTTTGTTTTCCATATGTCTTGTCATAAAGTCCCACTAATTGTTCCTCTGCTATTATTAGCTCCACCCTTTTTGCAGTCTATATCCTTTGCCCAGATTGGAACTTTTCTTGCCTTTCTAATTTAATCCATTTTGTAGATACTGGAGTAAACTTTTATAGGCAGCATTTGTATCATCTCCATATTCAAAAATCTGAGGAGACAAATCTAACATAACTGAAATGTAAGGTTTTCCTTCTGTCATAAAAACTACCTCACAAAATCTCCCTCTTCGTAAGAATAATAATGAATAAACAGAATATTCAATTCCCATGCCTTTATAACTCTCGATAAGTATCCAGTGTTCTGCTGCTGTTTGTCTTTTCCAGAAGTCCTTTGTCTGTCATAAAGTGCGTTTACTCTTTACTCAATCTTAGTCATGTCTTGTCCCTTTTCAGTTCTTCTGAGATCTGAAGTTCTTTTCCTTATTCTGCATTATTTTTCTTTATAGAACTTACCACTACTTGACATCTGTTTGTCCATCAGTCTATCCATTTGTCCGTTCATCCATCCATCCATCTGATCCCATATTAGATTGTAACCCTCATAGAGGCAGGCTTAGATGTGGCTTGTTTACTTCTGTGTTCATGGTTCCTAAAACAGTGCCTGATTCATGATAGTTTTTGAACATTATTTGTCAAACAAGTGAATTTGGTTGAAAACTTACCTTTACCATTTCGTAACTTACTCTGCTTCTCATTGGTATAGCTTTTTACTTACTTATAACCATTGTAATAATTTATAGCAGTGTTCAAAATTGGTTTAATTTATGCTAATAGACCATAAGTTAAAATGTTAGATGACTGTCACCTGAAGAATGAAGACACCTTTAATTTCATGATTGAATATTTTTAATCATTTAAAAATTAAACGATTTATCTTTGAAGTAGGAAAGATTTTCTCATGCTTTAGTATTTTAATGATTCTTAGCCAGTCCCTTGCATTAACTTTGTCCATCCAATGGTAGTAGTAACCAAAGTAATTTTTCTTAATGAATTACCTTTTAATTGTTCTCTCATTGTTTTGCTCTTTTTTTCAATAAAAATTCCTTGAGGCAGAGACGTCTCTTTGTACATTGTAAAGTAAATGATAGTTTAAATGTAAGTCAAATGCCATCAAAATAGAATCTTTTAATCAAATCCCAGTTCTCCAGCTCTTATCAAAAATCTTTTCCTATTCCTTGAAGTATTTCTTTTGGGAGCCATTACTTACCAAAGGTGTAACTTGTAGCTCCTGGTCTCTTGCCTACTTACCATTGAACCAAGCTAATATTCTTGAGAGTACCTCAACCCTCCCACATATATTTATCATATTACCATCAGTGAGGTATTTCAAACAATGTGTTGTGTGTTCTGAATTATATCTAGATTACTCTTAGTGCTGTGTTAGGGCCTGCTAGTGAGAAAGTAGCTAATACCTTCCACATGACTGTTAGCTCAGACTTTTTGTTCTTTAGGAAATGGTCTTCAGAATAGCTTTAATCTAATAGACTACACTGTAGTGTTGAAATTATGCCTCCCTATACACCTATACACTTCTTCTGTTCTGTTCCCATCCCATTTTTTGTGCTGGCTTATTCTGTATTTTTTAAGATATTTTAACACAACTATTAGATGCTTAAAGATGGGTATTACGTTCTTGTGTTCCATGCCTAACATTGTAGCTTTTTTTTTTTTTAATGTTTTACATGAGTGCATCTTTCTAGGTGTTTGACTACATGGAAAACACTAGATACCTTTGGTTAATGCTTTTTTTTCCTCTTCTGTGCTTCCTCACACTATTTGATTGCCTGTTACCGGTTACTAATGTGTTCATTAACTTGGGAAGAGTGGGGACTCTTAATGCCCTCTCGCTCATGCTTTGTATAAATCTTACTGGTACTTACTGGTATATAAATTGAAATATCCATTGCTGGTCAATATTTTATAAACTCGTTCTGCGTTGCAGTATGCAGCTATTATGTTACTAAGCATGAAGACAATTAACCTAGTTAGTTTTGCTTTTTTTAAGTTACTGTGACGTGAGCTAACATTCTCTTAATGAATGTTTATAAGACAGTTTAGATGTTGAAGATTTTTGAGGGGGAGGGTTGTGTTTATTATGTTCTTATCACTTATTTATATGAGAAACTCAAACTGATCCCTTATCTGTTTTCCCAAAAGCAATATGAAAACCATAGTAGAGTGTTACATTTGGGGATTTATTTTTTAAAATAAGCATATTAAAAGTTTTATTGTTTTCTTGGTTGGTATTGGGGGGCTTTGAGGGGTTTTTTTAATGGAGGCTGTGGTTAAAGATGTAAAATGGCTGCTGGGTTTTTTTTGTATTGGCCAAATTTAAGTAAGTATGACATCAGTTAAGTGTCTGAAAGGACACAATGGCTAGTTGTGAGTGCTTTTTACCGATGTAAATGGGGGCACTGTTGGCTTTGGATATTGGAATAATTCAAGTCTTACCCAAAAAAAAAAAAAGCCTTTTAATGACTTTCCTGTGTATAAGAACTAATAGCTCTCTTTGCTTTTAGGCTTAGTTTAGTTTTGTTTGTTTGTTTGTTTGTTTACTTTCTTGGTATGTTAACTGTGGGTGTTGGCAGTGCCTCTCTGTCAGCTGATCTGCCCAGCTGCATTTCTGTGAAAGCCTTTTTCCTTGTCAGCAGTGTGTTGTGCTCATTCATCCTTGCTTAGTAGAAGAGCTCAGGAGGGGATTTACTTTGGGAATTGGGATTTAGGACCATAGGTGAGAATGTTTCTGGAGTCCCGTCTGCTTACCATTATTGTTAATAAGACAACATGTACGACCAGGCCTTTTCACTGGATTTTTGCTGAGAACATTTTTTCTAAAAGGTGGAAATCTAATTCTTGTTTTAAACAAAACTTAGAACATATTCATAAAATCTTGGGTGACTGTGAAGTTCTTCAAAATCCTCATGATGAACATCAGTGATTGTGTACGGCACTGTGAATATAGAAAGCACACAGGTATATTGACTGTCTAACATTTACTAGAGAAGTCCTTTTTAAAAAATTATTTCTCGACTCTTAAACTTTTTTCTGTACATTAAAATATAGCCATGAATTCTAGCGGAGTTGAGCTTGAGATAGCAGATTTTAGAGAGAAAGCAAAGCACCAGCCTTGGAGTCAGCAGATCTGCTTTCGAGTCTGTTATTAGTGTCCTGGGGCTGCTGTAACAAAGTGTACCACAAACTCGATTTCTTAAAACAGCAGGAATTTAATCTCTCACAGTTCTGGAGTCTTAAGGTCCGAAAACAAGGTGTCAGTAGGGCCACGCTCCTCCTGAATTCTCTAGAGGAGGATCCTTCCTTGCCGCTTCCAGCTTTTGGTAGCCCCAGTCATTCCTTGACTTAGAGCTGCAGCACTTCAGTCTCTGCCTCTTTCACATGGCATCCTCCTTGTGTCTCTGTCTTCACATGGCCTTTCCCTCTTTTTACAAAGACATCAGTCATTGGACTAGGGCCCACCCTAATGACCTTGTCGTAACTTGATTACAACTGCAGAAACCCTATTTCCAAATAAGGTCACATTCATAAATACATTCATAGGGGTCAGGGCTTCAGTGTATCTTTTTAGGGGATACAGTTCAACAGACTCTCAGCTCGACTCCTCACTTAACCGGGTGTTTCAGAGAAAATTGTCTACGTAACTTTGATGAGCCTCAGTTTCTTTATATATAGAATGGTGATTTTTACCTTGTGTACTTTATAAGTTTGTTGAAAGGTCCAAATGAAAATATTTGTAATTGACTTAGGAATGTGGATGTTTATGTTTTTTTATTGATGATTATAAGGAACCTTTTTTGTCTTTAGAAGAAAATGTTACAAGGTTGCCCTATTTTCAGAAATTGTTTCTATTCCATGAGGTGTCCCTATTCCCAACTTCTGATTTATAATAATACAGTTTATATTTCTTCCCATGTGTTACAAATTATCTTTATTGTAAATATAATAATTCATACTTCATTATTTTGAAACCTTAATCATGACTCACTATTATCTGATGACATCAGATAAACTCATAGAGAACCACAGGCTAGGGTAGTCACTGTGGTGTGGGGATGGGGCGGGCTGGGTGAGCACGGTCTGCATTAGGGCCTGAATCATCCACATGAGGTGTAGACGCTGGACATTGTTTACAGGAACCTGACACACCGCTCTTGAGGACTCTGTCAGCAGCACCTGAATTGGCTCAGCATTTGTGGAGGTGGTGTTACCCTAAAGGACCAAGCTTTATTTTATAGTAATTAAAATCTTTATTTGGTCCAATTTAATACAGTTTATAAGTCTCTTTTTGTGGGGAGGGGCAAACCTCTTTTGAAAATGTCTAAGTCTAAGGAACTCTGTCTTAGACGTTTTTAGTGGAAGCCCAATAGATAAATCAGGTAAAAGCAGGTAGCCTCAAGCTCATATATGGAACACGGTTTGGAAATTTTTTTTAACCAAACAAAAGTGCCATATTTTCAATAAACAGCAAATAAGTGGTGCATTGTAGGCACATGTAATTATTATTTTGTCTCCTTATGTACCAGTTGACATAAACGTTACAGCTTTTCATTTTCTTTGGTTTTCAAGGGGTAAGAGTCTAATATGAATGAGCAGTGAACATTTTATTCAAATAAGCTGAGCCAGTTTTCATGATTTCCATCCATCAAATGGAACTTTAAACAGACTTCTCTTACCCTTGCAAATACTTCTGATATACAGAAATGTTGTTTATTTTTGGCTTAGGTCAGTTAATAGTATTTCCTCCCATGAGTTTAGGAAATCTTCTGATCTATTTCCCTCTCTCCAATTTGGTCTTCTTTAACTCTTTGTCGGTTTAGGTTGCCATAATTCTAAGGAGATGACTTAGATGCCATTTTGGAATAATGTCACTCCTATGTTAATAGTTTTAAGTTATGTGGACTCTAGCAGTAGAGAGGTTTAGAAACAACACATTCAAAGAGAAATCCTCTTAGGTCACTGTTTGGTGCCCCTAAGACAAGATGAAGTAGTGCTTTGAAGGTGACAGGAGTAAGGTTGGCGTAACTTTGTGATGTTATTGATGGGCAGAAGCCCAAGATGGGTTGTGTTAAGCATAAACCCAAGAAGCAGTTATCAAAAGGCACTAGACTCAACGTACAGGACAGGCCCTCTACCTTATGCAGTGGAGAAAGGAGTCCTCTCTTTTAGCTATACTTCACAGAGGCAGCTGAGAATAGCATTATCTTTAGTATAAAATTTTGGAATGCAGCACTATATGTTTATATCCCTGTGCATCTGGATTCAGTGGTCTGGCCGTGGTCTAACATTATTCAAAAACAACATACCTTTCTGTGCTCAGTTTTATATCTGACATCTCTGTGAAATCATATTAGGTAGGGCTGAGGTTTCTAAAATGTTTCCATTGCACAGCAATATCAGGAAAATATTCTTTAAGCATGTACCCTCAGTGTATTTATATTTATATATCCCTACAACAATATGTACATTAAATAACATGTAAAAATAGACATTTTAAAAGGGTAAAAATTAATAGGGAAGTTCTAATACTTCTAATATCCGACTTTGGTGACATTTTTATACAGAGCTTGTTTTATCACCAAAAAACATTTTAATTTAGCATGTTATAGAATGCTTATAATATGTGTAAGTCACTGCTAGTTGCTGAACAAGAGACAGGGAGAATATGTTTCTTACATCTGAGGAGCCTAAAGGTGAGTATAATATGGAAGCACAAGTGACTGGTTGATGGTAAAATAAGAACTATTATAAGAGCAACACAGACAAGACAGAGTGGCTCCTATTATGTAAGACTAGATGAGCATTTGATTGTAGGTGGTAAGGAAGGTTGAACTAATATTTGAGTGACTAACATATGCCAGGGTGCTTTTTGTATATTTTAATCCTCAAGACAGCCATTAACGGGGATGTGGGTATTGGGTCTTGATATTCTTAACCTCATTTTACAAAAGAGCCAGGATTAGATTCCTTTCCATAAAACTGTGCTCTCTCATCCCAGGCAAAGGAAATACGCCCATTTTTTCCTAAGATGTTAACTTTGCTTCTTCAAGAAAGACAAAATGAGTCTTTACAGCATTGCTATTTGCTATCCAGGCTTTTGGATACAAATTCAAATGTAAAGATGTGGCACCTTGCTTCTTCGCTAAGAATTTTAAGCACAGCCAAGTTTGTCCTTAAATACCCAGTCTTTTATTCTCCCGTAAGCTTTCAATTGCACTAGGTTCACTTTCTGAGACTGATGCTATTTTCCTGTTCTAACATGAAATTTTCTTTCTTTGGTGTTGAATGGGAGTAGAATGAAGGAGTAACCATTTTTATTTATGATCTTTAGTGTGCTGATAGAATTCTTTTTTAAAAATTCCTTTATTCTCTGTATGTTTGCTTTTTTATAAAGTTAACTTACGATTTCTGTACTCTTGTCTTTACTATACTAAACACACACTACAGCCAAAAAAAAATCTTTGCTCTGGAGATAAAAACAAAGATTTTTGGTAACATTAGATTCTTTTTTTTTCTATTTCCACATATTTTTTTTAAAGCTTGATTAGAGTGGCGGGAGTGGGTGAAGGAATGTCAGCTGAGAGTTGCCATCATCAATTACTTGTACATTTTAGTATTTTTATTTATCTGCGGCTCTTCTTTCACTGCTTCTCAGTATTTCATTTTCCTATAAAATGAGAAGACTTTAAGTATGTCTGTATTAGACTAGTGAGACTGACTGCTTTGTTTAAATGGCATATTTAGTTGTGAGGTAGGTCGATTTAATTTGAACAAACTGATAGCTGTACTAATTTTTTAGTTCTGTGGGAATTTTGGTATAGAGAATGTTACTTGAAATAAATGAGTGAAAGTCTTTTTCTTTGGTGTGTGTGTGTGTGTTGGCATATTTGTAGTAGAATTTTACTGGAATGGTCAGTTACAATTTGTCTTACGCTGGCTTGTAAAATATGGTGATATTGTAATTAATGATGGTCATTGGATTTTTTCTTTTTTTAAATTCCTTATCCTCCAGTACGTAGCAACCCTACGTGTTCTTTAATCTACTCCCAAGAATTATAAGTAAAGGAGGGTTAACTTGACTTTCTCAGGCTCTTTAAATCCTGCTGCTTCTCACCCACCAGGATACTGTTACTCCTTTGTGTACTTTGTTCTTCCTTCTTTCCTTGAGCATTAACTGGGCGATTGCAGTATATTTCCTTTCCTTCTGCTTCCTTATTTACTCGCTGAGCTGACTACCTTCTCACCAGTGCAAGATGTGCCTATGCTTCGGTACAGGTGCCAGGAAGGGGTGGGGCCCGCTGGTGAAGGGCTGCTCCATGGCTCAGTCCTTGGCACTCGCTGCAGTCAGCCAGTCCAGTCTGGGCCAAGGTTTCATCTGCTTGAAATGGATGTTGATGATATGAAACTTACTGCAGGGATATTAAGTCTTGTTTTCTCATGTTTTAATTTAGCTACATATTTTTTATAGGTATAAGACATATGTATATGTTTGTTTTGCCAATTTAACAGAATAGTAGAAGTATTAGTTAGAAACTAGCACTTCTTCCCTCAAGGAAAATTGATCCTCTTCAACATTGTTTTTGAGCCTCCAGGACTTTTCTCCAGCAGTATGCTCACATATGGAAAAGAACAGAATTCTGGTGCTCCCTTTGACCGTATTCTTCAGGGACATTTTCCCCTGAGACTGTCAGGTCTTCAGACTGCTGCCCTCATGAAAATTTGATTTAAGAAGATGTTTCAGTGTGGGGCTCTCATGGGAGACTGTTGATTTTGGATGCTTAGCTATCTGCAGTAAGCAGGGGGGTTTTGTTGTTGTTTTTTAACTTCAAATGAAAAAGAAAATCTGTTTTGGAGAAAAACCCAGTTAATCTTAAACTCCCTCCAGCTCAGGGATCACTTTACTTAAAATCATTTCGCTTCTGAATGGTCATCCTGGTTGGTCTGAAAGGTGAGGAGGAAATGTCTTTCTAATAAGTTGCACCTTATTCTGTCTCAGCACGTATGATACTTGAATCTCCAAACCCAGACCTGCTGTCCTGTCCTCCCATCTGTAGCTGCTTGTGTAATTCCATCAACTTTTCCATTGTCTCTTCCCATTGTCTTTGAACATTTATTTCTGAGAACAAGGTATGGATTAAGAAAATGACTCAACCACTAATATAACTGAAGATGATTTCTAAACCTGTAAATTAATCTTGGCATCCAAAACAACAAATTGCACATACTTGTGGTGTAATATTTGTTGAAAACTCATTGGCTCTTCATTCTTTATAGTGCTTTTCTTAAGAAAATAAAAAGGTAGAAATGAGATCACTTTGACCCAGCAAAGACAGATTTTGAGCCTTGAAATCCTTTATAGGAATTCGAATGTTGAGGTATGAATTGAAACTGTTTCTACTTAGTCTTAACTTTGATTTAATGCTCAGTTGAACATTCCTGTTCATGCCTCTGCAATCTGATGCAGGAGGAGGAAAAAATTAAAAGTTTGTTCCAAACTAAAATGGCTCATATTTGGTTTAAAATACTCTTAAAGTAGGCTCGGTGAAGGAGATACATGTATGAAATGAACATCTTGGTACTTTAGGGTTACTAAAGATATGTTATGGAGTTCAACAGTCTGCTTGCCTTACTGTATATTCAAATTAAACAACAGGAGCAAATTCCAAGAATCAAGTGAATGTATTCTAACAGGAAGCTGAACCAAAGATCTTAAGTATTCCATGTATTCAGGGCAGTATGCGGGTAGTTGGACCAGATAACCTCTAAGCTCCTTCTACCTCCCAAAGTATAAGCATCAGCTGTGGCATGTCCAGATAAACAGGCAGGAGACAACTCCATGTCAAAAAAGTGTAAACACTGAGCACAGGACTTTCCACCTCTTATGAGGAAGGAAGGAAAGGGTATTGCAGCTAGATGTGTTGGGTCTGGACTGAGGTCAGATTTGACACACCGTTTGACAGACAGCCTGGACACAGGAAGCCATCTTCTGTGGCTCACAATTAGGCTGTGGTTCCCGTCCTCCCCTCTCCCACACACACATAAAATAAAAGTCTTAACCATGGGTCAGCTTATTTCAACCTTTTTGGGTAAAAGACTTTATTCCTTTGGAATTCAGAAACAAGAATTTGTTTTCTGAAAAACACATGCCATTGGATACCCTTTTAACTAGACGTGTGACTGAAACTTTTGTTTAAATAATTCCACCTTCTGCAAGGGCTGCCATTATATTTATTAAAGTTGACAAAACAAAAACCACTTCTTCTTTCATTACATTTTCTGCTTTCATGTTCTGTCATTCTGAGATCTTTTTTTCTTTCCCTCTCTCTGTCTTCTTTTCCCCCAGCTGTCGGCAGCATCCAGCCCCTCCAGTCACAGTCCTCACAGAGCTTCAGGAAAGGACCCTTTTGCAGAGCTCTCTTTGGAGGATTTCTTATAAATCACTTTAGGTATTGCTGCTTGTTGGGGGAGATGGGGACTTAAATATCAATACTTTTAAAAATTACCAAACACTAAGCACAATTTACTCTTCTCCTCTGTTTCTTTAAAGGACTCTAGGTTCCCTCTCTTTCTCCTCCTCCTCTGTTCTTTAGGTGAAGAATAGATCAAGACAGGGCATAAGGACAAAGAACTTTTGGAAAATACCTTTAACATTATTAGAAGATGTGAAATCAAAAGACCATCTCACATATGTACATATAAGCATCCACTGTGCACAGCAGATGGATGAGCTCAAACACCAGCCGTTAAAAACTGGGTGTTTTATTCAGTCTTAAAAGATTTATAGAGAACAACACAATTTTACACACTGGATTCAAGCTTTATTAGGAGCATCTTTAGTTTTAACATAATGGCCAGGATTCATTGTGAAGAATTCATTTTAACAATTTCTTTAAAGGGTTATATTTTTATGTATGCCTTTTTCATTTTAAAATAGTAGTATTTTCCAAAAAAACAGCTTATATATTTTTTTTAAATTAAAGGCAAGTGAATACTTAGTGCCCTTTTTGATAGAAAGATTCTGCTTTTGATCCACACTGCCTCTTTTCCTGGAAGACAATGTCATTTGTTCTTCTTGATGCCGTAGCCCCCAGTGTAGATACACCTTCTGGATCTTTGAGAGTTTGTACTCTTCTGATTTGACAACAGTTTATTAGCACATCATTTCAGTAATGTCTTTGGATGAGCAGTTTAAAGGATAAAGATATCATGAGTGAAATATCTGAGTGACTAGTTGACACCCTATTGAAAAGTATTCTTTTGTAGATCTTTCAGATTTTGATTTATATCAGAAATTTTTAATAAATATAATATTACTGTTGCCTTAATTATCTCTGATTTTATTATAATATTTGGAAATAATATTTCAAATTTTGCTTGTTGCCTAAATGAGATTTTTATGTGGAATATTTGTGTTCATGGAGAGATTTTCTGAACTTGTCATGGAAAAATCATTCGTCTTCTTTCTTCCCATATCCCTTGGTTTTTTAGTAATTAGAAAGATATTTGGAAGTTCCTGTAGTAGTTATGCTTCAAATATTGAGTTCTGGCTCATGATAAGCTGATAATACTGACTTCGTTTTGTAATCAGGGTTTGTGATAAGCATGCCATGAACACTTCCAGGCAAGTTGAATAGTAAGAGGCACAAAGCATTTTTACTTATGAGAAGATACCCTACAATGCAGTGAATTAACTTACACTCTTTTTTTTCCCCCAGATACAGTTTATGTAACTAGATGGAAGAGAATGGAATTATTCCAAAAAGACAAGTGCTCAAGCAGCAAATACTTACTTCCAGCAAAATCCAAACTGCTGTCTCTTAAACTCTCATTAGAATGCTACAGTAACCCAATGAAGGCCCATGAAGGAAATTGGGACTAGTCGATAGGAGAACATATCAATACAGTTTATAAAGCCAAGAATTGCCATGAATTCAGACTGTCTTTTTGGTGACTAATTCTTCAGTTCTTTCATCTCCTGTTAATACCCATAATCAGTAACCTACCAAGAAAAGCCCTTATCTGGAAAGAGTGAAATTCGTATTTGGAAAAGCTGCCTGGAGAGAAGAGCTGTGTCCTTTACTGTAATGCAACAGGACTCTTTTGGGGGGATCAAATCATAATTCTTAATTATGCAGTATCTTTCTTTTCTCCAGTCCTCACAGATACAGAAACAGTAACTAAAATTAACTTTTCTTTTTAAAAAATTATATATTCAGTTTGCAGTAGACATTCCTTAAGTATTTGTATTTATTTATGATTATCAATTTACGTAACATTAATATTGTATCAAACCTCCTTATGAAAATGAGTATGGATGTACACAGTATGTTTGATTTTTATCCATAAGAATGAATCTGATTCAGAATGCTTTTCAGCTGACATACAGAGCACTAAATATTTTAAGGCAAGTCCATAGGTCTGAATCGCTTAAGAATTCTCAGTTTCTATGGGATTTAGGGAAGCATTATAAATGCATTAATCCTTATAGTCAATTCTGTGCCTAGGATTTTGCAAGGGAACAGTTCACAGAACTGGGAAAAGCACTACATTTTAAATTCAGCATTAGTGCATTGGGAAGGGACTTTACTGCTTTGTGCTTGGCATGTCATTATTTTCCATTTGACATTAGGGCCTTTCCAAAATGAATGTGAGGAATTGCTTTCACTTCAAGACTTTCCTTCTTTTCAGTAAAACTCTAGGAGGTGTTATGGGGGGAGGGGAGGGGACAAAATCCTTGAACCTTTTATTTGGCTCATGCCATGTTATGATCATGTACCTTTTAAATAAGGGGAAATAGTATCTTTAAAGTTAATGTCTAGCCAAGAGTTTAGTTAACGAAGAATTAAGCTGCACTGTTGATCGGTGCTTTGTGTAAATACATCTTAACATTTGGGTTGAGAGGGGCCTTAAGAAGGACAGTTTGTTGTAGGAAAGCAATTCTGTACATGAGTTAAGCATACTTGTTGCATTGTCTCTGCAGATTCTATTTTTGTTTACAATATTAAAATGTATGTTAGCAAAAATGGGTGGATTTTCAAATAAAATGCAGCTTCCACAAAACTTTTGTTATGGTATTCTGGTCTGAGGCACATTTACTTTTTTCCTCTTTTATCATTGGTATTATTATTTTTTGCTAATAAAAGTATACCCAAGTGATTATATTTGATGATTTAATAAAATGTAAAATTTATTTCTCTTTTAACTTAACTTCCAAGAAGCTTGATCTTGGTACTTTTGTTACCTTCTAGAAACTGAACTACGTATTAAAACTGTTCATTTTTGTCTTTTGATCAGACGCCTTCGGTCAGGTAAGTTTAAGGGAGAAAATGCTTTGAATTTGACCTATTGATGCATGTGATTATGTCTGCCAAAGAAACCTCTGACTGTATCGTGTTTCATGTTGAATAGTAAGTAGGATCCAGAGTACATGATAGAGGGACTAAAAGCTTTGCATTGATAAATGTCTGCATACTATTTGCCATGGTTGGAAAACATAGTCTTTAACCAATATACATTGTTAATTTTACCACTTTTTAAGTTTCACTATTATTAAACCATTTTCATACAGACTGGAAAATGTACTTTTGTAAGTTAACTTCCTTAACATCATCACAGATTTTGATTTGTCTCTCCTGGTGGTGTTTGAGTGGATGTTATATTTGAGGTCTATGGCTTGTTCCTTTTATACTACTTTTTTTTTTTTTCCAACTTATTCAAGTTTGTGAAATCCTTCATAAACATTTCCATCTTATTGTTCAAACTTTTGGGCTTGTTGGATTAGTATTATCCACATTTTACCCATTTTACAGATTGGAATAAGGAACTTGCTCAGGTTGACAAGCTAACAGACATTGGAATCAGGACTTTGCTTCATGGTCCATTGTTCTGTCTGTGCATAAACTGAAAAGGGAATTATTTCCCTCTGTGGTCAAGCCTGATGACCACTGTCTATTCTCAGATGGTCTTCTCCTATGAAGCATACTTCCCACCTCCTGCAAAACACATGAGCATGTTAACTTTAATCAAAATGTAACAAGTGGGGGCTTCCCTAGTGGCACAGTGGTTGAGAGTCCGCCTGCCGATGCAGGGGACACGGGTTCGTGCCCCGGTCCGGGAAGATCCCACATGCCGCGGAGCGGCTGGGCCCGTGAGCCATGGCCGTTGAGCCTGCGTGTCTGGAGTTTGTGCTCTGCAACGGGAGAGGCCACAACAGTGAGAGGCCCACATACCACCAAAAAAAAAAAAAAAGTAAGTGAAGTAAGTCAGCTGTTGAATACATAAAAAAATACATAACTAAATCAGGTTCTAAACCTGTATATGCCCCCGCCATCTTACTACCCAGCTAACAAGTTGGTAGTGGCTGCAGAAAGAGATTAAGACTGTTAGCAGAGGGAAGCTAACCCATCCCAGATCATTTGCAAAATTTTTCCTTTTAACATCTCATTATTATTGTTCATTATATTTTTAAGATATACTTTTCTTAACCATTGACTGTGAGAGTCCATATTTAGGAAGAGGCCTTATGTTAGAGCAGGAATCTTTTACTTCTCCACGAGCCAACAAAACATTACCCCTGGAAAGCAGGCCTTTATGGGATAAGTTTCTCCTTGAACTAAAGTAATTCCAAGGCTCTTCTCCTGTTTATTGTCACTAATAAACATGTTTCCAAATTCTTGAGAATTCAGAGTACTGATGTAAATGCTTATTCTCCAGCACTCCATGGAGAAAAACAGAATCTCTCTCTTCAGGGGAGGGAGCTCTCTTCAGGGGAGGGTGGCCCCTGTGTGTTCACCAGTGGCTAGCTCACAGTATGTGGAAAGGCCACAGCATTCAGCCAGGTGAACTTCATCTATCTTATCCTCGAGAAAAGATGGCTCCACAGCCTTTGCATCTAGCTTAGATCTTTGTTCTGTCACATTTGCTACCTTCCGTGGGTCTGACTACACCTAGAATTCTGCAGTCTGAATAGGCTCTGGATGGAAAGGCTGCTGTATCATCTTCCATGCAGTCTCTCTCAGAAAACCTCAAGCTGATTCCTTGCTTTTACTAAGAAGTGGCATTCTATTTAGTGTGTCACCAACCAGAAATGCTTTCTAAGTCTCTAGCTAGTATTTTAGTCTAATTTTGCTATAAGCACTTAGGAAATGTCCCCTTTGTTAACTGATGCAGCATGCAGGTGTAGTTTTTATGCTGTATGAAACTACCCACATTGTCAAAAGTTAAGGTCTTTCTGTGGTGTTACTATTGGGGCAGGTGTGACCATTCTGAGGCAGAGTAGGTTATGCTGGGTTTAGGCATACACCTAGAAGGAGAGAAAAGCAAGGACAAAGCTTTATGGAAGCTTCACTTCCTAATAAGTTCTCATTCCAAAGAGCTTTTCCTTTATCTGCTGCAAAAGCTAATTCCAAAGTTGGTTTTGAAATAAGTCTCTGTGTGAGAATCACCTGGGGAGCTAAACCTCAACCTGTCTGAGCGTTCTGCAGTCAGGCGCCTGCCCGTCTGCCTTGATCCTGGGCACTTGGCAGCTGTCCTGTGCTCTTGATAAATAAGCACTGGATTATTGTGACCTTGGCTTGGAGTGGAGGTAAATATCAGAAGAGAAGTAAGCAGCCCCCTCTCTCCTTCGCGAACCTGGACTCCGGGGTCTGCACTGATGTGCAGAACTTGCAGTTGATTCGCTTGACATTTCAAGAACACTTCAAATGGAAGCATCAAGCACACTGCACTGGCGCTGCAATCTAGTTCAGTGGCGTCCTAAACGGCAGTGAAATCTGCGTTTCTCTCATCATTTTTGTCCTGAAGTAGGGTAGCCACTGAAAAGCTCTTCACTTCTGTGTGATTACTCATTGATGGCAGGTGTCACGTACCTGGAGGAGGCAGAGGCACTGCTGTAGGAGAGGAAAGACTCAGGGAGAGAGCCCAAGGAGCCCAGCCAGCAGTCTTCAGAGGCAGGTGCAGGAATGGCCACGCCAGTGTTTGCTGCTCGTAACAGCTATTGCTAGGAGCTGACCTTTTGACAACTATATTGAAATGTAGAATTTGGAATTCATGGTGGACAGAATTTGCATCACTACGGGTCCAAAGTACAAATCAAGGAATGACAATTTGCTTCATCCGATAAAGGTATGATAAACTGGTGTCATATTGACGTAAAAGGAAGACGAACGAAATAGCATCATGTGAAATGATAGAAAATACATTATTATAGTCTCTGTCCCTGGTTCCTGGCACAGAGCTCCTAAAACCCCTATTATTTCCTAAGTGATAGGCGAGCGCTAAGAGCATCTTTTGTTCTAATAGTTGGTCTTTGACCCTAGTTCCTGACGCAAAGCTTATAAATCCCTTGGAATTTCCTGGGTGATAGGGGTGTTTTTTGTTCTAATGGGGCGACTCTTGATAGGTTCCTGGATAGCTTCAGGATGGGGGCCAGTCAGAAAGACCAAGAGATGATTAGAAGCTTGGAACTTTCAGCTGCAGCCTCATCCTCCAGGAAGGGGGAGGGGGCTAGAGACTGAGTTAATGATCAGTTGTGCCCTTGTGAATGAAGCCTTCATAAAAATGCTAATATTAAGGAGTTTAGAGAGCTTCCAGGTTGTGAACATACCCATGTGCCAGGAGGGTGGTGCACCCCAACTGCATGGGGACAGAAGCTCCTGCATTTGAGACTTTTCCAGACTTTGCCCTATGTGTCTCTTCATCTGGCTGTCCATCTGTATCCTTTATCATATCCTTTATTATACAGTAAACTGGTAAAGTGTAAGTGTTTTCCTGGGTTCTGTGAGCCATTCTAGCAAATTATCAAAACCAAGAAGGGGGTCAGTCACAGGAGCCCTGATTTATAGCTGATCAGTCAGGAGTACAGGTGACAACCTGGACTTGTAATTGGCCTCTGAAGTCTTGTGGGGGGAGGCAATCTCGTGGGACTGAGCCCGTAACCTATGGGGTTTGTGCTAAAATTTGTGTGGAAAACCCACACATCTGGTGTATATTGTAAGTGTGAGTAAAGGAGAAACAAGTGTTTTTCTCATACAAATAATGAACCTAATAACTGAGGTGTTTCTGTGATTGAGATGGCATTTCAAAAGAGTATTTATATAAGCCAGTTTTACTAGCATCATATATCTATTTGGGGAAGGGGGATGGAATTCCCTCCAACAAATACCAACATAAATTCCAAGTGAGTTAAGTATAAATGTAAGGAACTATAAAGATGAAGGACAATACAGGTGACTATCTCAGTCAAATAGAAAAAGGGGAAGGATATGATTTAAAAAAACAGTTCACCAAAGATGAAATACTAATGACCAATGAAAAGAGTTTAGTAGTAACTGAAAAATTCAAATGAAAACAACAGTGCTTTCCAAGTGTAAGGCTGTTCTGAGTGTTTTTGGACAGATTGTTCATTTAATCAAGTCTGTGAAGGAGGCACCTTTGTTATACCAATTTTATAGATAAGGGTACAGGCCTAGCCACTGGGGTAAGTCACTTACTGTGTGATCCTTAACAACTAAGTGGTTGAGCTGCAATCCTGAGCCCTTATAGTCTGGCTCCAGGTCTGCCATAACCACTGTGCTGTATACTGTTACGGAGGATGCCATTTTGCTTGTCAAAGGGCATCTGTATAACAGCATGGGCAAGAGTACACAGAGTTTGATTGCTAATCTAAAGCTGAAGTGAGTATAAACCAGTACACCTTTTTTGTTTTTGTTTTTTTTTTTTGGTGATATGTTGTCAGAAGACTTGAGAGTTCTTACCCTTCACCCAGCAATTATACTTTTAGAAAATGTACCCAGATGAATAACCTGGGTGTGGGGTTTTAGCTAGGGGACTTCAACTGCTGTATAGCACATAAGTTTGAAAATAGGAATTGTTCATATCAGAGACTAAGAGATCAGGTTAATGGAATGCATTCCTCCCTGAAGCCACACCCCCCCATCCCTGCAACACAAAGCAGCGTGAGTGTCATGGATTAGTTTACATCAGCAGATAGTAGACAATTAGAGACTCAGATCTTTACTGTTATCATTCCAGATTAGAAGCCAGTGTACACTACCCCCAAGCTCTGCCAGTTGCCAAGCCAACCAAAGGTAAGATATGTTTTCAACCCTCAGGGAAGGGTTGGTCTGCTGACAATGAGGTGGAGGGAAGGAGTCTCCACTGAAGACAGGAGGAATACTGGTCTGAAGTGCTTAGGAGAACAAGATTCCCTGCCGGCTACCCAGTAGAGAAGAGGGGCTCCCACTCATCGGCAGGAGTTCTACTTTCATATGAAATTTAGAAGGTAAGTGGAACTGCCCAGGAAGCTTGTCCTGTGTTATGGGAAACTAAAGGACCCACAGGCATCTTTAGTTTCACAATTAACAAGCAGCTTCTCAGGCGTAGTTTCTCAATTGCCGCCTTACCATACATTTTCACGAAGTTTCGCCACTTGACAATTTTCTCCTCAATTTGTAGCTTCCAGAGAAGGGTGGGGATTATCCATCACATGCTGGATTCATCTGTCTGGTTGGCTCCAGCCCCTCCCCTTCAATCCTGCACTTTAACTGCTGGAATCCTTCAGTGTGCTTGTATGGCTCAGTGCTCATCAAGTATTCAAGGTCTACGACAATTTCAACCTTTCTCATACCGCCATTCTAGGTACTTCTGCTCAGGCATTTTCTCTTCACTGAATAGAACTCGAGTTTTCTGCCCCTTTGCATCTATACGTTTAACCTATTTTCACTGTACAAATCCTGTCACTCCTAGGAGGGAAAACTAGCAACTCATCATTTTTAGGGGCACTGTAAATTAGTCCTTTCAGAAAGCCATAAAAATATTTGTATCCTTTGCCCTGTTATCCCACTTCTGGAAGTCTAAAGAAATTAACCCAAAGTATGGGAAATATGTGGAAGAATACAGCACAGTGATCAAGATTACCAAAGGAACAACTGTGCGGGCTAAGGATAAGTTCAGTGATGAGTCCCAGAGAATATTTCCATTAAAGGGTAGTAAAGAATTAATGGAGACCAGGAAAGAACAGTCAAGTAGAGAATAACCAATAAAGAGATGTCAAGGACATAATTGAAGTCAGGAATAGTCAACTCAAGTGAAATAAAGCCTCAAACTTGCCCATTGGACTGAGCAGGTAGGAATTTAAACCCTACCCCTCGCTATACCGAGGCATTGCAGGGACCGAAGACAGATTACATGGAATCGAGGAGGTGGGAAGAATGTAGAGGTATCAAGAAGCTTGGTTATGAACTAAAAAAGGTAAAGGACAATAAGGAGAGGGCATACAGGCCAAGGAAGAGTTTTCTTTAAGATGAAAGTAAATTTACTTTGTTCATCCACTTGACACTTTGAGAGCCTTCTATGAGCCAGTAGTTTTAGGTGTGAGAAACAATAAACAAAGGTTTTGTGGACTGTGGCAGGGCACCAAGCTCAGCACATGAGTCTCCTCCCGGCTCTCGGGAGAGGGATGCTATTTGTTCAGTTTGGGAGAGGAGGGAAAGTATTTCTGACCCTGATGCCAATAGCTTGGGTGGCTATCAAAGCCAGGGTCACAAGGGATGCAGGGGAGCAGTGCTAATCTGCACAGCCTCCACCTGGCCACCCTCACCCCCTGCTGCCACTGCTTCCTGCCCGTCATTTGAATAAACGTGTTTCTACAGAAAAAAGTTTTGCTTTTATGGAGTGTATGTTCTTGTGAGAATAGTCAGTGGACAAATATTTCATGACATGATGAGTACTCTGAAAAAAAGGGTGAAGGGATAGACTGATATGATCAGAGTACGGTGCTACTTTCTATAAGTTATCAAGGAAGACCTCTGATGAGATGGCCTTTGAGCAAAGACAAATGAAGTGAGGAAGCAAGAGGGTAAGATGTGGTGACTGGCTGCCCTCCCCACATACACAGGCAGAGGAAAGACCAAAGATCCTAAAGGAGACTATGCTTGGCTTCTCTGAGCAGCATCAAGGATACCAGGAAGGCTTGAGCAGAGTGGGTGAGAGGGAGCTTGGTGGGAGCAGAGGTCAGAGAGGTGGCAGTGGGCAGGGCTTTCTAGGTCATGCTGAGGTTTGGATTTCATTCTGAGCTGGGATGCCACTGCACATGTTGAGCAGAGGATTCTTTAAGAACTTTTGTTGGCAAAAAGGTCACTGTGGCTCCTGTACTGAGACAAAAGAAGGAAATGGCAAATCAGTCAGGAGACAATGGTAACAGTCCTTACGTATGAGCAAAACTTAGGCCCTGTGAGGATTAGCTGGAAGAGCTGACCAAAGATAAGACACAAACAGTAGAAGGAGCATTTACTGAAGGTTGACCAAGGTGACAGGAGACTTCTGAACTCCCCTTGTCCCACAGGCACACTGAATGTACAGCTACACGTGGAGCAATTACCTCTATAGGAAATGTAGTCATAGCTGAGCAACCCTTACACATCAAGTGAATGAGAACAGAAATACCCACATCAAAACACATAGGTAAGGCTGAGACACACTTTCACCATAAACTCCACGCCAGCACAGCACCAAACAATTGGGAGGGAACGTCTAGTTCCAGCTTTTCCCTGAGGAGTGAAGGGTTTGGATCCCACATTTAGCACCTCAACTTTTAAGACTCCCACACAAGGGATGGGCTCCCAAAACACCAACAAGGCTTGCATTTATGAGATCCACAGCACTGGCAATTTATGAGATGGCTTCACTGGTGCATTCTATCAAACAGATAACGAATTAATACCAACGCTTCTCAGACTCTTCCAAAAGAAAAAAGAATACTTCCAAACTCTTTATCCTGATAATAAAACTGGGCAAGGTCACTACAAGAAAAGTAGAAGCCAATATGCCTGATGAACATAGATGTAAAACTTCAATGGAATATTAGCTAATCAAATTTAAACAACTGTGGATCATGTAGTACTGTAGTATATATTGACTGAAAAAAATATACATATAAATGTTTTCCAGTGGTCAACTGTACTTAGGAATATATTTAACCAAGGAGGTCAAAGGTCTATACACTGAAAACTGTAAGACGCTGAAGAAAAAAATTGAAGACATAAATGGAAAGCTGTTCTGTGCTCATGCATTAGAAGAATTAATATTGTTAAAATGTCCACCCTACCCAAAGCACTCTACAGATTCCATGCTAGCTAGCCCTATCCAATAGCATTTTTCACAGAAATAGAGAAAACAGTCCTAAAATTTGTATGGAATCACAAAAGATGCTGAATAGTCAAAGCAATCTTGAGAAAGAGC
Organism: Lagenorhynchus albirostris; assembly: GCF_949774975.1. Classification (NCBI taxonomy): domain Eukaryota; kingdom Metazoa; phylum Chordata; class Mammalia; order Artiodactyla; family Delphinidae; genus Lagenorhynchus; species Lagenorhynchus albirostris. Next base: position 62,604,065 of record NC_083103.1, on the reverse strand, counting down.
AACAAAGCTGGAGGTATCATGCTTCCTGATTTCAAACTACATTACAAAGCTATAGTCATCAAAACAGTATGGTATTAGCATAAAAACAGACACATAGATCAGTGGAACAGAATATAGAGCCCAGAAACAAACCCCAGCATATATGGTCAATTTTCAATATAGAAGCGGAAAATATACAATGGGGAAAGGATAGTCTCTTCAATACTTGATGTGAGGAAAACTGGATTGCCACATGCAAAAGAATAAAAGTGGACCCCTATCTTACACCATATACAAAAATCAACTCAATTAAAGGCTTAAATGTAAGACCTGCACCTGGAAAACCTCTAGAAGAAAACATAGGGGGTAAGCTCCTCATCATTGGTCTTGGCAATTATTTTTTGGATTTGACACCAAAAGCAAAGGTAACAAAAGCAAAAATAAAAAAGTGGGATTACATCAACTAAAAAGCTTTTGTGCAGCAAAAGAAACTAAACAAAACAAAAAGAAAAGGCAACTTAATGAACAAGAGAAGATATTTGCAAATGATACATCTAATAAGGGTTAATATCCAAAATATATAAAGAATTCATAAACTCAACATCAAAAAAAAAGTTTAAAAATGGGCAGAAGACCTGAATAATTATTTTTCCAAAGAAGAAATACGGATGGCCAACAGGTACATGAAAATGTACTCAGCATCACTAATCATCAGGGAAATGAAATTCAAAACCACAGTGAGATATCACCTCACACCTGTGAGGCTATTAGGATGGCTATTATCAACAAGACAAGAGATGACAAATACTGGTGCGGGTTTGGAGAGAAGAAACCCTAGTGCACTGTTGATTGGAATGTAAGCTAGTACAGCCACTATGGAAAACAGTATGGAAGTTCCTCAAGAAGTTAAAAATAGAACATGATCCAGCAATCCTACTTCTAGGTGTACATCCAAAGGAAACAGCACCGTTATCTCAAATAGACAACTGTACTCTCATGTTCACTGCAGCATTATTCACTACAGCCAAGGTATGGAAACGACCTGTCTGTTAACAGATGAACTGATAAAAAAAATTGTGATAAATATACACACATGATGAAATATTCCATCTTTAAAAAGAAGGAAATCCTGTCATTTGTGACAAAATAGATGAAACTGTGAGGCATTATGCTAAGTGAAATAGCCAGAAAAAGCAAAACAATTACTGGATGCTATCACTTATATGTGGAATTTAAAAAATAATAATAAATATAAACAAAGTAGAAAATTGGTTTCCAGGGGCTGGAGGGTGGGGGAAATAGGGAGAGGTTAGTAAAAGGATACAAAGTTAAAAAGAATAAGGTCTGAGGATCTAATGAATAGCATGGTAACTATAGTTGATAACACTATACTGTGTAATTGAAATTTACTAAGAGAGTAGAATTTAAATGTTCTCACCCTGCCCCCCACCAAAGGTAAGAATGTGAGGTGATGGATGTGTTAACTTTATGGCAGGGAATACTTTCACAATGGATACGTGTATCAAATCATCACATTATACGCTGTAAATACCTGAAATTTTTATTTGTCAATTATATCTTAATAGAGCCGAAAAAAAGAATGTACTAACAGCATTAATTACTTAGAGTAGAAGGAGTTAAGGAAGTTTAAAAAAAGAGAGAGGAGATAGGCTGAAAAATCAGTGGGAGGAAGGGGAAAGCTGAGTGGTCCGGAGTGGAGGTGAGATGGGCTGGGAGGTGGAAGAAAGTCAAATGGAGAGCCTGGAATACAGGTGTATACGGAGGACAATGTGCAGAAAATGCTCTTTTTTTGAAGAGCATTTACTTTCCCTTCTGAAAGCATTTCCATGATTGAGGAAAGCACCTGCTTCTTGATGAGAAAATGCAGCATAGCTGTAACACTGTGGACTCTGCAGCCTTGCTATGAGTTTGAACCCTAGTTTGGGCAAGTTACATACTCTCCCTGTGCCTCAGTTTCATCTATAAAATGGTATAATAGTGCCTACCTCATAGGGCCAATGTAGTCAATGAATTAATAAATGGAAGCATTTTAAAACAGCCTGGCACATGATAGAAGTTCAATACATACTTACTATTCTTACTGGAATGCAGAATAGCTTGTGGTTAAGAGCCTAGATTCTGGAGATAAAACACCTGTGTTCAAATCCTGACTGTCTCTTACTAGCTGGGAGACTTTGGGAAAGTTACTAAATTTCCCTCTGCCTGTTTCTGTATCTGTGAAATGAGAATGATTAGAGACCCTACCTTCATAGGATTATAAGAAGGATCAACTAGGTTAATGTAAGTAAAGTGCGTTTAATAAGTGCATTTAAGTGTTTGCCATTATTAGTCTTACTAAAGAACCTTTGAAAATATCAGGCTTTGGATTTATCCAAGCTGTTCTGTTTGCATAGTTGATGTCAGCGCAGTGCTGGTGGAGGTTCCATGAGCTGCTTCCAAAGCAGAACCCCAAGGCCCTGACTCCACATGACCTCAAGCAGGAGTCCTGGGTGCTGAGGCAGCTTCAGCAATACTTCAGTTTGGTGTGACAGAACACTGTTTTGAAAACAGCAAGCCCGACAAATCTAAGTATACTTAGGTCGGCAGTTTTAGGTGCCCTCAGATAGAGCAGAATACTTTCTAAAGTAGTTTGAGCCCTTTTTAAAATTTATAAGAGAATAGATACCGCAAAGACTTATTTAGTGTCCTGGAGACTACATTTTACTATTGAAAACATTGACTTCAGTGAGATTAATATTCATGTCAGTCTCTGTTTTAGGATTAGGTTTGGCTGTGTGTAACAGAAAGTTCACACCAACAATGATTCAAACAAGACAGAAGTTTATTTTCTCTCGTGAAAGTCTGAGTGGACATGGCAGCTTTGCAAGGTTGTTAGGTGTCCACTTTTAGGTGTTGGGTGTCTTGCTGTTCCACGGGCCTTAAGGTGTTCCTCTCATCACACAGTCCACTGTGGCTGAGCAGCAGAACTACATTCCAAGCAGCAGGATGAAAGAAGGGGGGAGAAGGGGAGGGAAAGGGATGACCCAGAAATTGTGCACAACATTTATTCACCTTCCATTGGCCAGAACTTTGTCACGTGACTGCAAGGGAAGCTGGGAAACAGAGATTTTAATTGGGGTGACCGTATTCTCAACAACTAAATGAATGTATTATTATTGAAACGGGGAGAATAGATTTGAAGGAAAACTAGCAGCTGCTATCGTAGTCGTACATTTTTTATTAAAAGAATTGCTAATTTCTTGAACCTTTTCTGCTCAATGACCTCAAAACCCTACCATGTCACATATTGTAACTTGAGATCTGAGATATCCTAAAAAAGAATTATAGTTTATAGTTGTAGAATTTAAATATTTCAAAGGAGTTAAATGCAAAAAAAGTTAAAAGCTTATAAAAGGAAAAATAAGCAAATCCAAACTCTTAGTGTTCGGCAAATGTTTCAAGCACGTTGGAAATGTGTACCTTCTGAATAGATTTTAGGCCCTGCTATATCCCAAGTTGACATTTTTACATAAATAGCGCAAAAGCCACAGAGGACACTTTTTAAGTGGCTAGGAGAAAATGACCCATGCAAAATGAAATGTAGCAGTCAAAGAACATCAAAGATCTGAAGTTAATTGCACACTTGCACCAGAACCTCAAGTGAGGCCAGAGCCCACCATCCCTCTGATTTGGTGTCTGAGGGCTTTAAAGATAAAAACGCTTCGCTGGCCTCTGTTAGTCAGGCAGAGGGGAATCCAACAGAGTTAATTTTCATTCCTCTTAGGAGGAGGGAAATGTTGCAAGGCCTAGCATATTTTTATAGCTGAGACTATACAAAAAGATGGCCCTAACCCAAGAAGGCGAGAGGTCAGTGAGTTGAGCAAAGGATTTGAGGAAGGAAATGCTGACAAAACCTTTTACTAAGAATCTTTGAGTATATCTGCATCTGCAGTCCTTTCAAACTTTTGCTGGCTGGAAGTCTGGAAACATTTCCATGTGAAGAATCTTTTAAAAGTATCTTGGATGTTTTTTAGCACTTACGTAGATCATAAGAACAGAATGACCTAAAACATAACCAATCTAAAGAGTCATGGTCAAAAAAGCAGCCTTTCTGGGAACTTGAGCCTCACAAAGTCACAGGAGCAGGAAATGGAAATACTTAATCAAGTTGAAGTCACTAATATTTAGAAAGCCTCCGCTGCTTGAGGGCACAGTTCCTTGTGTCGAGTGCAAAAGCCAGTTTTATTCCAAGAAAAATACAGAGAACTGTTGTGTTGAGATCTAGTAAAACAAGCAAGGATCAAGCAGGCCTTTAACAAACAGCCCTTTATTGCCACAAAAATCCCCTTGGTCTCCCTGACCCTGAATCACTCCAGTGTCTGACTCTAGGATTCAGAAAGAAACAAAATTGTTACCACTGACCCACAGTGCGGAGTGCCCTTCCTCCACTGCACTCGTAAGAATTTTGGAACTGGGTTTACTACTTGTCCCTACTGCTGTAGATCTGCAGATCCAGGGCAGGGCTTCTTAGAGTCCTCACACAAGTGGGTGGCTGAGCCCTCTTTCCAGCCACCCTGAAACGAATTCCCCCCTAGAAGTGAGTTCCTCTGCTGAGTTTCTGACTAACCTCTCTATCCAAAACTCTATTCCTTGTTCTCCAGTTGTTCTCCCTCAAGATTGAGGAGTATCAAAGAAAAGGGGAGATTGTAATTGATCAGGATCCTATGGTGCCTTCCCAGGACAGACTCTTGCTATGTTCTCCGCCTGCATCTTGTTTGTAGAAAAACTTTAGCCTCCTAGGCCCTCCCAGAGTCCCAAAGAGCAAATTTAATCAGAGAAGTGAGAAAATGCAGAAAGGAAAACAAGCAAGACAAAATAATAACAGTTTAGCCATTAAACACTCCAGGACCTTTAGTTCCTCTTCCAGGGCTGTGGATAATATTCTGAGCCATGTCCTTGAGCTGTTCTGCAGATACTGAAACCCCCACCAGGTGGAGGAAGTTAACTGCATTTTGACCCCAAGCACATAGACCCCAGACTGGTGGGAACCAGAAGGTTGATGACGTTGACTTCCACTTACCTCACCACCAACCAATCAGAAGAATGTCCACAGCTGATCACCTGTCCACACCTGCAACCCTCTCCCTCACCCTCTCTTTGAAAACCTTTCCCTGAAAGCGATCAGGGAATTTGGGTCTTTAGAGCATTAACTGCCCATACTCCTTGCTTGGCCCTGCAATAAATGCTGCACTTCTCTTCACCACAACCTAGTGTCAGTAGATTGCCTTTACTGCACACAGGTGAGTGGACCCAAATTTGGTTCAGTAACAACCAATTTGGTTCAGTGAGCCCCTTGATACAAGCACGCAGGGCCCAGCTGCCATCAGAGCTTTTTCGGCGCCTCACAGCATGTGATGGATCAGACACGGGCACACTCTGTGCACCTTTGAGTGAATGTACTGTAAAGACAAGCAGAAGTCTTAGGCCTTTCTCCCAGAGATTGCTGTTAAATTCAGTTATCATTTCAACTGCCATGTATTGCATATCTACTGTGTGCAGGTTACATGCAGTCTCTGTCATCCTTGAAACAATCCTTCAATACAGGAATTGGGTCCATGTAATACTGAGGAGAATAGGCTTGAAAGAGGTGAAGTGACTGCCCGAGATTCAAGGCAGCCAGCCTGATCCCAGAGTGTTTCGCCACACGCCACCCAGTCTCTTTACACCTTAATTTCTTCAAACCTATCTTGTTCCTGGGCCACAGTAAGCACATTCCCAGCCTGATGCTAAGGCTGCCAACACCCTGTCCCGTCTTCCCCAGTCTTGAATGACAACATATAGAACTCACATGCTTGGTTTTTCTGAGAACTGAAACCAACATAAAATTCTCCAAAACTCATCTTAAATTTCTTTTCCAAACCTATCGCTAAAGGTGTGAAAAATAAAGTATTCTGAGTTAAACACAACCACCGCACCACCTAGAATATCCTGTTCTGCCATCTCCCACTTTCCTTTCTTCCTTCTCTGCTGTTAGTGTTTAAGAGTGAAAGCAGGTTACACCAAGGCTGAGAGGCTCCTTGACCCATCAGGCACTTTTGCTGGACCGTGAATATCTTGAGGAAAGGGGCAGTTTCATGTTGCCTCCCTCATGTCCTACACACAGTGCCTGGGTGCGAAGATTCATTTGATAAGTGCTTTGTTGGATAGGTGACACTGATGGGAAGTTCACAGTGGTACAACTTTATTGAGATTTCCTTGTAATGTAGTCACCTAACAGGGCTACCACCCTAAGCTATTAAGAATCTAGGTTGTTAGGAAAATCCCGAAGATTTGTTTTAGAGATACTGCTATCTGCAAATTCTAAACGCAAGGAATAATATTAACAGAAGAAAAGAAAATTCTTCCCTTTTTCCAAAGGATGCCTTTTCCACTCTGACATCTTGGCAGCAAACAGGACTTTTAGTCATTTGATATTTTCTTCTGATTCAATTTCACATTGTGAAGGAGAAACTGCCACACCTAATAAATAAATGCTGGAATCCTACCATGTTATGCCTGGCTTGTTTTAATAATCTCATGGTCTGAACTTTCCAAATGTGAAAGTCAGTTTCTGCTGACCTACTGAAACCAATGAGCTGTCACATAGGCTATATTTGTTGGTTACTGGGAGCTCTTTGGTTTGTCCCAGTGGAAGGTCAGTAAGTTTTTTTTTTTTCCTACCCAAGAAAAGTAAAGATCTTATCTATAAAAAGTTTACCTTTCTTTCTTGAAAAGAAAATTGGCCAGTTCACTCCATATTGTTACTAACTTTTCCAAGGACGTTTCTGTTTCTGTTGACCTTTGAAAGATTGTCCTAACAAAGTATTCTGCCTTCCTGTCAGGAAACACTCTTGCTGCTGTTCACACTGTCACTTCATGGAGTGGATTGGAATATGGTTATTTGGGGGGACTTTTTTTTTTGGCTGTGCCACGCGTCTTACAGGATCTTATTTCCCCAACCAGGGATCAAACCCGTGCCCCCTGCAGTGGAAGCATGGGAGTCCTAATCACTGGACAGCTAGGGAATTCCCTGGGTGTGTGTGGGGGGGGCTTTTTTTTTTAATCTTTCTGAAGTATAAAACATATCAGTCACGTACCCAATCTTAAGTGTCCTGCTTGATGAATGTTTGCAAAGTGAACATGTCCATGTTAACTGCCACTCATCAAAATTACCAGAAAACTCTTTCATGTACCATCCTTGCCGTTCCCCTCCACAAAAGTAATCACTCTTCTGACTTCTATCATCAAGATTAGCACGCTCGTCCTGTTTTTGAATATTGTGTAAATGGAATCATACCGTATGTGTTCTTTTGTGTCTGCCTTCCTTCACTCAGTATTACGTCTATAAGATTGATCTACATTGCTGCATATGGAAATAGTTTGTTCTTTCATTACTGTATAGTATTCCATTGCATGAATATAGCACAATTTACTTACATATTCTACTGCTGATAGTCTACTACTGTTTCAAGTTTTGGCCTATTTTTAGTAAAGCTGCTAGGAACATTCTTATCCCTGTCTTCAGGTAAACATAACCACTTGTTTCTGTTCCATATTAAGAGTGAAATTGCTGGAGCATGACATACATATACACATATATGTATACATGTATACATATATACATACATATATATGTTCGGCTTTAATAATTACTGCCAAACATATTCCAGAGTGTTTGTGCCAATTAATACTCCCATCAACAACTATGAGAGGAGTTCAAATCACTCTGTATCCTTGTCAGTATTTACTATTTTCAACTTTTAAGTTTTAGCCATTCTAGTGGATGTATAGTATATCGTGGTTTTAATTTGCTCTTCCCTCATCACTGATAGTGTTGATCTCCTTTTTAGGCTTCCTAGTCATTTGGATATATTCTTCTGTGAAGTGCCTCCTCAAATCTTTCTTTCTACTGATTTGTACAAGTTCTTTATATATTTTGGATATGATTTTTTGGTTAGATATAGGTATAGTAAATAAATTCTCCCAATATGTGGTTTGCCTTTTGACTCTCTTAATGGTGTCTTTTAATGAAAAGAGATACTAATTTTAATAAAATGCAGTTTATCAGTCTTTTTATGATTGGTTATTTTTATGACTTTTATTTTTCCCAGGGAGGTGGTTGATACAGGGAGCAGTAGGCTTGATGGAGCCATGTGGAACACTACCAAATCCACATTTACCCACGTACCAGATGTAGTTTAAAATTTCAGGCATAGGCTTTGAGGATCTATTGGATGTGCACAGGGGAGCATGAAAATATTCTTATATTTTCTACTAAACGCTTTATTGTTTTACGTTCCATATTTAGGTCTCAGATTCACTTTGAGTTGATTTTTGTGTATGGTATGAGGTAAGAGTCAATGTTCATTTTTTTCCCAGCTACACAATTGCCTCATCATCATTTATTATTAAAAAAGACCATGCCCCCCCGCCCAGTGAATTATAGGGGCATCTTTGCAGAAGTCAAGAGACTGTAAATGTGTGGCTTTGTTTCTGGACTCTTTATTCTGTTCCACCGGACTGATTCTTCATCTTTGGGCCTGTAGTGCACTGTCTTAATTACTGAAATGTTATGTTAAGTCTTGCAGTTTGGTAGTGTTAAGGTCTCCAATTTGTTGTTTTACTTCAAGATTGTTTTGGCTATCCTAGGTCTTCTGCCTAGGTTATAAATTTCCATAATAATGTTACAAAAAACTTGTTAACGTCTACAAGAAAATGCTAGCATTTTGATTTGGATTGCACTGAATCTATAGATCAAGTTGGGAAGAACAGACATCTTAACTCTTTTGAATCTTCCACTTCATGATAATGGTGTATCTCTCTGTTTATTCCATTTATTTAAGTTTTCTTTAATTTCTCTCAACAATGTTTTGAAGTCTTCAGCATAGAAATTTTGCTTATATTTCATTGCATGAATTCCTTGATATTTGACATTATTGATTCTATTTTATTTTTCCCAATTGTTTGTTGCTAGTATAAAGAAATACATTGGATCTTTATTGACCTTGTACTCTGTGACCTTGCTAAATTCACTTGTAAATTCTAGTAGTTTGTAGATTACTTTGGATTATCTACATACAAAACCTTGACATCTCTAAGACAATTTGCTTCTTTCTTCTAATCTCTATGCTTTTAATTCCTTCTTCTTGCCTGGTTAGAACACTCCAGTTCTAGTCAACACTGTTGAATAGAAGTGTGATGGTGAATATATGTCTTGTTCCTGACCTCAATGGGAAAATGTTTAATATTTCACTATTAAATACAATTTTAGCTACAGGGCTTTTTTTTTTTTTTAAAAAAAAAAGATATTCCTTCTTTGCTGAGAGCTTTATCATATTATTATGAATTTTTATCACACTGTTAAACTTTATCAAATGCTGTATCTAGTGAGATGATCATATGAGTTACCACCTATGTTCTGTTCATTTTACCCTTGATTTTTTTATTTTGAGATAACTTTAGAATCACATGCAGTTGTACAAAAATAATACAGACAGATCACATGTACTCTTTATCCAGTTTCCCTAAAAATAAGCATTTTTTCCAAAATTATAGTACAATGTCACAACCAGGGTATTGATATTGATATAATCCATTGATCTCATTCATGTTTCCACTCTGATTACTGAATATTAAACCAACCTTGCATTCTTTATTCATGAAATATTATATATTATAATATTGCTAGATTCAATAAGCTAATATTTTGTGAATGATTTTGCATCTATCTTCATGAGAAATACTGGCCTTTAATTTTCTTTTCCTGTAATGATGTTGCCAGGTTTGGGTATTAGAATAATATTGACCTCATAGAATAATTTGGAAGTGTTTCTTTTTTCTCTGTTCTCTGAAAGAGTTTGTGTATATTTGGTATTGTATCTTTTTGAAATGTTTGGAAAAATTCACCAGTGAAGCAAGCCAGCTGGCTTCTTAAATTTTTTAAATGCAGATTGGATTTTTAAAAACATATCTAGGCCTAAATCAGAATTTTTGTTTCCTCCTGTTTTGTAGAAATATTTTTCAAGAAATGTGTCCATTTCATCTAAATTGTCAAATTTATGGGGAAAGTTTTTTTCTGCTTAATTTCCTTTTATCCTTTTAATAATGTCTGTAATTCTGTAGTGATGTCTCTTTTTCATTTATTTCCTCTCTTTTTTGATTAGTCTTACTATGGGTTATCAATTTTAATTAACCCTTCAAGGAACCAGCTTTTGACTTTGTTGATTTTCTCTTTTATATGTCAACTTTCTATTTAATTAATTTCTGCTCTTTATTTCCTTTCTTCTACTTTCTTTGGGTTTATTTTTGCTGCTTTTTTTAGATTCCTGAGATGAAAGCTTAGATGATTGAATTTTCAAACTTTCTTTTTTTTAATACATGAAAGGTTATAAATTTCCCTTTAAACATCACTTTAACTGGTCCCCACAAGTTTTGATGTCATATTTTTCATTATAATTCAGAGTATTTTTTCCTTGTGATTTCTCCTTTCACACATAGGCTTGTCCGAAGTATCTTGCTTACCTGAAAATTACAGCTTTGTTTTTGTTGTTGTTGTTTTTAGTTATTTCCTACTGTGGTCAGAGAACCGTTGCATGCATTTCAACTTTTTGAATATTTGTTGTCACTTCCTTTATGGCCCAGGATATAGTCTATTTTTGTAAATATTTTATGTACACTTGAAAAGTATGTGTAATCTACAGTTGTTTAACTTTTTATATCCTTAATGATTGGGGTTTTGTTTTGTTTTTTAATCAGTTATTGAGAGAGGTGTGGTAAGACCTTCAAGTCTAATGGTGAATTTGTTTCTGCCTGTTTTCTTTTTTCTTTTTTTATTGTGGTAAAATATACATAAGGTTTACCATATTGCTTTTTAGTTTGGTAAATTTTGTTTTATATATTTTGAGATTATATTATTATTTAGAATTGTTATATCATCCTGATGAATTAATCTGCTTATTATTGTGACATATATTTCTTCATTTTCTTAACACTTCTTACCTTAAAGTCTACTTTGTCGAATAGTTTGGTCACACCAGCTTCCTTCTGGTTAATGTTTGCATGGTGTATTTACTTTCAATCTATCTGTGGCCTTATATTTAAAACGTGTTTCAAAAGAAAGAAAAAAAAAGGCATTTCTTGTAAAAAGCTTTATAAGTAGAACTAGCTTTAAAATGGAAAGCTGATGCCAAATTCAGGCACAGTCAGAGTGTCCTTGGCTTGTGGTACCAATAAGAGGGAAGGAGTGATGACCTTGGATAGAGACTCAGCAGTTTAGACTTGATATAGCTGATGGGAGATGGACCTCCCTGTTGATGGAATATTTTTGTAAAAGAAATTACCACCCTCAAATTTGTTTCTAAAATGTTTGATTTTCATTATAGTGTTAGGTTAAAGAAGAGTAGACTTGAATTGTGGACTGGCTATCTATCATTCAGCACCCTCAGAGGGAAAGATGTGTAGTCAGTGCTATGCAGACCTCTAAATTTTCTCAGAAAATTCCTAATTGAACTATTTCATATTGGCATCCTAGATTGATCAGTAAATTTTTAAGTGGTAAGCAACCTCAGAGACCATCTTGGCCCACTGTCATGCTCCTCTGTACTTGAATATGGAAATATAAAGTGTACTTTCATTTTTGTCACTCAGGCCATGCAAGTAAATGAATAGCTGGATACTCAGATCTTTGATTTTAAATGTAATTATGACCTATAGAAATAACTGCTTTGAAAATGGACCAAAGAGTAAATAAAATGGGTGACTGATATACCTCAGTTCCCAAAGGAAATGTATAAGAATCTGTTTTTACTTTGCAGATTTCAGTCTTAGAGAAAAGACTTCATCATTTTATATGTGATGTGGCTTTCCGGGCTCCTGACATCATCATAGAATTTGACTGGAGTCTCCTCTTGGGAATGGATGGGCATTTTCTTGCTCTCCACAGTCATGAGCTTCACTTCCAGGGGGCCCAAGTTTACATAATCCTATGGTGAACAGACACAGAGGAGAATAGGAGAGGTTATTCAGCAAGTTACCAGCCTTCATAGATCAGGTTTTATTTACTATAGTTGGCCTCTATATGACAGATTTCATTGCCCTCCTGATTATCTGAATGCTGTATGACATGTGAAATATGAGAGCTACTGTAAATAAAAACCACTCAGTAAAGTTATATACCCAGTGGGGGCATGGTAGGCAAACCTCCCAAAGAGCAGGCAGCAAGGCTTGCAGGCTTGTCTTCTGGGGGCTTGAGCCGGGGAGGGAACATCAACTACAGCAGGGAGATATATTCTCTGCAAGCTCTTTAATTGGTAAAAGGAAGTAGGAAGTATTGGCTGCATTTATATAGCCCTCTGCTGGCCAGGATATAACCACAGCAGAGTTTTTTATATTAATCAAGAACAAAATGAGTGATCTGCAAACATCTTTGACGATAAATATCTTTTTTTAAATAAATTTATCTATTTATTTATTTATTTTTATTTTTGGCTGTGTTGGGTCTTCGTTTCTGTGCAAGGGCTTTCTCTAGTTGCGGCGAGCGAGGGCCACTCTTCATTGCAGTGTGCGGGCCTCTCACTGTTGCGGCCTCTCTTGTTGTGGAGCACAGGCTCCAGACGCGCAGGCTCAGTAGTTGTGGCTCACGGGCCCAGTTGCTCCGCGGCATGTGGGATCTTCCCAGACCAGGGCTCGAACCCGTGTCCCCTGCATTGGCAGGCAGATTCTCAACCATTGCACCACCAGGGAAGCCCGATGATAAATGTCTTAATATTGAGCAAATCTACATGGGTTTTGCCCATTTCACAGGATCTACTGTAGATATAAAACTTACCACATTCTGTCAAACTGAATATAGTTTCAGATATCAACAAACAGAATTAGAAGTCTAATTTATATGAAATCCCACAGCTAACTCCAAACTGACTTGAAACAGCTCCAGCCCTACCCAATGGGCCTTCCTCTTGGAAGCCCCTCCAAGCTGTAACTCCTTCTTTTGGATTCCTTCAACACTTCAACATGAGTGCCCACTATGTGCCAGGCTGTGTACCAAGTGCTGGGGCAAAAGACTGGTCAGGGAGACAGATACAGGTAGGACATTCCTCCTGTACAGTAATCAATGATTTTATCAGTTTTCTACTAGCATGTACACTATTTAGGGTAGGGCCTGCCACATAGGCGTCTTTGAGACTTCATTTCTTCCTGTTCTTCCCCTTAAATTCTCAAGCATCTAACAAGTACCTGGCATGTTGTGAGGGTCTCAATAAACATTTATTAGAATTTAGGAGAGTCAAAGAATGAAAAAGGAAGGCAATGTTTTATTAATATTTCTCAAAAATTCATATAACTGTATGTAGCTTTTAAAATACATAATTGCAGAGCTACAATAAATGCGAGATAGGAGAAAAGTAAATTGATGGAAGTCTACCATATATTTCAGAACCATCTGGAGCAGGATTCTGAAGTAATAGACTCTCTTAGTCTGCTTGAACTGCCATAGCAAATACCACAGGCTGAGTGGCTGAAACGACAGAACTTTATTTCTCACAGTGCTGGAGGCTGGGAAGTCCAACATTAGGATGCCAGCATGGTTGGGTTCTGGTGAGAGCCTCTTCCTGGCTGGCAGATGGCTGCCTTCTCACAGCGTTCTCACAAGGCAAAGCCTCTTCTTATAAGGCCACAGTCCTATCAGGTGAGGGCCCATCTTCATGACCTCATATAACTTTAATTAACTCCTAAAGCCTGTATCTCCAGATACAGTCATATTGTGTGTTAGGGCTTCAACATGTGAATTTGGGGGAGGGGTGGGGACAAAATTCAGTCTGTAGCACATACAGTACCATTTCCACCACATCAAAAACTTCCGTGGAAAGTAAGGTCTTAGAAGAGAATGTAGGCGAAACATTCTCTGACATAAATCATACCAGTGTTTCCTTAGGTCAGTCTCCTACAGCAATAGAAATCAAAGTGAAAATAAACAAATGGGACTTAAACTTACAAGCTTCTGCACAGCAAAGGAAACCATAAGCAAAAGGAAAGGATAACCTACGGAATGGGAGAAAATATTTGCAAACAACACAACCAACAAGGGCTTAATTTCCAAAATGTACAAACAGCTCATACAAGTCGACAACAAAAAAACAAACAACCCAATCAAAACATGGGCCTAAAGAGACATTTCTTCAAAGAAGAAATACAGATGGCCAATAGGCACGTGAAAAGACGCTCAACATCGCTAATTATTAGAGAAATGCAAGTCAAAACTACAATGGGTTACCACCTCATGCTGGTCAGAATGGCCATCATTAAAATGTCTACAAATAACAAATGCTGGGGAGGGTGCAAACCTCCTGCATGGTTTGTGGGAATGTAAGTTGGTGCAGCCACTATGGAAAACAGTATGGAGGTTCCTCAGAAAACTAAAAATAGAATTACCATATGATCCAGCAATCCCACTCCTGGGCATATATCCAGACGAAACTATAATTCAAAAAGATACATGCATCCCTATGTTCATAGCAGCACTACTCACAATAGCCAAGACATAGAAAAAGCCTAAATGTCCATCAACAGATGAATGGTTAAAGAAGATGTGGTACATATATACAATGGAATACTACTCAGCCATAAAAAAGAATGAAATAATGCCATTTGCAGCAACATGGATGCAACTACAGATTATCGTACTAAGTAAAGTAAGTCAGACAGAGAAAGACAAATACCATATGATATCACGTGTAGAATCTAAAATATGACACAAATGAACCTATTTATGAAACAGAAAATCAGGGACATAGAGAATAGACTGGTGGTTTGCCAAGGGGGAGAGGGGGTGGGAGAAGGGAGGAGTGGGAGTTTGGGGTTAGCAGATGCACACTGGTATACATAGAATGGATAAACAACAAGGTCCTACTGTATAGCAAAGGGAACTATATTCAATGTCCTGTGGTAAACCATAATGGAAAAGAATATGAAGAAGAAGAATGTATATATACATATACATGTATAACTGAGTCACTTTGCTGTACAGCAGTAATTAACACAACATTGTAAGTCAAATAGAAAAGAAATTTAAATAAATTCAACGGATAAAAACATAAAAAGTAAGAAGGTTTTTCATTCAACCAAATGGTATGCAAGTTTGGAATTTTATAGACAGTTGTCCACTAGCGTGAGGTTATTGTAACATACAAGGCGTCATGATTCCAATATACTCATGGGGGTGTTTGAGCGTTATAGAGACTAGAGCTTTAGTCTTTAAATTATCACTTGATGGTAGCAGGACTGAGTTGTACTTAGTTAAAATGGTTTTTGTTGATTTATTCAGTTTCTTTTGCTTTCTTAATTACTCTTTCTCCTACCAGACTTTAAGTTCTAGGAGAACTTTCAAGGTTATTGGTAGTACCAAGAGGGAAAACAGCAAGGGGTGGATGTGAAAGTGACTGGAATGTACCAAAAGGTTTTAAAATTAAAAGGCTTGATAATCTAGGTTTCACCTACTGGTATATGTGACTGTTTGTACTTTCCAAAGATGGTCATGCTATCATATACATCCTATCCCATGTGCTTTTCTTACAATATGATGCTGACCTTCCTCTTTCAAGATGCAGGACCTGCACTGTTTCTCTTTGGGTGGAACTTTGTAGCTACATCGACAAATAGAATATGATGGAAGTGTTGATGTCCGATTTCCAAGGCTAAGTCATATGAAACATTTGGTCTCTGGGACTGATTGCTTTGGAAGAAGCCAGATACTGTAACAAAGGGACAATAAAGGTGCCCTGTAAGGAGGCCCATGTGAAGAAGAACTGAAGCCTCCAGCTTAGCCAGCATCAACTTGCCAGCCATGTGAGTGAACCACCTTGGAAGTGGATCTTCCTGCCCAAATCAAGGCTTCAGCTAAATATAACTGCACCTTCTAGAGAACCCAAGTGAGGACTGTCCACTGGAGACCTTCCCAAATTTCTAACCAACAGAAGCCCTGAAAGAGAATAAATGAGTTATTGTTATAAGCACTAATTCTTGAGGTAATTTGTTAAGTAGCACTAGATAACTTACATGGTATACTAGTAATGGATGTCTATAAATGAATATATGTAGTAAGTTGGGCAAAGGTAGGAGTGAAAATAGTATCTAGTGACAGACGTGAATGGTTGGCAAATTTTACTAATAATTGCAAATAGAATTTTTCAGCATCCATACTTCAGGTTAATTTTCTCCACTAACTAATAAAGCAACATTTTCTCTAGTAGTCAAGATGTTTTCTCATGAATCTTACCTTGAAATCCCGCTCATCCTCATACAGTAAGTATTTCATATCAGAGGCTCCAAACTCTATGCTTGAACTCTCTTCATCTATCTTCAGCTGCTGGCTGTATCTGCTGCTATCCTCATGACTAAGATGTAAAGCACTGCTCCCAAGTGCTAAGCTCAACAAGTCTCTACTTTTTACTTCTGCAGGTTGCAATTGTGACTTTTCTGGGATGAGTGCAAAGAAATTAATTATGTACAATTTTTGAACAGATTAAAAATACAATACATACTTTGTCACTTATTTTTTCAGTTTTAGTTTTTTTTGAATTGAAATATGGTTGCTTTACAATGTTGTGTTAGTTTCTGGTGTAGTGACTGAGATATATATATATATATATATATATATATATATATATATATATATACGCTCCTTTGTCACATTTTAAATTTGAAAGACCTTTGAGAATCTCCTGGAGGAGAAAAATTTGAGAATTAGAAATGTAGAATCTAGGTATTAAAGTGAGAGTGAGTCCTATTATTCGAAACCACATCTAGGTTGTATTTCCTTCTGTTAGCTAATAAGTTATAATAATCACATGGGGACCTGTGAGTGTGTTGGTATTTTGGTTGGTTGGCTAAATTGGAGCACAAACCATGCCAGTGTAGACATCATTCCATCCCTCTCTACTAGTGTCTATTTAATTCATTGTGACATATGGTGACTTTGATTTGAAAAGTCACTAGAGAAGGGAGATGGGTTAGGTAAGCTCTGCAAGCACAGAGAAATATGGAGGAGCTGGCAGGCATTATTCCCTGAATAGCTCTCTGATATAAGGTTCCTGTCCATAACAAGAAGCGCAATTAAGTGTTTGTCAACTTTTTAAAAATCACCATTACAATAAAAGAATACCTATATATGTTTCTGGCAACTCCAAAGGCATTTCTTCCTGTGCCACTTCCTGTCCAACAGCTTGAGCAAGATATAGTCGCCTAAAAACAAATAAGAAAAGTAGTCTGTCAGTCAGCAAATATTGTACCACCTGCTCAGTAGTGTCTTATCTCTCTGCTGGGTGCTGGAGACACAGATGAGAAAGGGGCATCAGGCCCAGTGGGGTGGCAGACAGGCTTACAGTGTTTGATGGTGATGGTTTGTACCATGGTGGGTAATTATGTGAGGAGCACAGTGTCAGGAGTGCCACGGGGCAAAGAGAAGCAGCACCGGATTTAGCCTTAGGAGGTAAGGAAAGGTTTCCAGGAGAAGATGAAACCTGCGTTGAGTCTTGAAACACCAGGGGCTGTTTGCCAGGGAAGAGCTTGGGGTGAGGGGAGGGCATCCCATGATTAGGAAATAACAGGCTTAAAGTCCCAGAAATGAGAGTGATCATGACACCAGTTACGTCACTGTTGCAGGGAATCCAGATGAGGAATGGGATGGGATTTGAAATAAAGAGAAAAAGAGAAAGACAGCAGTAGGAATCCAAGATGACACCTAGGTTCTGGCTCTCGCTGAGCGGCGTGTTCCAGCTACAAGCCTGGTGAGTTTGCGTCTGCTGTTGCAACTCTCTGCATTGCAGAGGCCAGTGGAATTTTCAGTCAGAAGACATGATACCTTGAAAGCTCCATACAGCATTGCCATGAAGTTTGCCTGAAGCTATAGCATGAAGCAAGTGCCCCTGGCAGATGCACCAGCCATACTTCATGCTTAGCAACCAGAGTGAATCCCCTGGATTACAGGCTGTCAATTACTTAAAGACCACGAAGGAAGTGTTATCTGAGATGCTTAAAGCTTAAAGCAAATAATGTAACTACATACAATATTTATATCTTAAAACCTTCTTAAGAGTTAACTTAGTGAAGCTCTGGTCTGCAGGTGGACAAGTCTGAGGCCACAGAGTTCTCTTCTTTCCTGGTTTTACTCTTTTGAATAACTAAGATCTTAGTAAACGCCGTAACCTTCTGAAGTCTGGCTTCTCTCTTAATCATTAGTTTATTGTCACTTTTGTACCACCACAGGGCGGCAACACTTGTTATAGAAAATATTTTACAGAACGTTATCATATGAAACTAGCGTTAGATTTGAGGTACTGGTCCACCTAGCCTCAGCTCTGCGGCATGGGAGTCCCTGGGCAGTCACCTCTAGCTTATTCAGTTCATCTAATGTATCAGACAAATACTATGATGTTCTATGGGAGTCAGGAAGGAAAGAAGTTTGGGGAGCTCTGGATGGGAAATACAGTAACTCTATTAGGTAGAATACCCCATTCTTCATCCAAATAGGGAAGTTTTTATATGTTTACTGGGTACTGTTCATGTCTATTTCTCACCCTACCAGAATATACAGGACTAAATTCTCAACAAAGAGGTGGAAAGAGCAGTTACCATAAATTACACAGTATGTGTTAACATTTCTTTGACTTGAAAATGGATACAGGAAAAGCTCCTGAACTTTTTCTTCTAGATAAGCATTGTAACAGATAATTGAGGGTTTACACATTTCTGTTTCTTTATTCGGGTCTTTCTAAGATGTCCTAAACACTTGTCTCAAGGACAATCTAGCAAGGAAGCAGATGTTTAAAAAGTAGTCCCTACTGTGATAAATGCTAGTTACAAAGGAAAAGTTCAGTGTGCCATGGAGGCAAATACCGGGCCCCTAACCCAGTTCTTATAAACGTCGCCCATGCTGTTTCTTTTCCCTCGGACAGATTTTGAATTCATCTCTCCCAACTCTGAAGCAAAACTAAGCACTCAGGTCTCTCACTAAAGAAAACCAACCCACAAAGCATTGATGAACAATGTGGATTTTACTGAAGATTTCTGTGGGGAAGCTAGAGGATAGGTTTAAATTGCATACAATACAGCAAACAACTTAATGAAAATCGCCATTAAAAGTTTCCCATCTCCCTTTCCTGTCCTTGCCAAGCTCTCTCTGGCCGATGAAAGATTTCCCCTTTATTATAATGAGCACTTCACATCCACATCAGCAGCAAATCAGGTGCACTAGACTGAGCTGACCAAAGCAGGAAGTGGGGTTGGCAGTTTACAGGGTAGCTCTTTTCCTAAGCGTTGGCTGGTTCGGAAGAGAGAAAAAGAACACAGCGGACAGCAGGTGGAGCAGTGGTTGGAAGGCACAGCTGGCAGAGATTCAGCGTGATCACAAAGTGGTGGCAGCAGCAGGTGCTTCGGGGTAGAGGCGGGACGGGAGTGTGGAGCTGGAGACCTGACCATAGGGAGGGAGGCTGGCAAAAGAGAGCATTGCCTGCTGGGATGACAGTGAGGCCCGCCACCCCCTAGGGACCCTCAAGGGCATCAGCTCAAGAGACTGGAAGTACAGGAGTCCAGTAATCAGCCAATTCATTCAGCCTGACTGCCTACCTCACTTACACTGGTATCCGTGGCTCCAGGGCGGCATACATAGACTGTGAAAGGGAGGCAGGTGGCCTCTTTCTCTGTCCTGCCCCACCCAGTGTTCAGCCTATAAAGTAATTGCACCATCTCCTGTTTCTCCAATCTTGTATCCCGACACCCATCACTTAGCTCAGCAAATAAAAACCCCACAACTTGTATCTACCCTTCTTGAAGCACATGAGGAAGTTTGCCAACAATAAATACTTTATTATGTCTCTAATAGTATTTTTTCCATGCCACACAAGCAAGACCTACTCAGGTGGAAGTGTTTTCCTGACCCTTCCACCGTGTTGAACTTCTCTCCCATCTTGCACATGTACACCTTACATTTGTGTGATTTAATTCCTCGATCTTCCTAAGCATGTTACTATTTAGGTTATTTCTTGTTTCTGACTACTTGTCCAAATTATGAATGCCACTTTGGGTTTTAATACCACATTCCAGGGCTCTAATTTTTCATCAAGATTGGTATATTAAGACTTTTTTTTGTCAGGTAAGAAAAAGAGATAACCTAAACTACAAAGCCATATACGTATTTGATTTCTCTCATGCAGGAATAAATGTGACTTGGAATGCCAGGCTATTTTCTCTGCCTAGAAAGTAGTTTGCCTCTTTCATTAACTGTCAAAGGAAACCATTCTATAATCCACAAGGTAACCAGTTGCTCAGAACACTCCAGGAGCTCCCATCAAGTTGATCACTCCCTCCTGTGTGCTGGCTTCGAACCCCGTACCTCTTCCGCTGTACTGTTATGCGTTTATTTTTATGCCCAATTCCCCTGCTGGCCCAGAGGCTTCTGAAGGACAGCAGTTGTGACATTCGTGTTAAGTGTTTGCTACTATGACCACAGTGCATTGTTAGAAAAAGCAAGTCAAAGTCTGCACTGGACCAGTGGTCGGTTGTAATGATCTTATACCTTCCCCATGGCCATTTTGTGAGCTCCTTTCTTTTCAACTATTAAAGAATTGTCATCTTAAAAAAATAACTTTTTACAGATACAAATGTTAAAAAAAATACTTTCTAGATATGTAATGACTCTCACCTGGGTATTTTGAGATCCACAAGTCTGCAGTTGAACAGCTGATCAATAAGCACCAAATTTTCTCCTTCCAGCTCATGAATAGCATGTTCCAGTTCTTCCACTTCCTTCCTGTGATTTGCAATCTATTCTCAGGAAAAGAGAGTGGGTGTTAGTACTTATGGACTTAGTTCTATCTAGTCCTCTATAAAAAACTCAACTTTTAAAAGTGCATTTGTGGTACTTCCCTGGTGGTGCAGTGGTTAAGAATCCACCTGCCAATGCAGGAGACACGGGTTTGAGCCCTGGTCCAGGAATATCATCCCACATGCCGTGGAGCAACTAAGCCCATGTGCAACAACTACTGAGCCCGCGTGCCACAACTACTGAAGCCTGCGCGCCTAGAGCCCGTGCTCTGCAACAAGAGAAGCCACCGCAATGAGAAGCCCATGCACCACAACGAAGAGTAGCCCCCACTTGCCGCAACTAGAGAAAGCCCGTGCAACAACGAAGACCCAACAGCAGCCAAAAATGAATAAATTAATTAATTTTTTTTAAAAAAGTGCATTTGCCTGAGGGGAAGATCTATCCTGTATTATTTATTACTGGGTTTGCTCTAAGAAGGAACAGGTGGGACTTTTTTCCTGGTCATTTGCAGAACTTGGTTGCATGATTAGGCAATTATTACTGAATGGCAGGAGCAGTCCTTTCCTACTCTTCAGAAACATCACTGGATTTATCTGAGCTGGAGGCAGAGATAAATAAGAAAATAAGACTAATTTATCACTCTGGTGTTAGTAGCTAAATGAGGCTCTATCTAAGGTTAATTATAAACAACATAATGAAAACTAATAACACTGGGAAAAAATCTTTATTATGGCATTTAAAAAAGAGAAGTACAGGCCTAGGAGCCCTTTCTATCAGCCTCTATAGGACAATTATATTCTCTCTTGAGTGTGCTGGAGTCATTCCGAGAAACATCAGAGAGATGAAATGTTGTTCATTCACTCATGTAATTGTACTGTATGCCTACTATGTGTCAAAAACTATAGTACACTTTGGGAACAAAGGATCAATAAGATACAATAACCTTCAAGGATCTGTTAGTTTAATGGTCAAGAGTGATAGCAACAGAAAATAGTGTGATAAAATCATAATGGAAGCCATTCAGGGACTGTGGGAGAGATAGAGGTTCACCCTATGTCCACCAGGTGTGAGGGGGTAAGGGGGAGTTAATGGAAGAGATGACCTCTCTTCTGGATCTTGAAGGCCAAGTAGAGATTCTCTAGCAGACAAGAGAGGATATATTCTAGGCAGAAGGAGTCACATGGATAGAGGCACATGTGCCTTCTATCCACATTTTGGTGTGGATAGAAATAAAATGGGAATGGGGAGAAGTAGAAGAACTGGACAAGTAGGGGAGCCAAGTAATGCTAAAGAGTCTTATTTCTATCTCGCAGGTGATGGAAGGTCCTTCGTGGACATAGCAGGCTTAACGTTTACCGAAGAAATGTGGCTAACTCAAACAGGAGCAAAATTTGCTGGTTCTGTTAATAGAGTTCCCATCAATCTTTAAGAAATGTATTTTGATAACTTTTGTCTAAAGAAGGCTTGTTTGTGGGAAGAATATATAGAAGAATGTGACTAGATAGAATCCCCACCTTCCCTCTCTGCCCCCCAAAACAGCATGAGCTGGATTGAGAGGTGCTCGTGTGGAGAAGTCAGGACAATAGAAGAATTAGAAATAAGACAATAAAATAGAAAGTGATCGGCTGGTGAGAATAAACTGGAAAAAGTAACGTGTCTCCAGGGAATATGATGAAATAAAGGCACAGGGTAGGGGTTTCGATTCAGTATCTCTTGTTAGGAGTTGCCAAGAGCATAACTGAGATGAGAACTTAGAAAAAGATGACTAACATTTTTGATTTGTAGTTGAAATTATTGTATTTTGGAATCTGGAAGCACTCAGTATATTACCAGATGGATATCCCTTTCACATAAGTCATTTATTAAATGCTTGAATTCTTACCATGGGTAAGGCTCTGTCCTAGAGGTAGACGGATACAAAATCCAATAAAGTGTGGCTCCTTCCCTCAAAAGAGGGAACAAGTATACAAACCAGTGAACAAATATACAAATAATTATAATATAAAACAGTACCAGTGTCATAGAAAAGGCTCAAATATTGCTGCTGGCTTAGAGATGGAAAGAAAAGCATATATTATTTACCAGCCTTAAACAATTTCACAAAACCATTTAAGTCCATGATTCTACATTACAGAGCTAGTGTTGGTGCTTTAGGATCTCATGTTTTTAAGATATGATCAGCTTGATTACAAGCCTGAATGCCTTAAGGAAAAGTTTATAATTTTCAGATGTCAAAGGATGAGAAAAAATCATAGTTAGAGGTTGTAAAAGAAGGAATTAATAGAATGTGTGACTAAGGGTTTGGCATACTTGGGAGGCAGCACACACAATTCTTGGTCTCCTGCCAAAGCTGGGAATGAGGGCCCATTTGGGGAGTTAAGTCCAATCTTTCAAGCTATGGATATCCTGTGACATCACCTATCCCTGTAGAGTGCTAAGTAAGGTTCTCATCAATTGCTATCTCCCTCCCAGTCTTTTGAAATGTTAGGGAAATGAAAACTAGTTCCTTTTTATAGCCGTATAAATACCTTTAGTTTCTGGGGTAAGAAAGTATAAAGAAGGAAGTAGAAGACCTCTTTTCCTTCCCCACCACTGCTTCTCCCCAGATACCCAAGAAATGTACTTAAGAAATTGGGCAAGATAATTTAGTTAAAACTATTATAAGTCAGGGACCTAGGATCCTGAATAAAATGCATGCTCTTGAAATTTTCCCCTGCAAGATCCAAGTTAGCTTTATGCCTCCTCACGTTTGAAACTCTGATTGCTAACCTCTTTGAATCCCTTTGCCTAGTTTTTCCAGCTTTCCATTTGTTGTTAGTCCAGGTTATTTGGAAATTTGAATTTTCTTCATGTTCCTAATAAGCATGCTAAATAAAACCAGATAATAAAAGTCATGCAATGGGACATCTCATTCTTCCCAGAGATGTCAGTTTTTGATTATTGTTGAAAGACAGTTAAATGGAGAAATATTTGGGGGAGTTCCACTGTTAAATATCCCTTGTTACTCATTCTAAGCCTTCCTCAAAGAAATTAATTGACATACATTGTTCTATTTCCAGGCAATTTTCAATTATTGTGATAGTACTTATAACCAAAAGTGGTTTTAATTAATTTTGTGAGTAAATTTAATGACAGCAAAAATGAATATTTATTGAAACAAAGAGAAATTAAATATATTGAATTATATGATTTGTTCTTTATTAGTGAGCTCTTTTTGCTCATGATTCAGTTAAACTTGACATTTTTTCCTGTCTTTTGTTTCCACTGAATTATGAGAATTAAAAAATAAAACAAAACAAAATGTAATTTGTGGCTTTAGTAGGAAGGACCAAGGCACAAAATGGCCTTTCTTTTCAGTCGAATATAAACTTTTGTAGTTGTTTTCTCTGAACTTAACATCTATGATATCTTATAAAATTTAAGGTTTGAATTGTTAAATTATTATCACTAGGATCATACTGTTATATTTAATAAAAGTATAAGAACCAAGTTTCTCCCTAATATTCTTTAACTATTGAGCTCACCTTGAGTTTTTAAAATTAATACTTATTTTTTAAAATTGAGGATTCATCTTGATTAGTTTTGGAAATAGTATGGATTCCTACTCACCATGACTTTATAAAGGCAATTTCAAGATAATTGTCAATATCATAGAAAGCATATTGATTTTTAAATTCTTTTGTTTCCTAGACTAACCAACTCTTTTCAGTCAAATGGGAGCAAGGAAAATGGAAAAGAAGCTGATGGTAACATTTTTACCTCGGGTGTCTGAGCAGATGGCAAAAAAAGAAATGAAGGAAAAGAATATCTAAGAAGAAATTTAATAAATTATGCTTCAGGTATGTTGAGTTTGAAGTGCCTTTGCGACATCTATGTGGAAATATTTAGTTATTGAATTGTATGAGCTGTTTGTATATTTTGGAAATTAAGCCCTTATTGGTCACATCTTTTGCAAATATTTTCTCCCAGTCTGTAGGTTGTCTTTTCTTTTTGTTTGTGGTTTCCCTTGCTGTGCGAAAGCTTATACACTTGATTAGATCTCATTTGTTCATTTTGTTTTTATTTCTTGTACCTTGGGAAACTGACATAAGAAAACATTGCTATGATTTATGTCAGAGAATGTTTTGCCTGTGTTCTCTTCTAGTTTTATGGTGTCTTGTCTTAATATTTAAGTCTTTAAGCCATTTCGAGTTTTGTGTGTGTATGGTGTGAGGGTGTGTTCTAACTTCATTGATTTACATGCAGCTGTCCAGCTTTCCCGACACCACTTGCTGAAGAGACTGTCTTTTCCCCATTGTACATTCTTGCCTCCTTTGTTGAAGACTAATTGTCCATAGATGTGTAGGTTTATTTCTGGACTCTCTTTTCTGTTCCATTGATCCACTGGTCTGTTTTTGTGCCAGTACCACACTGTTTTGATTACTGTAGATTTGTAGTATTTTCTGAGGTCTGGGAGGGTTATGCCTTCTGCTATGTTCTTTTTCCTCAGGATTGCTTTGGCAATTCTGGGTCTTTTATGTTTCCATATAAATTTTAGGATTATTTGTTCTGGTTCTGTGAAAAATGTCGTGGGTAATTCAATAAGGATTGCATTAAGTCTGTAGATTGCTTTGGGTGGTATGGCCATTTTAACAATATTAATTCTTCCAATCTAAGAGCATGAGGTATCTTTCCATTTCTTTGAATCATCTTCAGTTTCCTGTATTAATGTTTTATAGTTCTCAGCATATGTCTTTCACCTCCTTGATGAGGTTTATTCCTAAGTATTTTATTTCTATTTTTTGGTGCAATTTTAAAAGGGATTGTTTGTTTGCATTCCCTTTCTGATATTTCATTGTTAGTGTAAAGAAATATAACCCGTTTCTGTATGTTGATCTTGTATCCTGCTACCTTGCTGAATTCATTTGTCAGTTCTAGTAGTTTTTGTGTGGAGTCTTTAGGGTTTTCTATATATAGTATCATGTCATCTGCATATAATGACAACTTTACCTCTTCCCTACCAATTTGAATACCTAAAGAGGCAATTTAAAACAGCAGAGAATGAGGTTAAAATGATCCTTAAACCTTGCTCCCGTCACCCATGAGGAAGTAGGGTCCAGAGGAAGGCCAGATCAGTTTTAGGACATAAAGAAGCTTTGCACACTTGAGTATGTTGTATGAATTGTAACACCAAAAAATGATTTCTGTTTATTATTGAGATTATTTATGGTGTTCATTGAGTAACAACTTGTAATAAGATTAGGACTCCACTTGAATTTCATTTTACCTCAGTCAGTCATGGTTCCATGCTTTTCCCATGACTTCAGCTCATAAATAAAGGTCATTTCCAGTTCAAAAAAATGAGAAAGAAGAAATTGGCTTTGTTTCTAAAAATTCCACTTACCTCTTTTTTGAGCCAGTCATTCTCCCAGATCTCTCGATAGCTGCCCTTGTCAATGAACCTTATAGCATTCTAAAAAAAAAACAAAAAACTTTTCTGTATTAAAGAAGAGCTGCCACATAACATTTAAGAGTTTTAGCAATGGGGATACACAATCAACTTATCTGATCATTTAAAATTATGTTTTGCAATTACTTTGGAAATATACCTAAAAACTTTTGGTGCAGTTGTTCTTTCTTTATTATCCTATTGTATTGTTTTTGCTGATTTACGTTGCCTAATACAGGTGATTGAGAGAACTGGACAATGGTTGTCCATTCAATTTGGCCTCTATTGTGACTGAATCTGACTGCTTTGGTGAAATCAGTCATTAATTGATCTGCTCCACAATTAAGATGGTTAAACTGCAGTGATCAAACTTCCTTCAAGTTTATGGTCACAGACATAATTCAATATATAGCAAAGGCATGAATAGATTATATAACTACCTTTTTAATTTGAAAGATTTCTGCATGTCAATAATAACAATATACATACTTACAAACCTAACAGCCAATAGTTTCAGGATAGCAGGCTGTAGCTAGATAGTCTCCTGGAGAAAGGCATTTTAGACAAAGCAAACAGGAAAATCCTTATTTTATCAGTAGGATCTTAAAATGTAAATTCATATTCAGTTACTAGGATATTTACAGTTTCACCCAAAGGAACTTTATAATGGATGACAGATTCTAGTTATATGTGAGGTACTTTTATATGGATACCGTGCTACAAACGCAGGAACTGAAGGACATAACCACAAGAAGAAAAATTAAGAAAAATATTCTGGTTCATAAACATGGATTGAAATAATTTAAAACTATGTTAAGGGTAAATTTGTGTAAGTCTTTAAAGTAGGAAGATGTGCAATAAATTTCTTTTCTTTAAATCATGGTAATTGACCTAAGAGTGAACCCCCATTTCCTAGGAACCAGGAATTTTTATACTTCAGCTCCAACTGATAAGTCTAAAGTTTATTTGAACATAGAATTTTGTTTGAACAAAAGTAGGAAGTCACTCATTATTGAATTTAGTTGACTAATGGCTTAATTCACTAACAATAGAGTAGTGTTTTCAGCTTTGGCTACACATTAGAATCTCCCAGATATTTTGAAAAATCCAAAAGCCCAGGCAACATCCCAGGCCAATTACATGAGCATCTCTGTGGGTGGGACCCAGGACCCACCTGGGTTAAACAAATTTCTCAGGTGACTCCAATAAGCAGCCAAGGTTGCACAAAAGTAGTAGATTTTAGAAGTTAACACATAAGATGGCCAGAGAAAATGAGGAAAATTCGTTCACGTGTGTGGGTGTTTGGCAGTATGTGGGGAAAAGAAAATGTACAATGTAATGATTAAGAGTAATGATCTGAAGAAGCTATCTTAACTCTCTATTCTGCCACATGATCTGGGCAAGTTACAAAGTTTCTCTGTGCCTCTGTCTTTTTATTAGCAAGTCTTCCCCTTAACAGGATTGTTGAGAGACTTTAATGTAAAATGTTAGGAACAGTATTGGGAACAGTCTTCATTATATATTGAATGTACATACTGAGGGCATATTTGATCTACATATGCATTTTTAATCATCTTAACTATGATCAGATTACTTAATTGTTGATTTCACCATTTAATCATATTCAGTAACAAAGGGTCTGAATTGCATGGGCAGACAAAACCGTTGGTCAGTTCTCCACATCCTCTGTATTTGTGTTAATCAGTAAAATCATGCAGTAGAATAGTAACACTGAAAGAACAATTGAACCAACAGGGAAGCAACAAACAAGAGCAACTGAAATTCAGTGAAGAAAAGACCAGATGTTTACCACTCTGAAGAAAGGATGTTCCAGATAAAGAGACAATCCCAGCAGGGACCTCACTGATTTAGGAGATAGTCTGGAGACAGGGGAAGGGCAGTGAAAAGGAAAGAAAGTCAGGCATTTGGGGCAAAACAAAGATTAGAAAACATGAATTGGAAATTACATCTCAAACATTTTTTTTTTATATCCCCAATTTTTAAAGCTCCAGCAATGTAAAGTATACTCTCTTAGGTTTGCATATGTAAGAAAGTACTTTTTAGACAAATTATATTTCATCCTATAATTCATCCAAAATCTAATTTAATAATTTGTTGTAGCCATTATTATTATACTTAAAAATAACTGAATATTAATTTACTGAGCTCTTGCTCTTATGAGGCGCTATCAATCCTCATACTATTCGTTAAAGTTAAATATTATTATTGTCCCCTTTTTATAGATTAGGAAACCGAAGCCCAGAAAAGTCAAGTATAAATTCAGTTTATACACCCAGTAAGTGGTAGAACTGTGATTTAAACTAAACTGCCTAATTTCAAAACACAAGTTTCTGACCGTTATAATACACCATGAGAAAGAAATGGGTGGGGGGAGCTTTGTTTTCTAAGGAAATTGAAATACAGACAGGAGAGGGTGAAATAGGTGAAGGGGATTAAGAGGTACAAACCTCCAATTATAAAATAAATAAGCCATGGGATGTAATGTACAGCATAAGGAATATGGTCAGTAATAACTTTGTATGGAGACAGATGATTACGAGACTTATCATGGTGATCATTTTATAACGTGTGCAAATGTCAAATCCCTCGGTAGTACACCTGAAACTAACATTTCAGTTAAAATTTTGAAATTCTGTGTGAGAAGAATAAAAATCTACTATTAGAAAAAAGAAAGAAAGAAAATTGAGATATACCTCTGTGGCCCATTCCTTCTTTTGGTTCAGTTGCAACAAAGTTTCTCTGATTATTCTCTTTTTGTCATCTTCCAGGGTGATTTTATACTGTTCTTTAAAAAGAAAATTAGAAACCTTAAGATCCTAGGTAAAACTATGAAGTTATAAATTTTATTTTCCATGATCCCCACCTCTCCTTTCTATGTACTTTTTCTTTTCTGAATTTTCAAGGTACGTTCTTACTGAAGCATCTAGTACCTCCAATTAGAAGAAATGCTCCAATAATTTACTAACACCTTAATGTGAATTCGTTTACGATGATATCTGTCTCATGAATAGTCATAGTTTTAAAGGATTGTCTCTCCAAAGGGAGACTTTCTAACACTTTAGTACCTATGCAGCCGTCTACTTTTCATATCACACAACTTCTGATTCTACCACATAAATATGAAGAGATTTGATTACACACTTGAGTGGCATCCTGTACATCTAACTCCTTCTAACTAATTTTCCAATATTCTTGGCATGCATTTCCTGGGGCAGGAAACACAGAATAAGGAGAGAGAGTAGGAGAGGGGCTGTGAAAGTCAGTAGACCCGTTCTGAGTTGGGTTCAGAGCAAGAAGGGAGAACAGAGATGAAGAAGTGCAGGATTCTCTATCCTCTCCAGGTTTTCTTACATCATAAATGTCAGAATTGAGAGAGCAAAGGATCGTAAAATTGGGGGCCTTGAAAGATGCTGAGAGGTCATATAATCAACACTTCTGTTTAAGGAAAGCAAGATGTAGTGACATGAAGGCTGCTTTAGAGAGTGGAGAGAAATAAAGCTGGATAAATGAGACCAGTTTGTTCATTCTTTTATTCAACGAATCATCATCAAGTTCTTTTGATGTGCATGACACTATTTAAGGCACTGGGAATATTGCCAAATAAGAGACAAAACTCCTGCCCTTATGACATGTACATCCTAATGGGGAAACGAATGAATAATATTTCAGGTGGTGAGGGGTGTGATGAAGAAAAACTAAAATTCTCTGTTTTAGATAGGGTGATCAGAGAAAGCTCTTTTGAGGAGGTAACATCTGAGCAAAGACTGAATACAGTGAGGTAGTCAGTCGTGTGCAACAGGAGGGCAGTGTACCCTCCAAATCTAAGAATCGCCAAAGTTAGTTGTGCTTTATGATAACATCTATGTTATGTGTCCCCATGAGATGTGTTTTATTTATAACATTTGAAGCATAATTACTTGGAAGTCAGAAAGTATCTTCCCATACAAATGATGTTGACAATTACGGTTGCTAGATTTCCGGACTGGTCCACAGAGACCCATTTAACTTATTCTATAATGAAACAATAGTATTGTACTGAGAGTGTTGTGGAACATAGCTGCCATTTAGGACATTGTTTCAAAGGGAAAAATTTCTTCACAGACCAAGTCAACCAAAGCCAACTCTAAGAACTCTTGAGGATCTTAGGCTACAGGGAAGGAGATCTGCTGGTCTGATCTTTCCATAGTTTAGAGCCAATCTAAGGCTCTGGAAAGCGGGGCAGGGAGCTAGGCAGGAGTTATTCAGCCCTCCTTGTATTTTGTACTGGCATAACTGCTTCCCCTATTCAAGGAAAACTCTGAGCAGAGTGTAAAAACTCTTCCATATCTTTCTATTACCGCAGTCTCTGGAACACAACAGATACTGAAAAATATTTTGAAGAAAATGAACTTTGGCCAGCTGCACGTCTTTGGTGGGCAGTGATCTGAGCCTTCAGTGCCAGGATAGAAGCAGCAAACAATGGCAACTTTGGTGAGGGAAAGGGAGAGTCGAAGGAGGGAAGGGGCGAGCTCTCCCAGGCTGTGGAGTGGCCAGAAAGGAGGCTGGGAACCATCAGTTTCCACCTCTAACAGAGCTGGAACAAGAGTGGCTGAGGTTTATAAACAAGAGTTCATTGGGTTTCGGGTCTAGTCTAACTTGACATCTGGAGAATAAGAAAATGGACATCTTCATTATTCCAACCTACACATATATATGGATATATATATGGATATGTATATATATGGATATGTGTAGGTATGTATGTGTGTGTATATCAATCTATCTGTATAAAACCTGTATTTTTCTTAATCCCATTCAAAGTAATTGCTTGAATGTTTTAATCATTCCAATCTCATTTCTGATGGATTGTTTTTTTCAGTTCAATATCTAGTCCACTAGACTAATGCTAGACATTTATTTAAAATTTCTACCACACAAAATACAACAATCAATCTAAAAGTTGCAGTGCATCAGGAGTTGAGCTATAATGGATTTTACATTCTTAGCATCTGAAAGAAAACATAAAAACTGGAGCTTGATAACATTATATATTAATTATTTGCTATAAATCATAAAAAATAGATTACCAAATATGCTCTGGGTAAAGTTGTAGCTCTCCCTCATGTTAATACTGAAAAAGCGATAATAACATCCAACTCTGTTCCAAATTCCATATACAACTCTATGGACTGTTTTTCTTCTCAAAAGCAGAGCAGCTAGCACAAGGGAGGATGTGAAAATCTCCCTGTTATCCTTTGAAGTTCAGAGGATGCTTCAGGTAGCAACTATTAACCACACATTTGTGAATACGGCCATAGAAACTGGGAGTATGTAAAAGTCTCCTTCCCAGAAAAGTTTGGAACACTGCAAATGGGAGCTTGGGAGATTATGACTTTGTGCCTTTAGACTCCTGGCTGCTCAGATGCCCTGTCTAATATGGTCACTTCTCAGAAGCTGACCACACTTCTCAGAGGCTGAAGCTTGCTTTGTGTTGTTCTCTTTTCCTTGTTGTGTGTGGCTCTGCTTTGGCTCTGCTCCATGGCTTTTTAGGAGTCTGTTCACTCTTCACACACTTCTGGGTGTCACCCAGCTTCACTGTGCCAGTGACTTCCTTTGAGCCCCCTCTGGAGAAAACCAAGCAAGGGCAGGTGGCAACACTGGCCATGTAGCGGTTTCTTCAGGCAGAGTGCATGTTAGAGAGCCCTCCCTACCTCGCTGCATCACAGAGCTGGGAGGACTTATTTGAAGCATAAGGGTTTGGGTCTGACACACACCTGTGTTCAAATCCCATTTCCACTGCTTACTAAATCTGTGAGTTTAGTTAAGGCAATTAACTTCTCCGGGCCTCTGTTTCCTCATCTTTAAACTGGGCACAATGGTATCCAACTCAAAGGAACTTGTACGAGTTGGATGAGATAAGGTATAGAAAAGCAGGTGCTGGGACTGTGAGTTCTGTTGGAGATCTCTGAGGTACTCTCACTTTACAGGCGAGGAAACTAGCATTCAAAGAGGTGGACATGAACCCAAGTGTTTTAACTCACTGTTAGTGTACAAAGAAACTTTTCAGGATCCCTGTCCCATGCACCTGGTCAAGGACAAAAGTAAAAACTCTCTGTGACTCTAATATCTGATGATTGGTAATAACCCATACTTTCTCTGTTCCTGAGCCTAATCTAAGGTTCCCTTTCCTTTTATTGAGAGAAAGAGCCTTGTCCTGGTTTTATCAGTGACTGTGTTTTCTACACCCTATATCCCGACATCTCCTTCTAGCTGAAGTTCAGGGAAGCAGCTCCAGGTTCTTCCTCCCCATGCCCCTAGGGCTCAGGGTGGCTACTGCATAAGATGGGTTGGACAGCTGACCAAAGAATGGTTTGTGCTGGGGCCAACCGATGACCCATGAGGAGGCATGGACGAAGGTCTTTGGTCACCTGTGACTAGATAGGTGATCACACTGGCTCTTTTCAGAATCTGGGTTGTAGAATACTGCAAGAATTGGTCTGTGGGAAGCAAGAAGAGAATGGGGACAGGC
Source organism: Lagenorhynchus albirostris (assembly GCF_949774975.1). Taxonomy (NCBI): domain Eukaryota; kingdom Metazoa; phylum Chordata; class Mammalia; order Artiodactyla; family Delphinidae; genus Lagenorhynchus; species Lagenorhynchus albirostris. The sequence goes on along the minus strand of NC_083103.1, from coordinate 62,571,275 downwards.
ACAAAGAGCAAAGCAGAGGTGCCACAAGAGGGACAGTCACAGACCATTAGTGACAAATGTAGGGAGGAGCATCCCTAGAGCCACCACTGATCTGATGGCCTTCTGTTTCCATCTTCAGTCCTCCCATCCTTCAATACAAGTGTTACATCCAACAAACATGATCATGGGACATCAAGAAACCTTATTTTTCTCTCTTGCCTTTAAAATTCATACTGTGAGGCTAGAAGCTCTCTCTCAGTAAGATACATGGCAATCCTATGACTTTTCTGGTTCCTTTGTGATAACAAAATATCTTCCAATCAGAAATTAATATGTCTAGTCTTTATAATAATTGAAATTTTAAGCTTCATTTAAAGTTATGGCTGTTCCCTTCCTAGCTTAAACCTACTACCATTTCCTCTGACTTGAACTTCTATGCCTTCTTCCTCAGGGCTGAAGGGGAGCCTGGAAAGGGACAGGAAAGCACTCACTTGACTGATACTATCTCAAGCTGATGTCCCATTTTCTGGGTCTAGTTAGCATTTAAGATTGATTCTCCTCTCGTGGGGGTGGTTTTTGTAGGTTCTCTGGAGGACCGCCTCCCCCATTGCTAGTTATATTTTACCTGCATGCCCTTGATACAGGGGAAATACTGCCCTTGGAGGTTGGCTAATGACTCTTCCTTTGGCCTCTGGGTCTCAGTTTCCTCCTCCCTCCCACATAGACAGGCTCCTGTTTCTCTTTGGGGGCACCATGGCCCCTCTCATCAGCCCTCAGGCAAGATTTAACAGGACTGTGTACCAGCTCTCTTTCACAACCGGTCCACAGAAAACACTCCTTCTCGCTTTGCCACAACAAACTCTGGAAGTGCAGGCTGCTACAGGCTGAAAGTCTCTGACCCCCCACCCCCGCCCGCCCCAGATTCTTAGGTTGAAACCTAATCCCCAATGTACTGGTATTTGGGTGGTCGTTAGGTCAGGAGGGTGGAACCCTCATGCATGGAATTAGTGCCCTTATGATAGAGACCCCAGAGAGCTGCCTCGCCCTTTCGCTACGTGAGGTTACAGCAAATAGAAGGCATCGATGAACCAGGAAGCAAGCTCTCACTGGGCACCGAATCTGTCAGTGACTTGATCTTGACTTCCCAGCCTCCAGAACTGTGAGAAATAAATTTCTGTCATTTGTAAGACACCCAGTCTATGGTACTTCGTTATAGAGGCCTGAGTGGACTAAGACACAGGCCCAGCCCAGGGCAGCAGCTGCCGACCTCTTCTTTGCTCTGATGTTAGAACAGTTTCCTGGTCAGCCACTTAGCCCATAGATTTTTTTCAGGGATGAGTCATAAACTAGATCTCAATGTCCCCCCACCCCCGCCCCAAACTGCAGGGAACACATGTTGAAGAATCTGAAGAATTTCCTTTAAAGACCTTCCGACTTGATTTGAGATGAAGGAGGAATTACCCTTCGCCTGCCCCTTTGGGGGACTGTGTACAACTTACAGCACACCAAGAGCTCTTTCCAAAACCTGTCTCCTTATTTCCAACAGTCTTTTCATGGCTTCCTCAACTTCTTTTATAGACTGGAATTCAGTGGTTGAAGGTGTGAAACCAGTTTTCTGCCTCATCATATTGGCAGTCTGCCTGGCGATATCTCACTTTACTTTGAAATGTGGTATCCATTATATAGACAACCAGCTTTAAACCGAGACTAAAAAAGTTTCATTTTAATATCATGTTTCACTTACAATAAAGCCCCTTTCGACTAAAGTACTTGTTCCTTGCAATTAAAGCAGTCTAGCTAACACAAACTCCATGATCATGGGTGTGGGAGAATTCTAGAAAAGTCATGGAAGAAGGAGAGAGGTGAGAGGAAAAGAAGAGATGGTGGTAGTAAGACTTCAGATAAATTTAATTTAGGAGTTCTACTCATATTCATTGTGCCCAGTTACTGGCCCCCAAGGTGCTTTAATCATCCCCAGGCAGAATTGCTGCTGTATGGTTAGGAGAAGTGCCTAAAACTAATGGCAAATAAGATAAGCCCATAACAGCCATTATCCCATGACACTTAAAACAGGCTATACGCCAAGGCTCAACCAGCAGCATATAAATGTTATTACCCCCACCACAAAGTTGGATACAATAGCATGAAATTTTCAGCTCAAAGAAATCATCCAAATTTCTAATCAGGATAACGGGTTAAGTTTATATGAGAAGATCACTCTTCCTACTTAAAAACCATAAAATAAAGGAATGCTGGAAAAATTATTTTAAAAATTTTAAGCATACTAGAACAGTAACAATTTTTAAAGTGTGGTATTGTTACACAAATACATAGATCCATGGAACAGAATAGAAAAGACAGAAAGAGATCCAAATAACACATGGGAAATGAAAGTATGATAAAGTTAGCATTTTGGATCATAGGGTAAAAATGGCTTATTTAATAGGTGATGTTGGGACAATTGGAAAGCCATCTGGCAAAAAATAAGGTTGGTTTCCTATCTCACACAAAAAAGTCAGAGATTAAATATAAAAATGAAGCCATAAAAATTCTAGAAGAAAAATATTAGAGAATGTGTTTGTAATATCAGAAATCATAAAATCAAAGTGATAAGTTAGGCACGATAAAACTATAAAATTTCCTCATACAAACACTGCATAAACAAAAGACTAATGACAAATGGGAAAAATATTTGCATCTTATATCACAGTTAAAGAACTAATTTCCTTGAAATGTAAAGAGCTCCACAGCACGATAGAAAAATGGGCAAAGATGTGAACAGAAAGGAAATTCATATGGTTCTTGAACTTATAAAAAGATATTCACTGTTGCTTATAGTAAGAGAAATGGAAATTAAAGCTACAATGAGATACCATTTTCTACCTATAAGACTGGCAAAGAACAAAGAGGTGGATCACAACCCCTGTTGTTGAAGAAGTGGGAAAACAGACATCTTCACCACCACCAGCCGGAGTACATTTGGTACAACCTCTACGCAGGGCCATGCCTATCAGTGTAAAAATGAATAGGCTGTTTGGGCCAGCCATTTCCCTTTAGAGATGCACATAACTGAAATTACATACATACGAGGGTATTCATCGTAGTAAAATGAGATTGTGTAAGGATAATCACTGCAGTATTATTTGTAATAGTAAAAGATGGGAAACAACCTAAATGCTTTTGAGTAGGGGACTTTAAAAAATTATGGTACAACAAAACAAAGTAGCCGTTGGGAGGATGAGGAAGTATTAATATGTACTCATCTATAAGGATGTCCATATTGTTACCTGAAAGAGCAAGTGAAAAATTGCATCTGTGGCATGCTGCTTGTGACATATATGTACATACTGAAACATGCATGGACTCTTTCTGAAAGGTTACATAAGGAACTGGTAATAGTGTTTTTATCTAGAGGAAGGATCTCAGTGGCTGGGGGATTGACAGGGGTAGGAGGGTGTCACTCTTACTTTCTTCTTTTGGGGAGGAGAAGCTTTTGAAAAATTGTAACTGATTTGGGGCCAAATTTACACTACCACTGTGGTACAGAGGCGCTGAGCTGAGAAACTTACATAAACATTGGTCTAGAAGCAGACTGACTGTACAGAGCCTCAGAGGGGATAGTGGGAACGACCCCGAATGAACGCTCCTTCCACAAAACAGGGTACCATTACCAGCTGGGCTCAGAACTGCCATCCACCCACAGTGTTCTTTCAGGCCAGATTTCTCCAGTTTGTTCTACCCTAGGACTTTCTTGTCTCTGAGTGTCTGGTGTTCTTTTAAGCCACTATGCCTCAGTGACAGACAGCTGGCCGGCCTCATGGTTCCCAGCTCTGATCCTGGTAAGATTCATTATGCCCGAGGCCGCCCTGCTCCATACCCTCTGCACTTCCTGTCTTATGTTTGTTCTCCAGTTTTTTTCCCCCCCGCCAACTGCAACTTAGCATTTACTTGGCCATTTTTCTATAACGATTCTGGTTGTCCAGCCTGGGTGGGTTGCCTCAGCTTGCCTCAGGTGAACTCCTTCTCTAATATAACCCCTTCCCAGGACCCTCCCACCTTGGTGGAATTGGCCCAGACCCAGGTGTGAGAGCAGGCAGACACCCACCCACTGAATGAAGCTTCTTTCTCAAAGTCGGTTGCAGTGTTTCTATACACACAGAGGCACACACTCCCATCCCTTTACTTCCCCTTCTCAGTTCCATAGGTGGTCCTGGGGTAGTTTCTTTACTTCCTCCCTTCACCTAATCCTTAGGCGCATAGTGCTTGTGCTGACAGCTGAGAGTAACGGATGATTCGGGGTACCCGTTTCTTTCTTCCACCAAATGTCTGCCCCTGGAAGATTTTTTTTATTGAATCTGAACCAGCTTTCTTGCAACTGACCTGACATTTTCTCAGCATTCTCTTTAACTCTGTTGATGTCATTCTGTAAGGAGGTAATGAGTTTAGCATGTTGTTCACTCCCTACATTCTTGTACTCCTCCCAATATTCTTTCTCACTGAGTTTCTCAAGAAACAGTTTCTCAGCATTATTTATTTGGATGCGCATATCTGTTGAAAGAAAATCGAGACTTTCTGTCATTTCTATTGTCCTTGCAACCATTATATGTTGCAATCTGTTTTTGTGAAGTTAAGGTCTGATGTGAAAATATCAACTCTTAAATACTATTTTATATCTATAATTTAGGGAAATCTAAACTATTCAAACTATTGTTTATCCCTCATGATTCAAAATCTAAGTAAAATTAGACTTCCAATTATAAAGTAGTTGTGTGGTTGGGGGCTGTGATTGAGAGCTGTAACATGCAATCAACCTATATGCCTAGGGACCCACAAGCTTAAATTATGCCTGTGATAGCTTGATAAGTGTCCTGTTTTGTACAATATATTATGTCGCATATACTTTTTATTAGTAAATTGTCATTTTTCTGGTCATTATGTGTCTGGGCAAAGTGATTTCAACTTAACATCCTTCCACAGTACTTGGCGACCATTTTTGTAGGTAAGTTGTTTGATTCCATCATTTAAATTTCAATTGTTTGAGCTTCCCTTGTGTGAAATGATAGCATATGATAGTCATAATAACCTGCCTTCCCCTAAGCCCACACAGTGAGACTTCAGAGTGAAAGGTAAGTTCCCCAGTTACGTGTGTACAAATATGGAGCCTCTCAATCATATAGACTTCCAGCTTGCCCTGGTGTACTTCCTACACATGATACTCTACTCAGTCTTTAGGCTGAGTATCATGCTGCTGAATATTCTGGAAAAGGCAGCATTACAAAAAGCCAGGTCCGATGAACTGAATGGCTATTTGACGCACTACCACGCACCATCTTGTTTGAGAGCCTCTGAGGGCAAGACCACGTCTTATTCATCTCTGTCCACCCAGCACTTGGCACAGAGTCTGGCATTTAGTTGGTGCTCAATCGATGTTTATGACTGAAGCATCCCATTCAGGCCAGAGAGGTGTTCTTCAGTCCAAAGGTCCAGGAGTTCTCCAGACATGTCTTTTTCCAAGACATGATAATATATTTTTAATATATCTATTTTAATATATACTTAATATATTAAGAATATAAGATAATATATTTTAAACTCCCTTAATAAATGGTACTTGTTATTATCATTAAACAATTAAGAACACTGCACCCCAGTGATCAGCTGTCCTCCGATGTGGGCAGACTGTTGCTGTCTCAGCCCTGCACCATGTTCAGTCTTTGTGGGGAGGGTTGATTGATGTCACTGAAGCTTTTGAAAGAGAGGGGGGTGTAGTGACTGTTGCTCTACTTTCTCAGAACCCCTTTCTCTCTTCCCTTCTAGTAACACATGTCTCCTGTCCCTTGTCATATAAGTAGACCGATTACAGCCGCCCCTTCTCCTGGCTTTAGGGATTGGTCCAGGGCTGAGCAGGTGCCCCAAGCTGGGCAAATGCTCGGAGTCCTCCCCTAGAAATATTTTCACTGGTGGAAAACATGTCTCTTTTGTCTCCACTTTGAGGTTATAAGGAGGTAAGTTCAGAGGTGTCTCTGGTCAGAATTCCAGCCTCACGGGGAGAACATTCTCAGAAAAAGGAGCCAACTTTCAGGGGGAAGGCAGAGAGAGAAGACGTGTAAGAGGAGCAGCGGGTGGAGGGAGAGGAGGTGGGAAAAAGAGGGAGGGTGATACAGGGGGAGAGAGGGGGGCACGACACGGAAATTAACAAAAAGACGCTGAGATCTGACAGCATGTGAGGCTCTGGGTCCAGGTCAGTAGCACTCTGCCTTTTCTGTCTGGTTACAAGAAAAAATTAACATCTTCTTTATGCTTGGACTAGTTTGGATTGGATTTTTATCCTTGCAGCTGAAAGAGTCCTAACTAAACATTGGAAGAAGGGAGTTTTGTCAGCACTTCTCAAACTTTACTGTGCGCAGGACTCCCCTAGGATCCCGTCCAAATGCAGATTCTGATTCAGCAGGTCCGGATGGGGGTCTGAGGTTCTGTACTATCACAAGCTGCCAGGTGAAGCTCCAGCTGCTGCTCCACGGACCAAACTGAGTTGAAAGTGACTGACTACCTGGTACAACATGTCACTGCCTCAGGGATCCTTTGTAGACACATCTGTTCTCTCTTTCCTTCTCTTCCTCAGCATCTGTGGGCTTCTTTCTTCCTTGGACCGCTGCACATGCCCAGCCCTCCTGTTCTTAGTCACCCAGCATGTCCCCAGTCTTGTATGACACACATACCCCAGCACTCAGCCCAAACCACAGACGGGCACACCTTAACTAACCGGGCCCATTCCCTTTGAAGGCAGTTTAGGGAGCACATCTAAGTATCTGCTTTGGTCTCACACCCATCTCAAGGGTGTGACTTCTTAAAGCATTCCTTCCGAACATAAGCAGAACTCTCCTAGACAGGAGCCCGACCAGGAAATACGTCTACCACCTCATGACATCACTGTTGTTCACACAGGGACTTGGCAGGAGGAGGCTTATGGGAAAGTTTTAGAGACACCCCCCCCCCCAAAAATGAAATTTGCTGATTGACCTTTGGCGTTGGTAACTATTTCTTTCAAAATAACAAATATCTACAAAGGGAATGCCTGCTCTGCGCCAAGCGCTTGGGTAAGCAGGCTCTCTAAAATGCTTGGGGAAACTCAAGAAAATCTAGTCCATTTTTTCGCCTCTCAGATTCTAATACTGCTTCCTGAGAGCACTCAAGTCTCTCCCTTGTTTTCCAGCTTCCTAGCTGAGATGGTATTTATAGAGGTTCTGGCAAAAGTTTTAGAAATCTGAACAGCAAGTTTATGATGAAGGGATAGGATTTTTTTTTTTTTTTGCGGTACGCGGGCCCCTCACTGCCGTGGCCTCTCCCGTTGTGGTGCACAGGCTCCGGACACGCAGGCTCAGTGGCCATGGCTCACAGGCCCAGCCGTGGCATGTGGGATCTTCCCGGACTGGGGCACGAACCCGTGTCCCCTGAATTGGTAGGTGGACTCTCAACCACTGCGCCACCAGGGAAGCCCTGTCTTTGTTTTTAATCACTGCCCTTACTCCTCCTCCTCGCTTGGCTTCAGTATCTCCACCCACTTTATTTCCCTCTCTCGTCCACTTACTTATATGTGTTTGTGGTTGTGGTGATGATGTCATTTGAAATGTGTTCACAGCCTTTTGAACATATTAGGAGACAAAAGCATTAATACATTCAAGAAATAACTCGATACAGCTTTATGATAATTTTCTAAGTTTCTAAATCACCTTTCAAGTTTTGTTCCTGGTCTCTTTCAAACTTCCATTTTTCCTTCATTGCTTCTTCAACTTCCTCTCTTGTTACAACTGCTAATCCCTTTGACTTCTCCTCACTCAGTTCCTTTAGTAGGTTCCTTATGTGCCAAATCTGTTCATCCTTTAAGCGTTTATTCTGTCATGAATATCAACAGTTGTTAATTACATCTGCTGAAGTACTTCCATTGATTTCCCTCAAATAGAGTTACACATTGAGGTTTGCAAAATGACAGATATTTAATGAAATAAGTTATTCAATAACATGTCTAAAGAACATATGGAATATGGAAGACTCAAAATTAAACCCATCAATACAGTAATCACTGAAGAGAAAGTTACATATTAAAACCTGCGTTATTAATCTGCCAGTCTATCACCCTATCATAGGATCGGTGAACATTAAAATTAGATTTCAGAGGTCAGTTTCTTCAACTCCCACAAACACCTTGCTTTTCTAGGAAACATCGTTCATTTAGTCAATATTTATGGGGCATCTACCATATGCCAGGTAGTCTTCTAGACGCTAGGAATATATCAGTGAACAAAATAGACAAAAGTACTGCTCTTGTGGAATTTACATTATTCTTTGTTTTTCTCACAAATGACCCTAATTCTCTTGTTCTGGGGTGATGGTTACTATTTCAATACTCCACACCTGAAGTATGGACTGTGTTCCTTTTGTGAATATCCCACCTATGTTTCCAAGTTTCTTACTTAATCAACTTAGAGTTTATTCTTGCCCTTCCTGGCTTATTATGTATATGTAGAGATATTTTACTGTGTGTGAACTTAATACCTTTTCCTTGTAATTTTCTTAGCCTCCCTTTAAGTTTTAATTCTCACTTTCCTGGTGTCTCTCCTTCAATTTCTTAAACCTAATAAAATGCACAAACTTAAAATATTCTAATACTTCTTTTAAAAATTATTTTTCCTATAATTTAACATTCTCTTTACTATAGCTTTTTCAACATTATATTTTATTTCTGATATTCACATCTTTTATCCTCTTAACCTACATGGATACTCTACTGTAAGAGTATTTTCTTTCCCAAAATTTATTCTCTGGGCCAGTGCTTTGCAGACTTCAATGTGTATACCCAACACTTGGGGACCTTTTTAAAATGCAGATTCTGGTTCAGTAAGTTTGGTATGAAGCCTGCAATTATGCACTTCTGATAAGCTCCAGGTGATGCCAAGCCTGCTGGCCCGCAACCCACAGTTTGGGTAGCAAACTTCTTTCAGGTAATCCAAATATCTGTGATTTATTGATAGTGCTACGGCCTACTAAAACTCAATTCTTTAACACTTAATCCAACAAACTTTAAAGTTGAGGGCTGAAAAATTTGATTTCTAGTTTAATAAACTCCCTGGACAGGATTATGTAACCTTAGTGCTCTTTAAGTTATTCCACAGGCTGCGTGACATTACTGCCATTTCAGTGCATTAGAATTTTAATTTAAAACTTTGATAAGCTGAAAGAAAGCAACAATTAACTTTATGATGATGCTCAGTATTGAGAAATACAGGCCAAAAAAAAAAAAAGACTGGGACTGGACAGGCTTTGAGTGATTTCAAAAAAATGGAAATAAAGATTTAAAAGATATGGGCTTCCCTGGTGGCGCAGTGGTTGAGAGTCCGCCTACCGATGCAGGGGACATGGGCTTGTGCCCCGGTCCGGGAGGATCCCACGTGCCGCGGGGCGGCTGGGCCCGTGAGCCATGGCCGCTGAGCCTGCGCGTCCAGAGCCTGTGCTCCGCAACGGGAGAGGCCACAACAGTGAGAGGCCCGCGTACCGCAAAAAAAAAAAAAAAAAAAAAAGGTTAAAAAGATATGATATTCAAAATTTGGTCGTTTAACTTCTCTGATCTTTTGTTTGTAATATTCTAAAGTATCATAATTCTGTCTCTGAAGAATTTTTAGTACCGAAGGGTTCATAATATATCTGAAAACTGAATCTCTTTCCTTCTGTGTAAAATCTTATTGGGCATGATGTAAGCAGGAATGGTGGAATAAGACTTCTGAAAATCCTCTCCTTCATAAAAGCAATGAGAAAAAGTTGGCAAAAATTGTCAAAATCAACTTTTCAGAACTCTTGAAATTAAAGGCTTTGCAGTAACTTCCAGGGAGTGTTTATTCAAGAAAAATGGTTGAATCTTGGTAAGGACAAGTGAGCTTTGTGGCATTTTAACGTGCTCTAAAAACCAAAAGCCCAAGGTTACGGTAAAAACCAGCAACTTAGCAGCCTGGGGTTGAGGGTCATGGAGAGAAGTGAGGGGAACAGAACTCTTCCAAAGCTCAATTCCCAAATAACAGTCATTATTTGACCTACCTGGTAATTCCCTGGAAAAATCCCACTGGGAAACCTTGTCTTTATTTGACCTGAGTCAGAGCTTACCCAATGTGTGACCAGCCTTTTCCCAGATTGATGTTGGTCAAAAACAATCAGAGGCAGATGTTTGTCAAAAATAATCAACAATTGTTGAACATTACAGCTCCCTGAGGCGGTAATAAAAGTTGAGGTAAACAACAAGCTGACCAAAAAACTTTAAAAGAAAGCTGCAAATGAGATGTAGAGCGCTTTGAAAGCTCTGACATATTCCTGGGAATCTAAAAGGCCACATGCATGTATAGGGCATATATATAAATTTAATAACATCTATATTAAACTTCCCAAATCCTGTATGAATTTCAAATAGAAAGGAAATGTGTCTGACAATGTTATAAAATTCGCTATGTCTGAAAAATTATTTTGAGCTACATACCAAAATAAAATTTATTTAAATATATCCACCAATATGCTAAAAAACATTTATCTTACGAAGTGAAGTACATTTATTATTTGAGGTAAGAATAATTATCACATTATAAAATAGAAGAAAGGAAATTTAGTAATTAAGCTACAAAGAAAGGATTAATTTTGTTTTGTTATAAGGCCATCTCATGGTCTTTTTTTTTTAACTTTTTAAGACTCACAAGAACAAGAATAGAAGTTGCCAAAATAGGACACACAGTTCCCATCTACTATTCACCCAGCTTTCCCCAATGATAACATCTTATCTAATGATAGTACAGTATCAAAACCAGGAAATTGACATTAGTACAATGTTATTAACTGAACTAGAGACTTTATTTGGATTTCACCAGTTTTTACATTTTTTTTAGTGTATAGTTGTGATATTGTAATCTATAAAAATATATTTATTTGGTCATTCAGATGACTAAAACATATTTCTTTGCTATATTTGGTTTTCACCCATAGTTCCTGGTCCACAGTGCCCAAAACCCTTGGAATTTCTGCCATCACAATTGGGTTTATGTTAATGAAAGTGACTTTTGAATCCCATAGGTGGGGAGAGAGGGAAGGGGCCTGGTTGCCAGGAGAACCAACCAAATTATTAGAGGGTTGGAACTTTCATTCCCTCCCCCTGATTTCCGGGGAAGGGAGAGGGACTTGAGGTTGAATTAGCCGCTATTGGCCAATGATTTAGTCAATCATGATTATGTAATGAAGCCTCCATTAAAACCGGAACAAGGAGCGTCTTTTGGTCCTTTTTGAGAGAGCTTCCATGTGACACTGTGTTAGGCCCCAAGCTTCATAAGGACAGAAGCTCCTTTGTTCAGGACTTTGCTCTATGTATCTCTTCATCTGGCTGTTGATTTTGATTCATATCCTTTAATATCCTTTTTATGATAAATCAGTAATCTAGTGAGTAAATGGGTTTTCCTGAGTTCTGAGAGCCATTCTAGCAAATTAATTGAACCTGAGGAAGGGGTTGTGCAAGCCTCTGATTTATAGCCAGTCGGTCAGAAGCACAAATAACAACCTGGGCTTGCAGCTGGCGTCTGAAGTGGAGGGTGGTCTTGTGGGACTGAGCCCTTTACCTGTGGAATCTGATTCTGTCTCCCGGTAGGTAGTGTCAGAGTTGAGCTGAACTCTCAGACACCCTGTTTGTGTCTGAGATTCTCTTGCTGGTGAGAGGAAGCCTCCACACATACAAGTTGGAACTGGGTCGGGAACCCTTTCAATAGGATTATGAATTCTGTCACATATGAGAAGTATCACCATGAAGATGGCATTTGAAGCCATGATGTTAAATAAGATGATCCAGAGAGAGTTTAGAGTGAAAGAGAAGGATGGAGATCAGAACCTCGATACATACCCTAATTAAAGGGTGGTTCTAGGAAAAAAACAATGAAAACCAAGAAGAAATGATCAGAGAAGTAGAAGGAAATTTAAGAGTGATATCCTGGAACCCAAAGGAAAAAGAGTTTCAAGATGACAGGAATGACTGCTGAAGGAGTAAGGGGTAAAGAAAGGACTACAAAGAGTCCATTGAACCTGGCTAACTGGTCATTAACAACTTTTGCTAGAGCGGCTGGAGGGGAATAGCAGAAGTGAAAGTATGTGTCGGGAAGTAAGGATGTGGACATACTGAACTATGAAATATCTAATGATGTAGTGGAGCAATGAATGCAAACAGAGAAAGAAAGATAATAAACATCTAAACAGAACTAAACACATAGGAAGAGATGATGGGTAGGAAGGGAGAGGGGCATTTCCGATTTCCACATAACTGAAGAGAAAAATATATCGTGCTAATGAGTCATGTTTAACTTAGCAATTTAAATATCTGTGACCTCAAATTTTTTTCCTCCCACTGGTGTTTGTGTGAATCAACTCAATATATATTTATTGAACATCTACTCATGCTGGGCCTTTCTGGAGAAACAAAGATAAGATTTGATTGCTGCTGCCTAAAGGGCTTTCAAGTGAATAATGGAGAAATATTTTTACACGACATCCCAGCTCAGATGGGGGGAATGAACAGGGGCTAGCCAAGAGAAGAGCATTTCAGAAAGAGGAAACAGCCTTTTTGTTGTAAAGGTACCATAGTAAGAAAAAGATTGGGTTTTCTAATATTTAAAAGAAGCAGGGGTAAGCAAAGGGTGGGGCGGCTGGAGACAAGATTGGAGAGGTGAGCAGAGGTCAACTTTTGCAGGGCCTTGAAGACTTTAGGAAGGACTATGGATTTTACTTTCTGTGCAGTAGGAAGCCACTGCAGGGTTTTAAGCACTGAAAAGTTTACCGTATTCCAAGGGTAATTCTGGTTGCACTGTGGAAAATGTACTGGTTAGAGGAAGGATGGGTAAGAGAAGATGGTGGCTTAAACTGTGGCAATAGCAGCATAAATGGAAAGAAATAGATACATACGGTTGAGCTAGAGTCTGCATTACCGTGCTCCTCACTGCTGGGTCCACTAATGACTCCAAGACCTATCGCATTCTTGAGCTAATCCTCATGGAAACAAGAACTTTGTTTCTGGCTCCAGTTGATGGGTTATGGGAAAGTGATTCCTCAGTCCTGATCTGTTGTCCTTTCCACAACCAAATGGAAATCCCAAAGCTGGCCTGGGAGTTCCCATGCTGACCACTAGGGGATGTGCATTGGCCCCTGGATGGCAGCTCACTCTCATGTGCTCTGGAATCACATCATGCGGAACCTGCCTCCAAGTGCCTAAGCCAGACTTCCCCTTTCCACTCTCATCCACAGACTTCAGTTTCATCGATCCTATTGCAAGTATTTGATTCTTCAGAATCATGACAGTGTCAGGGTCACAGTTATATCACCACCAGGGCTTGTCTTGCCCAATACATATTTGCCGAACAAATTCACCCTATAAGGAAGACAGGAATCCTCATTTTACAAGGGGGAAATTGAGGCTTACACCAGTTTGGCCAAAATGACATCAGCAGAAAGTTGTACAGTCAGGATGCAAATTTAGGTCTCTGACCCAAATTCTGTTAAAATTTGTAGTCTTTTTAGACAAAAGCCAAATAAAACAGGTGTGGAAATTTCAGGGTACATATAAAATAAATGTTTTAAGAGCAGACACCCTCAGTATTTCCTCACTCATGAGACCCCTTAAGGGCTAAGTTGTATGCGTCATCATTTACTGCTTCCTAACTTTATTTCTGTTGGTCCTGAGAGTCATACACGGCACCCCTTTGATAGTCATTTTATTCTAATTTCATAAAAATAAATCACTTAAACAATAAATTAGTCATTTTAACAACTGAGATTGTACTTTTCAGATAATCTTTACATATGCACACACTCTGAAAATCTAAAGGAAAACAGATACAGAAATTTAAAATAGAGAACCAATGTTTTATAGTGTGGTTAAATAAGAATTTAAAAGATAAATGTGGTTGCAGAGCTTTAAAATTTTCAACATAAGATTCAGTGTCCGCATGATCTAAATAACACAATTCAAGCTGACTTCCTTTGACATTATAATTAATGTAATAAGAACAGCAGTATCCTCTTGTCTCCCATGTACAAAAATGTATTTAAATATAGTGTAAATTTATCAACTCCAAGAGCTAAAGAAGATAATTTCCTAGAGTTCATTTCATCATAACTCACAATTTTTTAAAGCATTTGTGTAAATGTTTAATGACTAGATATTGGCTTTAAATTTTATACTTACTCTTTCTTGATACTTTTGGTTCTTTTCTCTCATTTTCTTTATTTGAGCCATGTATCGTTCTACTGCATTTTCCTTTATTTGACAGCTGATAACAAAGACAAGATGTATTTTACAATTGTTTGCCTTAGGAAAAACTAATGAGATAAAATTTAAAAATTAATCTAAATTAATTTGAATTGAAATAAAGTATTAAACCTATTATAAAGACCCATTTAGGGATAAGAATCTTAAGTGATTTTGTGTTTCTGAGTATATTTTACTCACTAAAATATGTATTAGAGAGATAACTTCAAGTTTTTAAAACTTGTCGTTGTGGATGTGGTTTCATATACATTCCTGCATCACTGACAACCTGAATTTTCTGAACTGTATCAAACTCAAAGACACCACCAGACGTTTTCAAAATAATATCTGCCAGCAGCTGCCAGCCGCAACCTTATGGTCTCAAGGTCTCCCCTTATAACTGTGTGATGATTTTGGACCCCAACCAATCCTTGCTTAACAAGCACCCTTACTTCTTGCCAGCTCCAATCCTAATTCTTGACAAACAACGTGTAACTGTGGTTTTTTGCCTATATAAGCCCCCCCATTTCATAGTCAGTGGAACACAATTCAAGTGCTTCTTGAATCTGTGTCTCCTGGGCTATAGTCCTCAGTTTGGCTTGTATAAAACTCTTTTCTATTTTTATTACAGGTTGTTTGTTCAGTATTTGCCTCAACATAGTAATGTGTTTCCTTCTTCCATGCAATTTCATTGAAAATTCTGAGAAAGAAAACAAAGTTGGATTCCAAAAAAGAATCTACAATTTTATCTTTTTAAACCCACAACTATATCCATACCTATTTCTATCTCTATATACATACTCATTATAGAAAACTGGGTTTGGGGGAATAAGTATAAAGGAAAAAATAAAAACCACCATTACCTAGAGATGATCACTTTATAGATTTAGCATTATGTAATAAGATATTTTGAGAGAGGGAGAGAAAGACCACATTCACATAACTTTTAATACAGTATATTGTTATAATTGTTCTATTGTATTATTACTTATTATTGTTAATCTCTTACTGTGCCTAATTAATAAATTAAACTTTATCATAGGTATACATGTATAGGAAAAAACATAGTATATAAAGGGTTCGGTACTATCTGTGATTTCAGGCATCCACTGGGAGTCTAGGAGCGTAATCCCTGAGGATACAGGGTGGGGGAGAGACTAAGAGATGATCACTTTATAGGTTCAACACTGGCAGTCTCAGCTTTTCACAAACAACCATATAGGTTCATGACTTTATTTTCTTGAGATAGATTTTGTTTTAAGTTAACTGTTTGGAATTGACTACCTACTGTGTGCCCTCGGCTCTTTGTCAGGAGCTGCGATTGTATAAGAGAAATATAAGATGCTGCCAGGGGACCCTTGGATAATCCTTCCTCAGATGGTGGAGGGAGGTGTCCTGGCTATTTGTCATGTGACAAAAGTCCTGTCACCTCGGAACACATGGAATGAGTAAAGCGTCACCGAAAGAGCACAGTGAGGCCTAGGCTGTTCAGTCCATGAGATTATTTATTTAGTTTTAACAAAGGAAAGAGAACAAAAGCATGGGAATGTTCAACTTGCGTCTCTCACTAGATCATGAGAACTTTTAAACGTGTGCCTCTTTGTAAACCTCTGTTAAAGAGGAGAAATACTGCCCTCTGGTTGACCCAGAAGAGAGAGAAGGAGCTGTAAGTGGACGTCATCACTGTGAGCCGTGGAAGCAGATTAGAGACCAGATTGTAATCACAGAGCTGGACTTTTTGTCCACCTCTGCTAAGACAAGATGAGCGAAGTTTTCAGTTATGCTGAGAAATGAGTGCAGGTACAATCTGGTCATCACTTAATTGTTATCTAGAAAATAAAGGGAACTTCGTTAAAAGTCCCTTCCCATGGATGTTTCTCTCTCAGTGTTCTGATCCTTTCGCTCACTATCTTCTAAAAAGAATATATGAATAGATTTGGAGTCTTGCAGGGAGATGGATTTTTCCTGAATGTTGTTAAAAACAATTCTCTTAAACAAAGGCCTAGTCACCAGCAGTGTGGACTCCTGACTTTCAACCTTGTTGCCCTCCAATAAATGGCTTCCCATTTCCAAAGCCCAAGTGTTCCACAGGGGTCTGCTTATCTGACCCTTGCCTAAACCCCTAGAGTCTGCTCTGCCCTCTCTCCCTCAATCTGCCATTTCTCACTTCCTAGACTGTGATAAGCTCTTCCTCACCCCAGCCTTTTTTCCATAAGCCTTCTGTCCATCACTCTATGTCTCCTTAACACCTGTTCCTCTTTCAGAGGTTAGCTCAGCATCGCTTCCTCAAACTTTTCCTGATCTATTTCAAGTCCTTCAGTTACAACTAAGCCCGTGAGCCACAACTACTGAGCCCGCAAGCCACAACTACTGAAGTGCTTTTGAGCACTTCATTTTCCATTGGAGTCATATGAGTCTTAGCAGCAATGATTGCCACTTATGTATGGGAACTTGGAGATTTCATAAACAGCTTACTGATAGTCGAGAAGTGCTTCACTGATAGGCAATTTGACCTCTTTTGGCGGTCCATCTTGAATATCCTTTTTATTTGTTTTTGACGTGTTTTCCATTGTGTTGCTTAGCTAGAAAGAAAAATACCTGTTTTAAAAAGAGACATAGGAAGAATAAATAAATTCTCTGTCCCTCTACTTGTATTTACGCAATAAAGCACTGCTGGGACTTAATTTAAAACTGGCTCTTCCATCCAGATTGCTTCCATGTCCCAAGAGCTAACATCCACCACAATGCTGGGACCTCATGAATCAACTGGATTCTTGAGTCTGGTGAGTTCCATGCTTAGCCCAGGTGCAGCATTCCCCCACCCAAAACTGTCTGAGACTCACTCTCTTACATTATCCATCAACAACTGTTGCCCCTGTCAAGCTTCTTTAAGAGCAAGGGCTAAACTTTTTCAATCATTTAATGTCTCCACAGTGTTTGGCAGAGTGCACCACATGTAACAGCAGCTCGACATACGTCTTTTAGTTTTTAAAAAGTAAGCCAAAACAAAAGCACAACTTTCTATGAGCACCAAGAGACTAGGCTCCAAAAGAATTAGAACTGGGATCCAAAAGAATTAGGTTTGGCCAGGATTGTTATAAAGAACAAATAAAAGGACACATTAAAGTGTTTTTTAAATGGTTAAGAGGTTTACAAATGCAAAATAAAAAGAAGAATGATAATAATAATGTGTTATCATTAACAGTAACTGTTCATCAGCTATTAATTGCTTTTGTAACTAATAATAAAAACTATCAAAACTAATATTTTTTAAACGAGAAAATCAGGCCCAAGGTTCTTAGATTTTTATGGGAAGCAGAAATACCTTGTGGATTTGGTATGGATACTAATGCACATCTTTTAAGATCATAGTCTTCCTTGACAGATTTTTATCTTTTGATTTTTATTAATCTCAAGAAAATAAGTGCCTAACCTTCAATCAGTGTGTTAGTAGTTGGGTGTGGTAGAAAGAACATAACCTTTGTAAATATTTGTTAAAATGGCTGGAAACTCCATGAGAGTGGGGATGATGTAATTCTTGTGCATTACTGTATTTCCCCACCTAGCACAGTAGATGCAGTCCTTGTCAAATGAATGAATGGACAGGTGGATGAATCAGGCAGACATATTTCAATCCTAGATCCACCATCTTTTACCTGTGTGACCTTGAGTAGGTTACTGAATCTTTTTGAGCTTCAGTTCTATCATTTCCTAAAGTGAGAACAAAAATCTTATTCTAGGGTTTCCCTGGTGGCGCAGTGGTTGAGAGTCTGCCTGCCAATGCAGAGGACACGGGTTCATGCCCCGGTCCGGGAAGATCCCACATGCCGCGGAGCAGCTGGGCCCGTGAGCCATGGCCGCTGAGCCTGCGCGTCCGGAGCCTGTGCTCCGCAACGGGAGAGGCCACAACAGTGAGAGGCCCGCGTACCACAAAAAAACAAAAACAACAAAAAATTTTATTCTAAACGCTGTAAATAAGTTAATATTTAAAGCACCTAGCATAGTGTCTGACATATAGAAAGCGCTTAATAAGCATTCTGCCCCTTTAGTTATGGCTCCAGATTATGCTTCTTTAAATTTCAGGTAACTAAAGCAGAGGATGTCTGCCTGCTGCGAAGTATGATGAGAGGTGTAAAGACTAATCCAAGTGGTTTGCTGCTGTCAGCCTTCATCGCTGATTTGGATCACTGAAAAGGCAATCTACATAGGTCATTCAGATCCAAAGTGGAGAAACTCTGAAATGAAAACATACTTTTCCCCCGCAGACATGCTGCTTACATAACCAGACCTCCAGCAAGGCTCAGTCTTTGTGGCTGAGACTTTTCTTTTCTAGCCAAGCGTGTTCATCTCTGCATCCTAATAGATTCTAGTATTCATGCATGCAAATATACTACAATACTTTTTAACTGAAAATCACAAAGGTGACACATCAAAAAGATTTCATATATTAAGACACGGTAATATATTAAGGGATATCTTCTCAGATATGAAAGTATTGAGAATAATTCTATAAGCTACACACCAAAATGTTTCATTATACCATCACAGGTCACAGAAACTTATCAGCTAGGAAAAAAATTTGCTTTCTTTTGTTTCAGATGTAGAATTGAATTTTTATATTATTTTCTATTTTAGAATTTGAATGTTTAAATTGACTGTTGCACAAAAACATAGCATGTTGTCAAATATTTCATTTTATAATAACAGTATTTAACAAAAACTTTTACTATAAAATATTTTATTTAAAAGGTAAAACAATATTAATTTCTAATTTTTTTTCTGAGTCATATAGAAGAGATCAAGAGTTATGGTTCCCACCTATGGTACCCATCTGGTGCTGGAGGAAAAATGACCTCATCTTGCCCAATTACTTCAGTTACCTGGCTCTAATGTTTTCAACTCTCTGACCAATGTACAATTAGTTACCTGACTGCAGCTCACGGCAAAGGATTTTAATAAAATATGAGTGAAAATGTAGATCCATTAAGCACAAATGATTTGTGCATAAACTATATTAAGATTCACTGTTTCACACACTTTACAGAAAATTAGTAAGCCAACTGGATTGCCTGCTTAATAGCTGCCTTTTTGCAATGAGCTAATGACATTGCCTCAAAATGTACTTTTGCATTAATGTACTACAAACAACGGGGATTTTAATAAACATTTACAAGGATTTACAGTTCCTGACCACCTAGAGGATTTCTATCTCAGCATGTCTTTTTTTTTTTTGATGTGGACCATTTTTTTAAAGTCTTTATTGAATTTGTTACAATATTGCTTCTGTTTTATGTTTTGGTTTTCTGGCCCTGAGGCATGTGGGATCTTAGCTCCCCAACCAGGGATTGAACCCTCACCCTCTGCACTGGAAGGTGAAGTCTTAACCACTGGATTTTCAGGGAAGTCCCAGATTTCTATCTCAGTAAAAGGTGAGAATTCTAGAAAAATTGTCACAAAGTAACATAATTATCTTCCAGGAAGATTTCACTTAAAATAATTCCTGACAGACACCTAATCGGCTTTGTCAGTAATTTCAAACATCTATTTAGTGCCTGTTCTCTGTGTGGCAATTTTCCTGG
The DNA here is from genome assembly GCF_949774975.1 of Lagenorhynchus albirostris. Classification (NCBI taxonomy): domain Eukaryota; kingdom Metazoa; phylum Chordata; class Mammalia; order Artiodactyla; family Delphinidae; genus Lagenorhynchus; species Lagenorhynchus albirostris. The sequence goes on along the minus strand of NC_083103.1, from coordinate 62,551,406 downwards.
CCCTTGGTTATAAAATGTAGAAGAGGTGAGAACTCTACTCAGACTGATAGGAAGAACGTAGCATACTCCAGCAGAACCTAAAAAAAAAAAAAAAGAGCAACTTTAAAAGGCTTGAGAAAACCATACAAGTAATGAATGCTAGAGAGATCTTCACCCAGGGCATGACCTTTTGTGCGTGTCTGTTTTTCCTCTCCCAACTCTGTTTGGGCATCAATAACACACACTATATATAGTGAGGGCAGGTGAGGAGGGTGGGTTTGAAGGACTCAGGTATCCAGCCTTTTCAGAGACTATTTCATAATCATTTTCTGTCAGAAAATGTTTCAAAAAATATTCCCCAAATGCTTCTCAGTGAAAAGCAAGAAGTCTATTTAGTAAAAAGGGACATATAGTAGCCATCTTCTTCAAATGAGCTGTTATCCCATAATGGTTTACTTGACTTTGCAAAATTACCCAAAAAACAAGGAGTGCGTCCCTTCCTGCACAGTCTCAGGATCCTGGCTCAATACCTAGAAAGCTCCTAATGACTTTTCTCATGACTTTGTGGAGCCGTGAATATCCAGAAGCCTCCTAACGACTCCTTTCAAATCTTGTGGAGGCTGGGAGGGGTGGCAATTCTGCCCTAATACCTTCCCAGACGTTTGAAATGGATCCTGTTTTTTAGCTAATGTTTTATATAAATGTAGACTAAAATGGAAGATGTTTACTTAATAGCATTAGTAATGACAAAAGTTCTGAATAAGATTCCATCAGGGGTTGACAGCACAATTTAGTTAAAAGGTCTCTATATGGGTGCCGGAAGTCTTAAAGTTTATTCATGGCTTTACCATTAACAAGCTATAACATTATGTAAATCTAACAACAACAATAATAATGAAGTACTTCCAAGAGCCTTTGTTAAAGAGCAAACTTAAAAGGCACACCTCTAACTATCAAGGCACTCATCTTCAGCAAAACATAACTCCTTAAATACTGAATAGTAACTACTTCAGCAACTCATATCTTTGGGAATTCAAACACAGATGTTGGCACATAGGTCAGCATCTCCCATGGGCACAAACTAGATGTTCAATAAATGTCTGATGTGAATGACTGACTGGCAAATAATGCATGCTCACTTTCTTCCCTAGTGGCCCTATTTATTTGCTCATAACGTTGTATATACCCTGAATTTGGAAAGTAAAATAACTTTTAAACTCAAATTCTCAATTTGGCTAGAACACATTTTCAATACAATTGAAAACATTTTAGAAATGCTCTCCAGCACGTGTTAAAAAAAAAACAAAAACAAAAACCAAAAAACCTGAATGCATTTAAAGCCTCTTAGTAGTGATATCACCTAACAGTTAGTTTTACAAAATTTCAGACCCATCTCTTTTTGTATAGATTATGTATATATAGCCCCAAACAGCTTTAAAATGTAAGATAGAGCCAGTTTTGAGATATGATAAATAACTATACATTCAAATCAAGGTATTTAAAAATATCTAGATGGATGACATTTTCAACTTTCACTTGCACGACTGACAATGTGCATTACATTAGCATGTATTTTCTTTACCAATACAAATCCTTTGGTTAGTGGCACATTTTTGAACTACAGATCTCAAATTATATTGGATTCTTAGCTTAAAAATTGGTGTCTTTTGATCCAGAATTGCTAATAACAAATAGTTGGAAACGCAGTATATTATACTAACTTTTCTAGCAACCGGAACTACATTTTTTTCAACTCCTACTGACCTTCAATTTTAGAAGTGTCAAAAAACAAAAGAAACATAACTCTGAAGAGAATATTGTAAGGATAATGGAAATACATGCAGTACCTTTACACTCTGATGGTGGAGGAGAACAAAAAGCCTTCTCTCCTTCAAAGAGCAGCGGTGAATAAAGACGACCAACTGGGGCTGGGTCTTGGGGCTGGTGGAAAGGAAATCCATGAGCAATTATTACACACACTGATAAACACCCAGTCTTATTATTTTCCTTCTCTGCCTTCACAGAAACCTTTTCTTCCCTCTCAGATGGGACATCTCCTCCCACCTCCCAACGGTTTCCTCAAGTCTCTCCGCCCAGCAGAGCATTATGGGGTAAGAAGGGGAATGAGGAAACAAATAGGCCACTATACAAATCTAACAAGTTAATAAAAGAAAGAAACCAAGTGTCCTGTTTAGAAGGATGCTGCCAGCAGCCAGGGCAAAAAGCCGAAACCAGCCTATGGATTGGGTGGGTGAGGGTGAAACGCCATCAAGCCCACACGGAGCACTTATAAGGTACCTGCAGTGGGAGGGGTTCTGTGCTGGTACGGAGAAGGGTTCCAGGGTTTGCGGGGTGCTCATTCTAAAGGCATTCACCAGACTGGGAATTCAGTGAGAAGAGACTAAGAAGATGAGTCTAGACCTAGCTCCTCCACCAGGGAGTTTTATAACCTCGGACAGGTCTCTAACCCCCTCTGACCCTCAGTTTCTCTTCCATCTTTCCTACTTCCTGTCGGAGTTATTAATGAGGCTCTAATGCTTTGGAAAATTGTCAAGTGATAAAGCCCCATACAAATGGAAGGCATTAGTTTACTGAACACCTACTGTGTGCTAGAGACTGTGAGGGCAAACCTGAATCAAATTCAGATCTGAAAATCCAGAAAGGCAAATAAGCAATGTATCCAGGGGTTCTATTGCAAGGCGGAAAAAGAGATGGGTTAATATTCCGATCAGATCAAAAGTTCTTCCTCCCCCTGTGTCTCCTGGGTGAAAAGGAGGGGTCGGCCTATGAGAATCCTTCTCAGCGGCTCCTAACCGCCCAGAATTTCGCCCGGCGCGGGACCCCAGAAGATTGGGACCCCAGGACCATTTTGCGGCAGAGTAAGCAGCAGGGCCGTTGGGGTGGGGCGGAGATGCTCGTAAAGTCTTAAGTGTCAGACTGGAAGGACTCGGGGCCGAGCGAGGAGGCTAGGCAGCCTTCTGACCTCCCCTCGACGGCTTCCAGGTGCGGATACAGTAACGGGTCCGGAAGTAGTACTCGCGTCAGGCCGGCGGACCAGGCCCACTCACTCCACAGCCGTCGCCGCGGCGCCCTCCGTTTCCAAGGCGACCGGCGAGCTAGGGCCTCCCCCGCCCACCACTAAACAGCCGCGAGCTGCGGGCCAGGCGCGCCACCTGGTGGCAGCAAGGGGAACAATCAGGCCGAGGTCTCGCGCTGCCTCCCTGAGGGTACCGCGCCCTCCCACCTTCTTCCCGCGGGGTTGTCACCGCCGCAAGCCACGCAGCTTACTCCACAAGACGCGCTCGCCCACCTTGCCTCCCTCTAGTGGCAAACCGGGAAGTGGTGAGAAGTGTAGAGACTTGACGTCCGGGCTCTGTGTTGTGACCGTAAGCCGCTCACTTGTTTCTTCCCTTGTAAAATGAGACGTCAGGACTGGTCTGTGGTTTTCAAGCAGCGCGTAGCATCCTACGATGTTGGGATATGTGTGCGTGACGGGGATTCAGCGCGCCCCCGCCACCCCTACCAGCCCCTTCCACCTGGGCAGCTTTTCTCCTGTCTACTTTTGTTTTGTGTAAGAGTTCTTTTAAGTCCAAACAGAAGTGCAAACCCCTGGATTAAATGCTTATAAGGTAACTTACAGCTTTAAAAGTCCTTGATCCGGCTTGTTTTCTTTCTCGTTTTACTTTTTTGCTTCTAAACCTTAAGAAAACCAGTATAGATTTTGTCTTTCCCTCTCTTTCCACTTTTGGCAGCTCTCTCCTAATTCAGGGGGAAAAAATATCACACACCTACAACCGCAGACGTTCCTCTTTTCCTCATCTGCGTTCGTTCTCATTCTCTGCCTCAAGACAATTTCTTACATCCTGAGAGCACTTAGTTAGAGTCAATTATTCATCCTTTTGTCCCCAGAAGACAAAAATGAGGCGCTCTCTTGGGCCTCCACTCTCTGCATAAGTCTCCTGTTTGGCATTCTTGAATTTGATTTAAAAAATACATTTTCATATGTTTTATGATTAACACTGTTACATTAATACATATTAAGAACTTAAGGAAGGGAACTGAAGCAGTGAATAAAAATATTAATTACCTTTGGTTAAGGTAGTTTTTCTCATCAGTAAAAAGTCATCCAAAACCTAGCCAGTTTGAGATCATTTATGTCTCCTATCTCATTCGAACCGCCCTTTTTTCTATTAGTGTTATATATTTCTTTAGGGCCAATTATAATAACAACAGGTGGGGATATGGGGTAAAATTACTGAATAGAGTTCGATGCAAGAGGGACAAAAAAAGCTACCACACAAATTTTTTAAAGCATGGGGATTTTTTTGTTGCTGTTCAATGGAAAAACAATTTTGTGATTCTTCAGTACTTTGAATTCATTCCTAAATCACTTTCTATAAATCTTAGGCCAGTTTCTTTTGCTAGAGCCTGGGCCCATGGTCAAAAATGTACTTTTACCCTATCATTTATCTCCTGTGCAGTTTTTCTTATGATGTTTGCCAGTTTGTGGTCAAACAGTGAAGCCAGATAAAAACCATTTACAGAGTTTCCTCATTTGACCTTGATTTTCTGTTAGCCTTGCCATGTTGAATGAGGCAGAAATAGAGGCAGGAGAGTTTCTGTGGTAGAAAAAGCCAAATATGTTGTCTGATTTTGGCAAAAACACAAAGAACTTGTTTGGTATGTTCTGTTGCTAAGCATTTTATACTTTAAAATCTATTTTCATTACCTCTGCAAATAGACCGTAAGACAATCAACTAAATGTATTAATATTAAATCTCACAATAATTTTTAGGAACACAAGCTAGTGATTAACCCATTGGCTTTGTAAACCAGTTCAAACTTCTAGTAAATCAGAGCTTTTACTGACAACAAAGTTACTTTTTTTTTTTTTTTGCGGTAGGCGGGCCTTTCACTGTTGTGGCCTCTCCCGCTGCGGAGCCCAGGCTCCGGACGCGGAGGCTCAGCGGCCATGCCTCACGGGCCCAGCCGCTCCGCGGCATGTGGGATCTTCCCGGACCGGGGCACAAACCTGCGTCTCCTGCATCGGCAGGAGGACTCTCAACCACTGCGCCACCAGGGAAGCCCCAAAGATATTTTTGAGAAATATAAAAGCCCTGCTATAACTTCTTATCCAAAAACGTTGTTCCTGACAAATTTGAAACAGTTAAATTGGTGTTTTGCCCAAAAAAAAAAGTCATAAAGTAAAATATTCTCTTGAGGGGAAAAGTTTACATCACCTTTAAGCAGGCATGGTGACAAACTCATAGAGGAGATTATGTTTTGACCCATCATCAACAGCATGATGAGTCTCAAAAGAACTTAGCTAAGTGAAAAAGCCGAGTGTGAGAAATTATATACTACATCACATGAACTTCTAGAAAATCCTGAAAGCAGATCACTGGTTGCCTAGTGCTGATGGAGGGAATGAGGGGATTGACTACAAGGGGGCAGGAGGGAACTTTTTAGGATGAAGGAAATGTTCTATAACTTGATTGCAGTGGTGGTTACAGGGTATATGTATTTGTTAAAACTCATCAAATTATCTTTAAATGGGTGTGTTGTATATAAATTATATGTTTAAAAGTTAATTTAAAAAATAGCTAAAGTTATTTGACAACTCCTCTCATCAAGAGATGGGGTCTCTGTTTCCTCTTCTTGAATCTGGTGGTCTTTATGACTGCTTCAACCAAGAGAATATGGCAGAAATGACTGTATGTTACTTCCAAGGCTAGGTCATAAAAACTCATGCAGCTTCTTCCAGGTTCTTTTGGGATACTTGCTCTGAGGGAGGCCAGCTGCCACGTAAAAAGTCTACTTTGAGACGACCATGCTAGAGAGAGCACGTGTAGGCTCTGTGGTTAACCAACTGAGTCCTGCCTTCCAGCCCACAAAGTGCCAGGCCTGTGAGTGAAACCACCTTGGATCCTCCCAACCAGCCCATGCATCCGCTGAGTATTGCTGAGTTGATCTCATTGATCCCACAAGGAGCAAGAGATCACCAATTACTAACCTACAGAATCTGAGATTCAGTTGTTTTAAGCCACTGAGCTTTGATAGTGCATTAGTTGTCCATCTCTATATGACAAATTACCCCAACGTTTAGTGATTGAAGACAACAATAATCACTTATTATCTCACGGTTTCTATGCATCAGGAATTTAGGAGCAAGTTGACTGGGCAGTCCTAACTTGGAGTATCTCATGAGGGCAGATGTTAGACAGATTCTGTCTCTGCCTAAAGGAGCTTTCAGTCTAGGAAGAGGGAGGGGCAGACAAATTAATAGGCAACTGCAACAGAGCTAGATAACCCCTGGAACAGGGGTAGAAGCAGAGTGCTAAGGGAAAACCGAGCCCAGCCTTGAGGGTCAAGGAAAAATTCCTAGAGGAAGTGAGGTCTAAACTGAGTCTTGACAGTGGGCAGGAATGAGTCAGTTTGGAGGGTGTGAGAGGGGCTGGGACAGAGGCCTGGGCAGGTACAAAGGCCTAGAGGTGAAAATGAACATGACGAGTTTCTCATGGAGCTGAAAGAAATTTACTAATGGTTAGATCATAGGGTCCCAGAGAGAAGAAAGGAGCGAGAGGGGAGGCTGGAGAAGCAAGCAGGGGCAGATCCTGATGGGTCCTCTGAACCACGCTCTTTTATGATAACTAATGTTCACTCTGGCCCCAGTGTGGAGGAGGATGGGAGAAGTCAGGATGGGGACAGTTTCCGGGATGAACTCCACTGACCACAGTTCCAATCTTTTTCTGCCTAAGAGCCTCTCCCTTAGGTCTAGTTTCTGGTCCAAGAAACATGTCTCAGGATCTGCCTTTTGCCAGATTGCAGCGACTGGCAAAAAGAATGACCTCATCTTCCTGGCTCAAGTTATCAGCTTGCCTAATCTCTGGAGCCTTCTATGACTCAGGTGAGATGCCTACCTCCACACCAGGAAGTAGTCTATGAAGCTCCACCTCCAGCAAACATATGAAAGGAATTATTATTTTTTTAACATCTTTATTGGAGTATAATTGCTTTACAATGTTGTGTTAGTTTCTGCTGTATAACAAAGTGAACAGCTATACGTATACGTATATCCCCATATCTCCTCCCTCGTGCGTCTGCCTCCCACCCTCCCTATCCCACCCCTCCCTCTTGCATCTCCCTCCCACCCTCCCTATCCTACCCCTCTAGGGGGAGCTGATCTCCCTGTGCTATGCGGCTACTTCCCACTCGCGATCTATTTTACACTTGGTAGTGTATAGATGTCCGTGCCACTCTCTCATGGAGTAACACTACCTCATATCTGGAGAATAGGGCAGTATAGATAATAATTTCCACCTTTTAAGGACTGTATTCATATAATTTTTTCCCCCTTGCTTTTTTTATTATTGTGGTAAGAACACATGAGATCTGCCCTCTTAACAAAATCTTAAGTGTATAATACAATATTGTTAGCTATAGGCACTATATTTAATAGCAGATCTCTAAAATTTATGCATCTGGCATAAATGAAACTTTGTTGAATAGCAGCTCCCCATTTCCCCCTCCTATGAGCTTGATTATTTTAGATATTCCGTATAAGTGGAATCATGTAGTATTTGTCCTTCTGTGACTGGCTTTATCCATGTTTATCCATGTTGTTGCAAATGGTAGTATTTTCTTCTTCCCTTAAAGATACGTAATATTCCATTATATGAATGTACCATGTTTTGTTTATCCATTCATTTTTCAATGGACATTGAAGTTGTTTCCATATTTTGGTTATTGTGACTAATACTGCAGTGAACACAGGAGTGAAGATATCTCTTTGAGATCCTGATTTCAATTCTTTTGGATAAATACCCAGAAATAGGATTGCTGGATCCTATGGTAGTTCTATTTTAAATTTTTTGAAGAACCTCCATACGTTTTTTCCCAAATTTTAAATTCACAATTCAGTAGCTTTCCTGTCTATCAGAAACACTGATTTAGAATAGACTATGGGAAAATGTGTCATTTAAAAATATCACAAAAAGAACAAAGTGTTTAACTACATACTGCTAGCATATGTTCAAAACCTAAATAATAATTTTTTTAAAGTTCTCAAAACTTTTGACTTAGCATATTGCATTGGAAAGGAAATGCGTGCCTGAAGAGAAAATATATAACATTGAAGAATGTCAATTCTTTCCAAAGAAATGTATAAGTTTAATGCAGATCTACAAAAAAGTATTTGTTTGCAGAAGGGAAAATAATTGGGACATTTTCAGGACTATAATTCAATATTAGCACATCCAAGTTAGTGTGCTGTATTTTTAAATGAAAAGAAATAATGAGGTTTTGGGTTACTCCCTACACTTCATATGGTGTTGAAAAATACTAAATATTTTACCTTTTATACAGCACACTAGCTAAGAAAACCATTGCAAAAGACCACATTATGTGATTCCTTTTAGAAGATATTTCCAGAAAAAGAAAAGATTTCCAGAGACAAAAATTGAGAGAGGGGGCTTCCCTGGTGGCGCAGTGGTTGAGAGTCCGTCTGCCGATGCAGGGGACACGGGTTCGTGCCCCGGTCTGGGAAGATCCCACATGCCGCGGAGCGGCTGGGCCCGTGAGCCATGTCCGCTGAGCCTGCGCGTCCGGAGCCTGTGCTCCGCAGCGGGAGAGGCCACAACAGTGAGAGGCCCACGTACCGCAAAAAAAAAAAAAAATTGAGAGACTTCAGTTAGGGCTGTACACAGTAGGGTCACCAGCAGGGGGACCACTTGGAGACAGAACTGTCCAAATGAGGGATGTGTAGCTCAACAGTGCGCTGCAGAGAGAAGTCTTTGGGTGCTGAAATTGAAAGATCCTTCTAGTGAATGCACTTGACTTTGCGAATTGCTCATTGTGGTGTCTAGAGAGACTGAGAGACATAGGATACAGAACCACACTTTGTTGATCTTATTTTCTTTAAGAACATGAAATTTGGAGAAAGTCCAGAGTTTTTCTGAAGCTGCTTACCAGCTGTGTGACCTTGGATAAGTTACTTCTCTTTTCTGCACCACAATTCCTCATCTGTAAATGGAGATAATATTGCATACCTCTCTGGGCTGTTTGGAAGATTAAATAAATGCCTGGTACAATTCCTGGCATGTAGTAGGTTCCCAATAAATATTAATTCTCCATCATACTCCTTCTAAAATATTATTTTAGAGGGAATGCCAGAAAGTAGGAAAAGTGGAGCTCTTCTGGGTTATATTTCCCATGTGGCTGGTCTGGTGGGACCCAAACATGCATCTCTGACCCAGCTGCAAACCTGTACACCCAGCTGCCTACTCAACATCAGTTAGATGTATCACAGGCCCCAAACTCATTATCTCCTACCCCCTCTAACCTGCCTCTTCTCCTCGAGGCTGTGTCCATATTCAGTCAATAGCACCAGCATCTACTTAGCTGTTCAAGCCTGAAGATGGGAGTTATTCTCAACTCTTTCCTTTCCCCAGACCCTAGACCTAATCAACCTTCGAGTTCTGTCAGTCTACCTAGAAATTCGGTAGATTGAACCCATTCATTAATTTTAATCAAAAATATTTGTTGAGCAGCTCGCTTTGAACTAAGCACCATGTCAGGTTCTGTCTTCACTGCCTTCTCCCTAATCCGGGTCACAGTTTTCTCCTATTGACTGAAGAAATAGGTTCCCAACTAGTTGCCCTGAATCTACTTTTTATTTCCTCTAATCCTTTCTCCACGTTCTTCCAGAGATTCATTCCTTTGCTTAAGACCTTAAGTGGCTTCCCACAGAGCCCTCAGGAAAGAATTACTGACACAACTGGTAAGGCTTTCTAAAATCCAGGCCCCCCAGGTCTAGGGCAGGTTCCCTGCTATGTGCTCCAGTCACTGGTTGGGTTCCCCCAGAAACACACCCTGAGACTGAGATTTGAGTGCAAGTTGTTAAGTTAGGAGGTAGTCTCAGGGAGCTCTGGTAGGAGGATGGGGAAATGAGGAGGGAAGGAAAAGAAGCCAATTCAGCATGCGTTGATGAACAAGTTACTGGGAGATGGGTAACTGGGGCTCAGCCTCAGTGGAGAACTCTGGGAGACAGTGTATGCTATGGACTGAACTGTGTCCCCCCAAAACGTGTATGTTGAAGCTCTAACCCCAAATGTGACTGTGTCTGGAGATAGGGCCTATAGGGAGGTAATTAAACATCAAGGAGACTCTACAGTGAGATGGTCATGGTGGGACCTTGACGCAATAGGATTAGTGTCTTCAAAAAGAGGCACTGGAGAGTTCTCTCTCTATCTCTCTGTCTCTCTGTCTGTCTCTTCTCTCTGTCTCTCTGTCTCTGTCTCTCTGTCTCTCTCTCTCTGTCTCTGTCTCTCTCTCTGTCTCTCTCTCTCTGTCTCTCTGTCTGTCTCTCTGTCTGTCTGTCTCTCTCTCTCTCTCTCTCTCCACACAAGAGGTCACGTGAGCCCACAAACCAGGAAGAGACGCTTCACCGGAAACCAAGCACGCTGGCACCCTAATCTCAGCCGTCCAGCCTCTAAGAACTGTGAGAAAAAAATTTCCTGTTGTTTAAGCCACTCAGTCTATGGCATTTTGTTAATGGCAGCTCAAGCTAAGACAGCATGCAACAACCTCAGAGTTGCCAGGGTGCTCTGGGTGGAAGCCGGGTAGTTAACTCTCAATCCTCATTTGCCATTGGTTTAGGGCTGCACCTGAAGGCACTGATTCCCCAGCAATCACGGCCTGCACCATGCAAGGGCTGAGCTCCTGTTCCCCTGAGCCAGAAAAGTTCTCACTCAGCCTGAGAGTCCCTGGCGGGAAGAAGCCTCTGGCTTGCCTGGTGAGCGCTAAGGGATATGGGCAGGGCAATAGTGTCTACCATAGCTCCCAGAAAGCATTTTATCTCTGCTTTGTGGTTCTCTTTACCCTGTAGTGACCCATCAGCTAATCTGTTAGTTCTTATAAGGGTGCAGATGATACCTCTCTGCTTCACCAATATACCACCAGGGCTAAGCACAGAGCCTGATATGTAATAGGTGCTCAAGAGATATTTAGTGAATGTGTGGATAAATCAAATATGGTGATCCTTTCAGAAAGTAACCCAGTCACGGCATGCTTTGTATTTGACAGAGAAATTACACATGCAGCAAAAAAACCTCTAAGTTATTGTTACATCTGAATCCCTATATTCACATAAATCACTGAAATTTCTTAACAATGCCAATTAAGGGCCTTACTAGGCTTTCTAAGTAAAGCTTAGTATGTTCATTTTTATCCCTTTGCAGCAAATACAGTCCCGATATCTTTTTTCTAGACCCAGGTCCCCTCCACACGTTGTGCTGGGTCCAGGGAAGATGCAAACGCTCCACACGTTTTGCTGGGGCCGGGCAGCAGCTTGGCTCAGCCCGGGGAGCTGGCTCCCAGCTGCTCATCAGCATGAGTGCAAACAGGTGGAGCATAAAAAGGTGGCCTTATAGAGCTTGGATTTAATCCTGTGAGCACTGTAGAGCCGGGGAATGTTTCCCAGCATGCCCAAAGCGAGACTTTAGAAAAATGAATGGAACAGTGATATTTAGGCAGGGATGGAATGGGAAGAGACTGGAGGCTGGGGAACAAAAAGAGAGGAAAGAAGCCTGAGACAGCGTGGCTGACAGAAACTTTTGAGCTGTGTGAAACTTTCCACTGTGGGTCACTAGGCTGATTGCGGACAGAGAAATCACTGTGGTGAATGAATCAAAGTATACCCCTTCCTGTTATGTTCTCTTTGAAGTTATTTCCTAAAGCGCCAAAGGGGTGTTTGTAAGAAGAGCAATAGGCAATCATAAAAGTTCCCTGTAAACAATCAAGAGCGCAAGTTCCCATAGCTGTGTAGGTTTAAAAAGGAGGCAAAATGGCATTGATTTTGGTGTGTTCCTGGGATAATGCACGAAATGTTCCATGTGTACCGCACTTGACTTTCTCTGAAACTAATAAACTCTGTGCTTTTAAGGGTAAAACTTTGTCTAAACTTAAAATATTCCTCGTCAAATGCTCTGTATCTTGATTGTAGTGGTGATTACTTGCTGATACTCATGTGTCAAAACTCATCAAACTCTACATTTAAAATTGGTGAGTTTGTAAGTTATGCCTCAGTAAAGCTGATTTTTAAAAATTGAATACAGTTCAAATATACCCAGAGATTAATCCAGGCAAATAATATATATGTATGATTCCATCTACATTAAACCCCAGAAAATGCAAGCTAATGTATAGGGCGAGAAAGCAGATCAATGGTTGCTTTGTCGTGGGCAGGGTAGGGTCAGGAGGCAGGAATTACACAGGATCATAAGACTCTTATGGTAGTAATGGGTATGTTCATAATTTTCAGTGTGCTGTCAGTTTCAAAAGTGTATACATATGTCAGAACATATTTCAATGAAATGGCATATCTCTTTACCCCTGCCTGTAGAGTTTATGATGTTGGGAACCATGACCTTCACTACTATATCTCCAACATCTAACCCAGAGCCTGGCGTATACTTGTTGAATAAATTAACAGTTTGGGAAATATTAGCATAGTGGGATGAATCTAGTTCCCAGTTCCGTCATGTTCTAACTATGTAAATGTCTCTAAATCACTGAATGTCTCTAATCTCAATTTGCTCACTGGTGAAATAGAGTTAATAATGTTGATCTCATAGGATTGTTGTGAGGGTTACAAATGATGTATGTAAAAAGTTACAAAATAGACTTTGGCAATGATAGATGCTAAATAAGTGGTAGCTTTTATTACTATTTGTAAGACATGCCTCATAATTTCTGGGGATTAGAATGTATTTATTATTTTACACGTATGCACTTTGGAGTATACTCATATAGCCATTTCAAATAGGGAGTAATGTAAACAGCTTTAGCCCATAATGGATCACTGCATAAGTGTGATAATTAATGGATTATTCCAGAAAGTGGATTTAAAAATGATATAGACTTAAAACTAGGTAGAATTGCTTTCAAAAATAAGCCAGCACAGTGGTTTCATGGGTGCATACATATGTCAAAATTTGTGCAGTTTATTATATGTCAGTTATATTGCAATCAGGCTGTTTTCTTTAAAAAATTAAGCCACCAACGAGTGGAATTAAATACATGAAATAGCTCTATTATTTAGGATGAAGTTTGATTAATATAATAATTTTTTTAACCAAAGGGATCTGTCTCCATTATTTGGCTTCTATTTGAGGACAATTTAATTGTTTCTCAGACAGTTCTTTTTATAATTGAGATTTGAACTGCAGTTTGACAAATGTCAATGACATCACTGCTGAAACTGCACTCCTTAAATGTAAATATTTGCTGAAAGTTCATCTTGCTTTGACAGTACAAAAGGAAACTTATCCCCATTTCAGAATTGATGGTTGCTTTTTATAGTGATGCCTGAAAAATACGCATAATGCCAGTTTTTTTTTTTTTTTTTTTGCAGTACGTGGGCCTCTCACTGTTGTGGCCTCTCCCGTTGCGGAGCACAGGCTCCGGACGCTCAGGTTCAATGGCCATGGCTCACGGGCCCAGCCTCTCTGCGGCATGTGGGTTCTTCCCAGACCAGGGCACGAACCCGTGTCCCCTGCATATGCAGGCAGACTCTCAACCACTGCGCCACCAGGGAAGCCCTGTGTATCTTTTTGAATTAAGAGTTTTTTCCGGGTATATGTTCAGGAGTGGGATTTCTGGATCATATGGTAACTCCATTTTTAGTTTTTTAAGGAACCTTCATACTGTTCTCCATAGGGGCTTCACCAATTTCCATTACCATCAACAGTGTAGGAGGGTTCCCTTTTCTCTAAACCCTCTCCAGCATTTATTATTTGTAGACTTTTTGATGATATGGCCATTCTGACTGATGTGAAGTGATTCCTCAATCGTAGTTTTGATTTGCATTTCTCTAATAATTAGCGATATTGAGCATCTTTTCATGTGTCTATTGGACATCTGTAGGTCTTCTTTGGAGAATGTCTATTTAGGTCTTCTGCCCATTTTTTGATTTGGTTGTTTGTTATTGAGTTGTATAAGCTGTTTATATATTTTGGAAATTAAGCCCTTGTTGGTCACATCGTTTGCAAATATTTTCTCCCAGTGTATAGGTAGTCTTTTCATTTTGTTTATGGTTTCCCTTGCTGTGCAAAAGCTTATAAGTTTGATTAGGTCCCATTTGTTTATTTTGCTTTTATTTCTATTGCCTTGGGAGACTGACATAAGAAAACATTGCTATGATTTATGTCAGAGAATGTTTTGCCTGTGTTCTCTTCTAGGAGTTTTATGGTGTCTTGCTTATATTTAAATCTTTAAGCCATTTTAAGTTTATTTTTGGGTATGGTATGAGGGAGTGTTCTAACTTCATTGATTTACATGTGACTGTCCAGTTTTCCCAACACCATTTCCTGAAGAGACTGGCTTTTTTTCCATTGTATATTCTTGCCTCCTTTGTCAAAGATTAATTGACCATAGGAGTGTGGGTTTATTTCTGGGCTCTCTATTCTGTTCCATTGATCCAAAAGTCTCTTTTTGTGCCAATACCACACTCTTTTGATTACTATAGCTTTGTAGTATTGTCTGAAGTCTGGGAGGGTTATGCCTCTAGCTTTGTTCTTTTTCCTCAGGATTGCTTTTGCAATTCTGGGTCTTTTATGGTTCCATATAAATTTGGATTATTTGCTCTAGTTCTGTTAAAAATGTCATGGATAATATGATAGGGATCCCATTAAATCTGTAGATTGCTTTGGGTAGTATGGCCATTTTAACAATATTAATTCTTCCAATCCAAGAGCATAGGGAATCTTTCCATTTCTTTGAATCATCTTCAGTTTCCTTTATCATATAAACCTCATCAAGGAGGTGAAAGACATATGCTGAGAACTACAAAACATTAATACAGGAAACTGTATGAGGTTTATTCTGATAAACTGATGAGGTTTATTCCTAAGTACTTTATTTCTATTTTTTGGTGCAATTTTAAAAGGGATTGTTTGTTTGCAATGAAATATCAGAAAGGGAAAGTAAAAGAACAATCCCTTTTAAAATCACATCAAAAAAATAAAATACTTAGGAATAAACCTGACCAAGGAGGTGAAAGACTTATATGCTAAGAGTTTGAGAAGGATCCATATAAGCTCTTTTTTGTATGTTTGGTAGAATTCCCCAGTGAAGCCATCTGGTCCTGGACTTTTGTTTGCCTGGAGGTTTGTTGCTGTTGTTGTTGTTGTTGCTGTTTTAATTACAGATTCTATTTCACTTATAGTAATTGGTCTGTTCAAATTATCTATTTCTTCTCGATTGAGTTTTGGTGGGCTGTATGTTTCTAGAAACGTGTCCATTTCCTCTCAGTTGTCCAATTTGTTGGCATATGATTGTTCATAGTATTCTATTATGGTTTTTTATTTCTGTGGTAACAGTTATTATTTCTCCTCTTTCACTTCTTAGTTTGTTTATTTAGGTCCTCTCTCTTTTCTTCTTGGTGAGCCTGGCCAGAGGTTTGTTGATTTTGTTTATCCTTTCAAAAAACCAGCTCTTGGTTTTATTGTTTTTTTTTCTATTTTTTTAAATCTCTATTTTATTTATTTCCTCTGTGATCTTTATTTTTTCCTTCCTTCTGTTGACTTCAGGTTTTGTCAGGGAGCTTTTAATCTAATAGAAAAGAAGTGTTTATTTTTAGCCTATATCCTTTATATAGCTTAGTTCTCACAATATACCTATGAGATTATTATTATCCCCATTTTACACATAAGGAAACAGGCTTAGAGAAGTTGACACTTGTCAAGGGTTACACTCATGGGGAATGACAGCCTGGATTTCAGTTCTCAGCTCTCTGACTCTGAGCATCATTTCCTTAATCTTCTTGTGTTGCCAAAATCTGTACAGTTGGGCTTCTGCCTCAGTTTCCTTGCCTAATATTTCAGTTTCTGGCTTAGGCTGAGCCCTGCTCCAAACCCCAGACAACTTGGCTAGAAATCATGCACCCAACTCTTTCCTCCCCATCCACACATCCCCCAGTTAGGGTTCTGCTATAGGTAGTCCACTTGCCTGGAAATAAAAAGCATTGCTCCATGTTGCAAAATAGCTTCTAGGAACTAGCCAGAGGAATGTTCCCTTTCATCTATAATTCACCCTCATGGTTCTTTTGAGTTTCACACTCAGCATCAGACACTTCAAAAAGTAACTAAGCTATGTAATAGGAATAGTAAACAAAGAAGGAAGTGGCACTGATTTATGCAAACTTCATTCTTTGACCTCTTAGCCACGGCAGTATACCTAATGGTCCCAGCATCCTTTCCCTATGAATGGATGTAGCAGACAGTAGCGCTCATGATGTGACTCATCCCAGATCACATCTCAGCTCTGCCCGTCTCTGTCAAGTCTCTGGAGAGAGCAGAAAGAGTGGAATAGACTCTGAGGGGGTCATCTGCACAGGACAGACATTACATAGACCACGGGAGCCCTGGTCTGTGGTCATGGCTTTGAATTCTTGTAGTCCTCCCCCTGCCCCTCTTAGCCTGCTTCCTTGGTGAGCAAGGAGCTTACTTCCTATTGGCTCATTTATTCCCATTGAATTACTCAGTGCAGGGGGAGGGGTAATATTTGCTGCTGCCTCAATCGCTTTATCTTACTTAGAATGGCAGAATTCAGCATTTAGGTTGAAATTAAATTGAAATGTAGGTATTGAAATTAAATTTCAATTTAGGTATTGAAATGTATCATTGCGGGCTTCCCTGGTGGCGCAGTGGTTAAGAGTCTGCCTGCCGATGCAGGGGACACGGGTTCGTGCCCCGGTCTGGGAAGATCCCACATGCCGCGGAGCGGCTAGGCCCGTGAGCCATGGCCGCTGAGCCTGTGCGCCCGGAGCCTGTGCTCCGCAACGGGAGAGGCCACAACAGTGAGAGGCCCAGTTACCGCAAAAAAAAAAAAAAAAAAAAAAAAGAAATGTATCATTGCAAGTTCTCACTGATGGTTGTAACATTTTCTCTGTATGTTACTCAATGCAATCCATTCTACCCCAAGACATTCAATATGACATTTAGTGAGAAATCTTTAACAAAATTCTGTCAACCATTCCCCATATTCAGACTGACACTTTTGATGATCATAAACCAGACTTTCAGCAATCTTCTATAGACCCTATGTCACTCTGATTGACACCTGTTATTTACTTAAGCGTCCCTTCCCTCCACTCACATACCCAACAGACAGTCATACCTATACCTGCCCAACCCAAGCTCAAGTTTGCCTTGGACCTTCTGAGCCTCTAACTGTGTGTAGCTGGATCCTTTTATTGCATATCCCCCAGTCCTCTTTCCCTTGGCCACACCACGGGCAACAGCTCTGTAAGTCACTCAAACTCTTTTGCACTCATCCCCCATCAGATAAAATGTAAACATGTTCATGGTCAGCAGTTTGGTGGCTCGTGGTTTCCTTTAATTCGAAGTTAAAGCCCCGCTCAGGGTTTGCCATTGTTTCTGTACAAGTCCAAGGATCTTTATTTGTTTACTCTGAACATGAAGGTGACCCATAGAGCTCCAACCTGACTGACAACAGCATCCTGAAGTCAGTACGTAGATGATTTGGGGCTTATGTGGAGTTTACCTGCATCTTGAAAACTTTTGAGTCTTATCTGATCTAGTGCCCTAAGAAGTAATACAAAGTAAAATTTCAAAGCTTTGCATCAATATTTTCCTCTTGGGACTCCATTCAAGTCTAGAAAATTTTGTGGTCAAACTCCATAATTTTTTTGCCTACAATGTTGACTGTATAGTTTTTGGCAAATTGCAGGCATTCTTTGTTGCAAATTCTTTTGAAATCATTGGCAAATGTTTAGTAGCATTGATAATATTGACCACAAATTAGTTCTAAACTTAAAAGAAAAAAAATTATTTTGTCTTAGATGTTCTAAAACCTGACTAATTAAAGTGTATTTTTCCCTTTTCTCAAGTCCATGTGCTATTTGTCTCTTAGAAATTTTTAAATGATCTCAGTGTATTAAGTGTCTGACGGAAGACTCCACACGCTGATGGCTGCTAGCCTATTCAAATCTCTCATTTTATTGTTGGTGAATATCAGTAGGCAACATGTGCTTGGCACTCTAAGTAAGGTTACTGTCACAACTCGGAAAATACTCTAGAATTCAAAACATTTTCCAAACATTCATTTATTATTCATTCGTTCAACTAATTGATAGCTAGTGCTTACTACGTGCCAGACATTGTTCTGGGTTTTAGGCCTTAAAATGATGAAAAAAGATAGTGTTTCTGCCTGCATGGAGCTTATATTCTAGTGGAGGGTCAGATGTTTAACTGAATGAGTGAATGAATGAATGAAAGTGGAGAGACGGAAGAGGCTGGGATTGGGCTGGATTGCGGTCACAGCAACCAACAATCCTTGATAGTGCCTGAGGGCTTAAACAGATCCAGAAGGAGGTCAGTTCTGGGTGTCTGAACCAGTTTGCGACCTTATACACTGGTAGCCCCTATCAGAAGCCCTGTCTCCACATTTAAATGCTTGGGAAGTTGTTGCTGCCTTCACCTCTGTCCTTCCTTATGCACCCTTTTCCTCTGTAATGTTGGTTCTGGTTACAGTCTTCCCCCCTCTTGGCTGGTTCCCCCTCTGCCAGCCTCCTTGCAATTGATACTTCTTTGGCCTGGCTCTTGCTTCCCCTCTTTGCCTCCATCCTTAGATACTCTCCTTGGATCCCTTCTTACCTCTGTGTTCCACAGCTATTGGCCAGCTCTATCTCAGTCTGAGCCCAGCTCTAGTTTCTAGGTTGGAGCCTTAGACATGACCTGACCTAACTGGGGGAAATCAGATGTCAGGGATTGGGGCCCAGCAGCAGTTTCCAGACAGTGGTGGTGCTCAGATCCAGGCAAGAAACAAGATTGGGGTTGCAGGGGGTTATCTAATTTGGAGCAGGATCATGACTGGGAGGACAAGACTGGCAGGAGAGGGTCAAGGGGTCAGGGATTCAGGCTAGGGTCCCCGCCCGGCAGGGTAACGAAAGTGCAAAGCAGAAAGTTACGGTAAGATCCAGTCTTATAGACAGGCAAGCATAACAGGGGCTAGGGACAAGGCTGCAATTTGGTGAGCACAGGGGGCACACCAAACCCAGGCTGTATTAGTACTAATTCCAGCTTCCATACCTGGGGGTCTGAAACTATTGATCTGACAGGCTGGTTAGGGCTGAGACTCACAGAGAGTACTTGTTCAAAGCACAGACTTTGAGAGGAGACAGAAGAGGGTGTGAATCCCAACTCTGCTATTTACTAGCTCTGTGACCTTGGGCAAATTGCTTTACCTCTCTGATCCTCAGTCGCCTTACCCGTAAAATGGAGATGGTAACATCTGCCTTACATGGATGTGGTGAGGATTAAATGAATGAATTGGGGAAGACTATGAGGCCTCCTCAAAAAGGAAGGCCAATAAACAAGTCTCTGAGCATCTGGGGCAAGTGGGGAGGGGACAACAGTCAGCAGCACAACGCTGGCACGGCCGGCTCTGGTTTCAACAGTCGTCTAGCGTGGTCCTTCAGGTCTGGCTGCTGGAGAGACTAACACCCAGTGGGGTGCCCTCCCACTGGGTCTGGGGGAGTGGTTGAGTGTTGGCCCATTTATCTCTACCACATGCTCCTGTGTACAGTACTCTTGTATTTGCCACGGCTCTGCCGTCAGCTCATAACCTCCCTGAGCCCTGAGCCAGCGTGTCTCCTTCTTTTAAACTCAAACAACGTTGACCCAACATTGAAAATGGGCATATACATATGGCTTCTATTGCTGAGTCTGTTCCGTATACCAGTGTTGGACTTAACCTTTTGTTCTGCTCAGAAATCTTCGGTTGCTCCTTATTTTTAATTTTTTTTGTGGTACGCGGGCCTCTCACTGCTGTGGCCTCTCGTGTTGCGGAGCACAGGCTCCAGACGCGCAGACTCAGTGGCCATGGCTCATGGGCCCAGCCGCTCTGCGGCATGTGGGATCTTCCCAGACCAGGGCACGAACCCGTGTCCCCTGCATCAGCAGGCGGACTCTCAACCACTGCGCTACCAGGGAAGCCCGGTTGCTCCTTATTTTTAACTGCATCTGTTCAATTTTCTAGGCCTTTTAGAATCTGACTTCAGTTTCTTAGCCACTGAGCTCCCTCTGCTTCCTAACGCTCCCCCTTTCTGTCTCACCCAGAGCTGTCGCTCATCACAGCTTCTCCTTCCCCCTTGGGTGCTTCACCTCCAGCTGCCCCTGCTGTTCCTCCTCTCTCTAAAATCCTACTCTTCCTTCAACCAGGCTCAAGTCTCCTTGCCCTTGAAGCCCTTTTTCTAGTTCTTGTTGTTTTCTTCCAGTTTTATTGAGATATAATTGACATACCACACTGTATTATAAGTTTAAGGTGTACAGCATAATGATTTGCTTTACATACATTGTGAAACAATTACCACAATTAGTTTAGTGAACATCCAACAGCTCATATACATACAAAAGAAGAGAAAGAAAATGTTATTTCCTTGTGAAAACTCTTAGGATTTACTCTCTTAACATCATTTACATGTAACATTCAGCAGTGTTAATTATACTAATCATGTTGTACATTACATCCCTAGTACTTGTTTATCTTATAACCGGAAGTTTGTACCTTTTGACCTCCTTCATCCAATTTCCCTCACTCCACCTCCTACCTCTGGGAACGACAAATCTGATTTCTTTCTTGAAACCCTTTTTGAATCCTGGAATGCTTATAGATCTACATATCCTTGAGCACCTGTGATACTTAATAGTTTAGAATTTATCAAATTACACAAAATCTAAGATGCCATCAACTAAAGATGCACCATTATTTTATGTGCCATTAGGAAAACCCTTCTAATTAAACTGGCAACTAGAGAATGTAAGACACCTTTTGATTTCAGAAATGTTAAGCTATAAAAAAAGGACATGTTAGAGTCAATGAAATATGGTAATTATTTAGTGGTACTTATTATAATTATAATGGACATTATCACTGTTTCATAATTGCTGTTTATTTTCTGACTCCCCTACTAGAATGAGGACTTCATGAGGACAGAGTTCATGCCTGACCATTCACTTACTATCCAGCTCACCTCTGGTACTCAACAGATGTTTGCATCAGTAGATTTCTAAAGTGAACAGAAAGTTCCTCGAAGACAAGAATTATGTATTACACTCTTATTATACTTATTTTTAAAATTGACATGTAACACCCGTAAAGTGCACTAGTCTTAAGGGTAGAGCCTGAAGTCTTTTTATATATGTATACATCTGCATTATAATCACTCAAATTAAGATATAGAACATTTTCCTACAGTACTTTTCCCAGTGCTGAGGAAATAGGAGGTATCTGTCTATACTTATTGATTCATTAAATGGTCTTCAGCTACCCTTGTATTGCTCAGTTTCAACTCACTACTGTTTTCCCTAGTTCAGTGGTTCTCAAACTTGCAAGAATTTGGAGAATCACCTGGAAGGCTTGTAGAAACACAGATTGCTGGGCCCCAACCCCAGGTTTCTGATTTAGAAGGTCTGTGGTAAGCCTGAGCATTTGCTTTTCTAACAAGGTAGTGCTGACGTGGCTCTAGTGGGATGGAGGGGGGGGGTGTCTTTCCAAAGGTATTAAATTCTCCCTAGTCATATGCTCATTCTAATCAGGGGTTCTTCACCTTTTCTGAAAGCCCTGGCAGTGTGGTGAAGCTCAGGTACTCCCTAGAATAATATTTCTAAATGGAATAAAGTAAAATATTTGGGACTACAAAGAAAACCAATTATATTAAAATGGATTGTTCAAATTATTTAAAAAATTGTAATATGTACAATATTTGTGACAAGTCAGCTGTGATGTGATATTAAAAAAATTGAGGTTTCTTTTGGTGAAAAACTCCCACACCTACCGTTAGTACTACTGTGGTTTGTTGCATACATTTCCAGTTGAAAGAAATGGTAAATTTCAGATAGAGTTTAGTGAAAATAAAGAACCTAGGTTAGGAATACTCGCCCTTGTGCAATCTGAAATGGGGTGCTCTACTCTTTTTTTTTTTTTTTTTTTTTTAGCGGTACGCGGGCCTCTCACTGCTGTGGCTTCTCCCGTTGCGGAGCACAGGCTCCGGACGCGCAGGCTCAGCGGCCATGGCTCACGGGCCCAGCCGCTCCGCGGCATGTGGGATCTTCCCAGACCGGGGCACGAACCCATGTCCCCTGCATCGGCAGGTGGACTCTCAACCACTGCGCCACCAGGGAAGCCCAAGGGGCACTCTACTCTTGACATTTGGTGAAGTTCCAAACAATTCAGTTTGGTGGTTCAATATTATTAATTAAGTATCTCCTGTGTGGAGACACTTTGATAGATGATCGACATTCAGAGAGGAATAAGACACTGTCTCTTCTCTGTACAAGTACCTCCCATTTTGGTGGGAAATATAAAAATATAAACTGATGATTAAAGTGGAGTGTGACATATGCAGAAATAGAAGTATGAACAAGGCACAGAAGTAAAGAATGGAATGATTTATGCAGAAGTGTGAGAGATGGGGATAAGATCTAGAACTCGGTCAAATGGAAGTTGTAGTGGTAGACTATTACCTCGGTGGTCCTTGATGAAACATGCCTCCACATATTCAGATCCCCTGTATTGACTCTGAACTTGGCCACAAAACTTGCTTTGGCCAGAGGATATTACCAAGCATGACACAAATAGTTGCACGTGGGGGCTTGTCTCTTGTAATGTTTGGGCTTCAGCTGCCATTTCAGAAGCTTGGACTTAGAAGACTGGATGAGGAAAGGCCATGTGGAGAGTGGCCCCAGAGGATGAGAGGCCATCTTGGATGTTCCAGCCTCAGTTGAGCTCTCAGCTGAATGCAGTCATTTCAGACATCCCAGGTAGTAGTGAGGGAACAGCAGCAGTACCGCCCAGCCTACAGAGTAATGAGAAGTAGTAAATCATTGTTTTAACCACTATGTTTTGGAGTGGTTTGCTACACACCAATTGGTGATTGAAACAGTTGTTTTTATTTTTTAATTAATTTATTTATTTACTTTTGGCTACGTTGGGTCTTCGTTGCTGTGCGCGGGCTTTCTCTAGTTGCGGCTAGCAGGGGCTACTCTTCCTTGCGGTGCGCCGGCTTCTCATTGCATGGCTTCTCTTGTTGCAGAGCATGGGCTCTAGGCACACAGGCTTCAGTAGCTGTGGCTCAGGTCGCGGGCTCTAGAGTGCAGGCTCAGTAGTTGTGGTGCCTGGGCTTAATTGCTCTGCGGCATGTGGGATCTTCCCGGATCAGGGCTCGAACCCATGTCCCCTGTATTGGCAGGAGGATTCTTAACCACTGCGCCACTAGGGAAGCCCCAAACAGTTGTTTTTAATTTCTTTACTTTCTGTCCTCTTCCATTTGGCTTTTAAAAAATGCAGAGGACGTGCTTCCCTGGTGGCGCAGTGGTTGAGAGTCCGCCTGCCAATGCAGGGGACGCGGGTTTGTGCCCCAGTCCGGGAAGATCCCATGTGCCACGGAGCGGCTGGGCCCGTGAGCCATGGCCACTGAGCCTGCACATCTGGAGCCTGTGCTCCGCAACGGGAGAGGCCACAATGGTGAGAGGTCCGTGTACCGCAAAAATAAAATAAAATAAAATAAAATGCAGAGGACAAAACACTGTTACAAAAAAAAAAAAGCTGATGCAGAGATTTTTCTACAAACAAATAGGCACAGTTTCCAGGGAAGTGTCTAGTGCTTCATACTTTTAAATCCTATAAGATCTATGGCTAGAGAATTGATATGAAAATTATGACTCTGGTAAACTTAAATGCTGATCTTCAGAGAATGATTACTTTAAATCATAAACTCTTAAAACCTGGGATTTTGAGCAGGAAGACATCTTGGAATCTATGCAGTCTAACCTCTTCATTTAAGGACACTGAGGCTTGAGAGGTTAAAACCACACTGTGTGTTGTTAGTAGGATCCAGAAAGGAAGCCAAGTCTCCTGGCTTCTAATGCAGTGTCTTTTAATAAGTAAGAAATGGTCATTTGTAGATTACCACTTTCATGATCTTATTTTCACAATAGGCAGCGTTGGTATATTTATACTTCCCTATTTTATAAATGAAAAAACCTGAGATTTGGATTTGAAGAGACCTGCTCATTTCACATAACTCATAAAACCAGGACTAGATTCTGGGCCTTATGACCCCTGGTTCAGGGCTTTCTTATTATATCAGGCTGCCTGTGATGTCCAGTGTAATAAGCAAAGAAATAAACAAATATATTTTTGAAAGAGAATCAGCAGCAGACACTAATCTTGTTCATCTTTGAATTCCTCATAGCAATATACCATGTACATAATGTTCACTCAGTAAATAGTTGTAATATGAAATGAATATATGAATGAATGAATGAACAACTGAATAAACAAAGGATAGACCAGGATTATGTTTCATTTTAATCAGATATTCACTCAGTAAATATTTGTAATATGAAATGAATATATGAATGAATGAATGAACAACTGAATAAACAAAGGATAGACCAGGATTATGTTTCATTTTAATCAGATATTCACTCAGTAAATATTTGTAATATGAAATGAATATATGAATGAATGAATGAACAACTGAATAAACAAAGGATAGACCAGGATTATGTTTCATTTTAACCAGATATTCACTCAGTAAATATTTGTAATATGAAATGAATATATGAATGACTGAATGAACAACTGAATAAACAAAGGATAGACCAGGATTATGTTTCATTTTAACCAGACATTCCGTTCTTGAAATGTATGATTACTCAAGATCCCTCTGTACTTGAAAAGGAATAGGGGATAAAACCCCCAGTCAGTAGTAATGACAACATTTTGCAATTATTGTGCTTTGAATTCAAAAGCAGAGTATTAGACACAAAGGTAAGCTCTTTCAATATGTCTCTCCTATTTTGTACATAATAACTCAAAAGGCCCTCTCTGGACATGGCACAATGGTGGGAAGGAGGTGAAGGGAGAACTTTCTACTGAGCTATCGGGAAATGAAGGTTACTCCCCTTCTCCCAGTGAAGAACTAAGGTAGCAGAAGTGACCCAGGCAACCTTGAGCAGCCTTGTCCAGTAGAAGGAGAATGAGAGCAACATATTATTTATTTATTTAATAAATAAATAAATAAATAAAATTATTTATTTATTTATTGGCTGCGTTGGGTCTCTGCTGCTGCGTGTGGGCTTTCTCTAGTTGCAGCAAGCGGGGGCTACTCTTCGTTGCTGTGTGCGGGCTTCTCATTGTAGTGGCTTCTCTTTGCTGTGGAGCACGGGCTCTAAGTGCGCGGGCTCAGTAGTTGTGGCACACGGCGTTAGTTGCTTTGCGGCATGTGGGATCTTCCCGGACCAGGGACTGAACCCATGTTCCCTACATTGGCAGACGGATTCTTAACTACTGTGCCACCAGGGAAGTCCAACGTATTTAATTTAAAATTTTCTAGTAGCTACAGTAAAATAAAAGAAAACAGATGAAATTAATTTTGATAACATGTTTTATTTAATTCAATATGTCCAAAATATTATCTTTTCAACATCGAATCAACACAACAAGTATTGATGGGATATTTTACTTTTTTTTTGTTTTTCTGAGATGTACTTGGGGTACATCTCACTCCAGACTAGCCACATTTCTAGTGCTTAGTAGCCATATGTGGCTAGTGGCTACCATTTTGGACAGCACAGGCCTAGCCACACAGGACATGGTGATTCTGTAAAAGGAAGGTGACAGTAATCACAGCACAGAGGAAGTAGTCTCCTAAGGAGCACTTGAGGAAGTTACCCTGCTTTAGTCCAATCATGTAACCCAAACCACTGCTGTTTGAAGGGAGATTCTACTACCTCGTGTTTGGCTCTTCAGCCCTGGGCAAGTACCTTAACCTTCATATAACTCAGTTTCTCATCTGTTGTCACTTGAAGCTGCTCAGATGATTATATAGGTAAAAGCATTTAGTCAATACCTGGCAGGTAGGAAGTACTTGATTAGTAGCAGCTATAAAAATCTACTAGGATCCCACCTTATCACACAAACCTTAACCTCATTTTAGAGTTTTATTAAAAGGTTAGTAGGGCTCCCTACGGATTGCTATCGTCTCTTCCGCAGCAAGTGGAAAGGGGCTCTTAGGTAAGGTCAATTGGAAAAAAAAAAAAATGTAAAGAAAAAAAATGGTCATGAGTTGCATTATAACTAGATTTCTTCTATTAGAGGGAATCATATTAATAAAATAAGATGGTGTTCTACTTTTTTAAAGTCGTGGTAAAATGTACATAACATAAAATCTGTAACGGAGCAGGACCCTATGGGGCCTTCCCAGGACAGACCCCTCCCCTATATCCTCTGCTGTAGTTCCTCTCTGACTACCTAGATAATAGTATCTCATGCATATTTCCTGCGTTTTTCATTTGCTAAAAACCACCACCATGTGGAAGAAATTAACTCCTTGACGATCATGAGCATGCAGACCCCAGACCTGCTGGTGACTAAGGACTGACCACCATCAACCAGAGAACTGTGCAGGAGTGGATCACATACCCTTTGGGATGACTCTCTCTCACCTGGCCTTTAAAAATGCTTTGCTGAAATGCTTCAGGGAGTTCGGGGGGGGGTGGTTTGGGCACGAGCCCTGCAATAATCCCTTCTCTGCTCCAACTCCAACTTTTCGGTTTGTTTGGCCTTACTGTGTGTTGGGCACACAAACTTGTGTTCGGTAACAAATCTACCATTTTAACCATTTGTAACTGTACAGTTCTATGGCATTAAGTGCATTCACACTGTTCTATAACCATCACCATCATTCATTTCCAGAACTTTTTCAACATCCCGCAATGAAACTCTGTATCCAATAACTTCCTATTACCCCCTTCCCCAGTCCCTGGTAAACACTAGCCTACTTTCTGTCTTTTTGTGTTTGACTATTCTAGGTATTTCATATAAATGGAGATCTTTATTATTTTATTTTTAAAATAAATTTATTTATTTATTTTTGGCTGTGTTAGGTCTTTGTTGCTGCACATGGGCTTTCTCTAGTTGCGGCGAGTGGGGGCTACTCTTCGTTGTGGTGCGTGGGCTTCTCAATGGGTGGCTTCTCTTATCGTGGAGCACAGATTCTAGGCGCACAGGCTTCAGTAGTTGTGGCACACGGGCTCAGTAGTTGTGGCTTGCAAGCTCTAGAGTGCAGGCTTAGTAGTTGTGGCGCGTGGGCTTAGTTGCTCCACAGCATGTGGGATCTTCCTGGACCAGGGATCAAACTTCTGTCCCCTGCCTTGGTAGGTGGATTCTTAACCACTGTGCCACCAGTGAAGTCCCTGGAGGTCTTTATTTTTTGAAGTAACATGTTATTTCTTTAAACATTAAAGTAAGAAAATATGTTCTTACAGATAGAGTAAACCAAGAAATGTTTTTAAAGAATAATTAATGTTGGAATGCATGTTGATATGTGCAGATGAAAGGCACTGAATTAACAAATTATGACTATTACACATACATATCTGAGGGAGATGATCACCATGAAGGTTTTTCTTTACTTTTTTAAAAGGAACTCTATGAAAATATATGCACATGAATATAAATTAGGACGTCTGCATAAGACCATTGCTCATAAATGTCATAAATAATCAAAATGTTCATGAATATCAGAAATCTCTCTGGTTTACAGATCCTTGGGTTCCAACCTTGGCTGTGTCACTAGTGTGCCATTTGGCCTAAGCTTAGGACCTGATCCTCTCTAGTCCCCCTTATCTTCATCTGTAAAATGCAGATACTAATAGCTGCCCTTCCTACATCATAGGGTTGATGTGAAGATCAAACAAGATAATCAGAGTGAAAGAGCTTTGAAAATACAAAGCCCTGTAGAAATGCAAGGCATTATTAAAGACTGTGGAGAGATTGCTAACACAATTTGATTCAAGGCCAAAGTTTTGTACTTCCAAAAGTTAAAAAGATATTCAGCATTTGCAAATTATTTAGAAAACCAAATTCCTGCTGTGGCGACCCAGTACTATGACTGAATTATATGCTAAATGCTGTACATTTGATACCTACTGCTTGCTATAAGTCACATAACCACATTACCACACTGGATGTAATTGTACAGCATTTTGCAATATCTTCCATTTTTGGTGGGTAAGAGGTTATAAATCAACATAGCTTAAAGACAAACTCATGTCTTCACTAGAAGATTTCGTTTTTAATTTCTTTTACTTTTCCATGGTGGCAACAGTGCTACTCTCTGTAACATGTCTACTATGAGATGCAATTTAGCAAGCATTAATTAAGCGCCTATGGTGTACAGTCATTTGGGGTAGAGATGGGGTTGAGGGAAGGGTGGAGGTCATGAGAAGAAACACAAAGCAAAAAGGGGTCCTTGAATTGGGGGAGATTTAAAACTGGTGGGGAGTGCCATATCCTGTGACAACTAACTATAAAGACACAATGAAATCAATGCCAAGAAAAGGCTTAAGGGGCTTCCCTGGTGGCGCAGTGGTTAAGAATCTGCCTGCCAATGCAGGGGACACGGGTTCGAGCCCTGGTCTGGGAAGATCCCACATCTGCGGAGCAACTAAGCCCGTGAGCCACAACTACTGAGCCTGCACTCTATAGCCAGCGAGCCACAACTACTGAGACCGTGAGCCACAACTACTGAAGCCTGCGTGCATAGAGCCTGAGCTCCACAGCAAGAGAAGCCACCGCAATGAGAAGCCTGCGCACCGCAATGAAGGGTGGCCCCTGCTCGCTACAACTAGAGAAAGCCCACGCGCAGCAACAAAGACCCAACGCAGCCAATAAATAAATAATAAATTCTTTAAAAAAAAAGAAAAAGAAAAGGCTTAAGTAATACATCATGCGGGTTCAAAGGATTGATTGAGATGTTCAAAGGATTGATTCATTCAACTAGGAGGGCAGAATCTTGTGAGATTTGTCCCTGGTCCTGATGCCTGAGAAGGATTCCTTGGGTCAGAAATAGAGGTGAGGATGTCCAGAGCCTGCAGGGACCATACCTAGCCTATCCCACAAATATTTACCCGCTAACTGGCTGATAAAACTAAACAACTTGGCAATGTGCCTGTGACTCTACAAAGTAACAGCTGGGTGGTGTTAGGGGTTAAATCCCAGATTCTCATTTGAAAGCAAGAGCCTTTGGAATTCCACCATCCCAGGAGGCCAGTTCAGAGGGCAGTCATACACACCTCTGCAAACAACACTTCATTTTATTTCAGTTCCATAGAGTTGCAAGAATTTAATCTTTGTTCAAATGGAGGTTCCAAATTTAAATAACCCATGCGCAGCTGGAAAACTCTCCAGGCCTAAGTTCCACCTGCTTGTTTCTAAGCTAACTTCTGCTTGTGTCCCAGTCAGTTTTCACAGATCCAGCACCAACCTTTATGTTTGAGTTTAGTTTGGGGGGAGGGATTACACTTCCCCTTCCAATTCATTACTGTTAGATTACTTTTCCCTTTCCCCAAAGTATAAGAACTCTCTTCTAACCATTATCGTACTATTAGCTAACATTTATTGAGATCTTACCTTGGGCCAGGCAGTGTGCTATGCGTATTACAGCATCTCCCTTACACAGGACAGGTAATATTACTATTTCTATTTAATTGCAGAGGAACAGAGGCTTAAAGAGGCTATGTAACTTTTCCCAAGTAACCTGGCTAGTTTAGTGTTGGAGTCCAGTGGAGTCAGGACACGCACATATAACCACTGCACTGTATTATCCCTACCCACTTGTCTTTCTCTTCAATATCAACAGAGAATTCTGTGAAACTTAAGTGTCACTTGTATGCAAACCATTTTGAAGGGTGGCAATCTGTAGGTTAAGAGGAAGAAGCCGCCCCTGACTTGCTAGCATCATGTTAACTAAGATTTATTCAGCACTCTCTATGTGCAAGACACTCTGCTAAACACAGGCACCTTTTAACCTTCACAGTAGCCTTAGAGAGGGGCATAATTATCATCTCTTTAACAGATGAACAAACTGAGGCACAGAGAGGTTAAGCAACTGAGCTCAGGTCCTCTTAGAAAGTGGTGGGGACAGTATTTGAACCTTGGCCGTTTGATGTCAGAGCTCTAGCTTTTAAGCTCTGAGCGATATGGCCACTTCAGATGAGTTGAGGGTCCCTGACAAGACCCTACTTCAAAATTTCTCCCCCACTTGCCTGCCCCAGAACTTGAAGTGAGAAGCCTTAGATCCTCCTTTGCAGTTGGGAGTTGCTGTTTGTCTGCTGGAGAGGAGTGACACTGGGAGTAGCGAGCATCGGTTTCCCTCAAAGCCCTGTACCAGGTGATGCAAGGCAACGAGGGCGGGGGAGCGGGCAGGGCAAGACCCAGTGACTGCCCTCCAGGCTGGAGAGGAGCAGGAAGGAGATAAACAAGGCAGGTGCAATCGACACTGAAATTGAGGTACCAAAAGCAAATGAAGTCATGCCACTCCTTTGCTTAAAATCATTCACCAGCAGTCATCACCAAGAGGATGATGACAGCCTGCTTCCCTCAGCAAGACAGGCACAGCTACTCCTCCTGCATCTGTCTGTCTTCCTTCTTAGCTTCATCTCTGCCCCCCTGTCACTCACTCTGTGCAATAGCCAGGCATATGACAGGCATCTTCATGTCCTCTTTGCGTCCACCTGACCTAAGTTATAGCGCTCCTTCAAGACTTATCTTGGTCGCACTTGTATTCAAGCTTTTACTGCTCTCCTCTCCCCAGTGTATGCGACTCTATAACACTTTGTACACCTATTATAGCAGTTATTACCCTAAATTGAAATCGTTTACAAATTTGTCTCTTCAAAGGCTTAATCCTCTTTTGCATCCGGAGTGCTCACTCAGCACGGGGGACACACTAGGCTCTCAAAGCTAGGGTGAAAGCCAAAATACGCACATTAACCCGATGCAAGGATTCCTAGGTCGATTAGTAGTCCTGCACCCAGCGCTAAACGAAGGCACTTGGGGATCAGTACTCGTAAGTTCGCAAGAAGAAAGATCTTTGGAAGGACCCAAGGCAGACCTGGGCTACACTCAACTGGATGTTCAACAGTAACTGGGGAGATGATGAGGAAGCAGAAGGCCTTAAAGTTCACCAATTTCGGAAATCTGCCGGGTCTGGCTCCACCACCGGTAACTTTTTTTTCAGCTGGCCCTGATACAATATTGTATTTATATGCGTGCCTGCCTTTCCACCAGCCAGCACCTTCCAGCAGTTTACCAGTCCTCACTCCGCACCCATTGGATTGCTCAGGCCGTACACATCACCCTCACCGTTTATCCAGGTATTATTGTATTAGATATTTTAAAATCATCAGCTCGTTTAATCCTCTCAACAACCTGTGAGATATTTTTGTTTATTTTTCTCGTGAGGAAACTAACGTTCGGAGTGCTGAAAGCACCTTGTTCCGTACCACTGCGCGCCCCTTTCCACTGCGCCGGGGCTGACCCCGGTCTCTGAGTGGAAGAGGTCCCGGC
Organism: Lagenorhynchus albirostris; assembly: GCF_949774975.1. NCBI lineage: Eukaryota > Metazoa > Chordata > Mammalia > Artiodactyla > Delphinidae > Lagenorhynchus > Lagenorhynchus albirostris. The sequence goes on along the minus strand of NC_083103.1, from coordinate 62,519,990 downwards.
GCTCCACGCTCTCGGGCTCCAAGGACCCCTAAAGCAGAGTGGTCAAAAAATGTATTTCATTCTTTATCTGCACAGTGAAAAAGTTGTTTCGGGGTAAAAGTTGTTGAGAAGGAAGCCAAGATGGGGAGCTAAGGGGTAGAGAAGAAACAGGAGGGGGGCGGGGAGGAGTGGGAGAAGGACCCGAGAGAGGGCTGGAGTCCTAGGGAGCTGAGGTCGGGGCGGGGCGGGGCGGGGCGCGGGGGCGGGCCGGGCGCGGGCGCAGAGCTATCGGCCCGTGCGTCGGGGAGTGGCCCCTGAGCGCCCGCACGCCGCTCCACGGGGAGCCCGCACGCGCCTCCCATCGCTGACAGCGGCCGGGCGGCACCTGGACCGCAGAGCGAGCGAGCCGGGCAGAGCCGCCAGCACCCCGCCGGGGGAGAGGAGGCTCGCAGCGCCCAGTCCGGAGGAAGGTAACGCGCCGCACCGCGCTCGGGGTTGCGGGGTTTGCTCCAACCGGCCGGGGTCTGCGGCCAAGAGGACGAGGGAGGTGGCGAAAGGCTGTCAGCGCGCCCGGCTCTAGCCTCGACTAATCTGCCCACTCGCTGTGTTACCTCGGGCAACTTTCTTTACCTCTCTGGGTCTGTGTTTCCTCCTCCGTTAAATGAGGGAGTTGGTGTTGAATGATGATGCTTTTCTGGTCTTCTGAGTTCTAAAACGTGAACTTCGTTTGGACACCCGGCAAGCGCCCTTTCTCAATTTCGCACTCACGAAAGAGCCGGCTCCGCTGCCCAGGGGGCGGTCTCCAGGAAGCCGAGGTGCTTGGGTAGGCGGCGGTTCCGTGGGCTGTCGCGTTTCCTGGGGCTTTCGAGGACTGAGCCTGGGCTTGGGACTGGCTGCTGGGTGGCCCTGACTACAGAGTAACTGTCCCTAGATTGCTCAGGTGGAGTAAGGTAGGACGTTAGGACCTATCTGCAGGCGGGGGGTTGGGAAGGGGGAGTTGGGTGCCGATGATTTATACCTGGAAAATAAGCAGATTTGTTTTGGAGTTCTCCTCCTACACCCAGACCTTGTCCCGTGGTGAGTTATAAATTACAGGAATGAGATTTATTATCTTTCAAAGTAGAAAACCAACTGCTTCAGCAGCTAGGACATAGGGCTCTCCCAGCATGTAGGAAGTGGGCCTCTCTCTCTGCAGCCATCCTCCTCCCTCTTCCTTTTCCTCCCTCCTCCCTTTATAAATCCCCTTTGACTTTGAGGGGCTCCACTTCCTGCCTGAATGAAAAGTCCTCATTTTCGTGGAGTGCTGGTTTGTGACCAGCAGCCTCCAGGGCTTTGGGTTCTGGGTAGAGATGGAAGGCTAGATAAGAACAGACTATGAATCATACTGTCAGCCTCTACCATGCAAGGATGTGCAGAGGAAGCCCCACGGGGTTTCAGACAGACAGACAGACAGAAAGACAACACTGGAAGGTGGGATGGATTCCAACTGCTGTTCAGCTTCCCGTCCCCTTCTTGGCAGCCATCCTCAGCTAGGCAGCCAACTGTCGGAGGAGGGTGCTTGAAAGGAGCAGAGGACTTTGGTGGGTTCTATGGAAGGTCTCCAGCAATTCTCTCCCTTCTCTTTCCCTCAGCCCTTAGTGTGGGATCCAGGTGAAAGTAGATTCCAGGGTCCATCAAGAGCAGCGGAGGAAGGGGGCAGGGCAGTGGCAATATTGACTTTTTTGGGGGGCACTTATGGGCCAGACACTCTTCTTTGCATGTAACACGTCCTTAGTTCTCACAAAGCCACGTGAGGGCTGGTATCCTGATATTTACCCCATTTTACAAATGAGAAACTGAGGCTCAGAAAGATGGCTTCCCTTAGTCACATAGCTAGTAAGTGGCAGAGCTGGGATTCAAATCCAGTCTTTGTGACTCTAAAACCTGTGTTCTTTTCCCTTTTTTGGTGCTCCTTGAGTAAGGGCAAGTTGGAATAGTGACAGCAAAAATGATTGTTATTGAGTTCTCACGAGGTGACAGACTCCATTCAAAGCACTCTAGAGGTGTTATGTCATTTATGGTGCAGGCGTTTCAGTCATTCCGGTGGGCATCAGTGATGCCTTAGCCTCTCTCAAGCAGCAGTCCCGTTCCAGAATGCCTGCCTGATCCCACCCAGCTGTTGGTGAGTGGGTTGGGTGAGGACCCTGTTTGCTTTATCCTAGAGGTGGTTTGAGGTCTCATGAAAGATTGATTGTCCACAGCTGATCCGTTAGACCTGACCGTTGGCTTGTGAATGATCCCACTGTCCCCTAAGAGGGCTTTCTCAGGCTTCGCTCAATAAACATTTGTGGAATGAATGAATTAGCACCTTGTGCAGAGTGGTCTGCTGTCCTGAAGAAATGTGAGGCGGCCCCTGGGGCAGCCCGGGCCCTCACCATCCTCAGAACCCAGGATGCCAGGCCAGATCGTTCTCCCCCTTGGGCAAGGAGGGTAGGATGAACTGTGCCCCCGTGGGCTTACAGATTTCCCTGATAATGTGTTGGCTGCCACCTGTTTTATAAAGGAGTTTTTAAAGATAGTAGATGAAGGGCTTCCCTGGTGGCGCAGTGGTTGAGAGTCCGCCTGCCAATGCAGGGGACACGGGTTCGTGCCCCGGTCCGGGAAGATCCCACATGCCGCAGAGCGGCTGGGCCCGTGAGACACGGCCGCTGAGCCTGCGCGTCTGGAGCCTGTGCTCCGCAACGGGAGAGGCCACAACAGTGAGAGGCCCGTGTACAGCAAAAAAAAAAAAAAAAAAAAAAAAGATAGTAGATGAAGACAAATTTGACTTTTGAAAAAAATTAAAAGGAAAAGTGACTTAGTTTTAATCAGGTTTCTGCTCCCTCAAAAAGGGGGGGAAATAAGATGGTACTATTTGCCTTAGGGCTTCCCAAACTTCTCCATTAGAAGAGTCTCTAATAGCAAAAGAAGCCTGACAAGTGCTCCTGGGGGTTGGGTTATAGTTCAGATTGGCCCCAGCGAGCATGGAAATTGTTTTAAGGATTTATGCAGGTTTTTTCATTTGATTCCATATGTCTGTCAAATTTAGTTTTTCTGATAAATCTTTATGTATAGTTTTCTTCTCCAAAATATTTGTGTAAAATTGGTGTCCTGGCATATTGCTTTATATTCTTGCGGGGCTGAGAGTACCCAAATGGAGAAACAGGGCAAAGGTTCTGGTCTGGGAACTTTAAGTATTGTTTGTATTTTCTAGTCACTTGGTTCATAGTGACAGAGCTTCCCAGCCTCCTGTGGTGATAACCTCTTTTCCTATTTTTCAGAGTGAAGAACATACTTAAAAAATAAAAACAATCATTGTTTTCCCTCCCCCCAGACTTATTAAGATATAAAAGACATTGCATAAGTCTAGGGTGTACACATGATGATTTCATACATGTATATATCACTACTATTTTTCTTGTAGTGAGGACGTTTAAGATTTAGTCTCTTAGCAACTTTCAAGTATGTAATACATACTATAGTCACCATGCTGTATATTAGATCCTAAGGATTTATTCATCTTATAACTGGAAATCTGTATGCTTTGACCAAGGTCTCCCTATTTCCCCCACTCCCCAGCCTTTGGCAATCATCCTTTTACTCTCTGTTTCTATGAGTTTAGCTTTTGTAAGATTCCATGTGTAAGTGATATCATTATTGTTTGTTTTCTTATTACCAAAACTATACCTGTTTGTTGTAGAAAAAGATAAAATACAGATTAGCATTAATAATAATACATCTGTACTCAGAAACAACTAATGCAAAACTTGGGATACAACCTTCCAAATCTTTTCTCTGTACGTTAAAAAGAAAAAGAAGAAATGAATATAACCCTTACTTTTGATTGTATTATTATCAGGGCTAAAAGCCATCTCAGGTTGCTTTTGAAAGAATGTTGAGAGTAAATCATGAATAATTAAAGACATCATAAAGGTTAATCCTGTTTGTGAACCCCAAAGTTCACCCCCTATAGTTCCCCTGTGTCATTTAGTTTCCAGCAGAAAGAAGTGATGGCAGTGGGGCTGCTACTGAAGTTACGGGGTCAAGTTGTGCTCCTTGTTAAAGTGACTCAAGTATCTTAAATGTCTCAGATGTAACAAAAAGGTAGCTCTTCAGTGTTGTTGATGTGCAACACGTGAGCAGAAAGTTCTAACGCTAAATAGCACAGTGAGGAGGAGAGAGCCTTAGATAAGGTCCTTGCTCCAACATTGCATTTTAGTACCTGTGTGACTTTGGGTAGCTTCTGTGAACCAGTTTTCCCTCCCGTAAATTGGAAATAATGACACCTACTTGATTTTTCTCCACCGAAGTCACTAGGAGGACCAAGTGGCAGGTGTTATTGTTTGTTACTTGAATTGCATGTCAGTGTGTATGCAATTTAAAAGAAATTTAAAGGTAGAATAAAACAAAAACATTGTCGGTCTTTATAAAAATGCCGAAATCTAACTCCTGGGCCTAACGTCAGTAGGACTTAATTATGATGCAGATGCTCTGTTGGATCCCTACTCTGTTTTCTTCAAAGAATATAGGATTCCTACGTGGCTGGTGTCTCACTGATCTTCATCACAGTCCTGAAGCGAAGAAAAGGACAGAAAATAGTCCCATTTCACAGAATAAAAACAGGCTTGCCATTCAAGGGAGCTGTTCCTTTGCACAGGGAGTCCCAGAGCTCCTGAGGGCTGTCTCTAGATGCCTAAATCAAGGCCGAAGCATGCTGGGAGGAAGCAGTGAGAGCAGCCGGAAAGGTGATGATGTACCCCTGGTGGCACTCACCCAGCTCGGAGCAGCTCTGCGGAGAGGAATGGGCCCTGTATTGGGAGGCAGGTGGCTTGGCTTCTACTCCTATCTCACAGATAGGCTGTGAGCTCTGGGTTTAGTCATGTCCTCTCCCGGAGCCTTGTTTTGTTTTTTTTTTTAATCTATAGAGGGAGTTGGACCAGATGAAGTTCTTTCCAGTCTTAAAAATCTATGATTCTGGGTCATTTTTCATTCACATTTGCCCACATAAAAGTTTGGTAGAGCATCTAAATGAATCAGGTGTCAGAAAATGTTCCCACTTCCTGTTGCTTTCAGTGCGCCCTCATTATTTTCTAAGGGTCTCCCCAGCTGACTGCCCTCATGCAGAACACATGATCCATAGATCATTGAGAGGAGAGTTGTTTCTGCTCATCTATTTGTTAATGTTAATCTAGAACATCCTCAGATTGTAGGAGGGAGAACTGCTTTGAGGCAACTTTTGGGAAGGTAGGTTGACAGAAGCCTAATGAAAGCAGGTTATTTATGTTAATAAGGCTGTGTGTGTCACAAAGTACTCACTTCTGAAATCACTAACTACAGTACTTTTCTTTAGTGCCCACTGGGTATTGGTCCTGTGCTGGGACTCTTGCAGAACGTGAGAGAGCACACTCTAGAGTGGTTTAGAACCATAGGCTAGGACGAGGGAGGGAGAGAGGAGACCGGAGAGAGGAGAGAGCGCCAGGTGTGGCTGGAACACCTTGGAGATGCAAAGGCCAATTCGGGAAAAGATTGAGGCTCTAAGGGCTTGGAATCTCGGGTTTAATTCTGCATCCAATTGCCTGGCACTCAATGGGAACTTAGTATTTTCAATGAATTAATAAATGAACAAATGGAAGAATGAATGAATCACTCTTCTGAAATGAAGTCTATGCTGAAATGTGGTGTAATGATCCTCAGGTGGTTGCAGTGACTTTACATACGTGAAGTACGTACCACTTACAAAAACACGTTGCTCTGCATTGTCCCTCAAAATGTTGACAGAGATTAAAGAAAGCCAAAGTAAAAGCATTTCCTAACGTCATACTTTCTAGATATTTTGCAGCAACTAGTAGAACAGATTTGGTTTGCTATTTATAGATAAGTCTTCTTTCTATAAATGCATCAAGAAATATTTGAGAGGGGGGTATAAGACCTAGTAAACAATTCCACAAATTTGCATTGTGAGTTAGAGGGAGAAAGAAAGGCATTGCTTAACTTCTGAGTGAATAGACATTCTTTTTTCCCTTGTAGAGCATTGTTTTACTGTAACTCCTGGTGTAACTGACACCATCAGCTTCTGATTAGACAGATGTGTTTTGTGCTGCCATTACCCACGGCCACAGGCGCCTGGTCTCTCCTGCCACTGGCTGAGTCAGTTGATTAAAACACAGGGCTCTGAGGCTGAGGGCATGGGCTGGATCCCAGGCCAAGCCAAGGCGCCCTGTCATATCCGTGCCTCAACCACTCTGCCCCCTCTGCCAGCCATCTGCGCTGGGAGGAAGACTGAACTCTGGCATGTTAGATTCTTTAGGTCAGAATCTTCACCACTGCTGGTTTTAGACTAATCATTTGAGTTTTAGAAATAAAGGGTCTGGCTCACAGACTTAGAAAATGAACTTATGGTTACCAGGGGCGAATGGTGAGGGGGACAGATAGACTGGGAGTTTGGGATTGACATGCACACACTACTGTGTGTATATATGTATACATACACACACACACACACACACACACACATATATACACACACATATATATATATTTTTATTTTATTTATTTATTTATTTATTGCGTTACACGGGCCTCTCACTGTTGTGGCCTCTCCCGTTGCGGAGCACAGGCTCCGGATGGGCAGGCTCTGGACGGGCAGGCTCAGCAGCCATGGCTCACGGGCCCAGCTGCTCCGTGGCACGTGGGATCTTCCTGGACCGGGGCACGAACCCGTGTCCCCTGCATCGGCAGGCGGACTCTCAACTACTGCGCCACCAGGGAAGCCCGCCATGCACACACTGCTATATTTAAAATGGCTAACCAACAAGGACCTATTGTAGAGCACAGGGAACTCTGCTCAATATTCTGTAAAACCTAAATGGGAAAAGAATTTGAAAAATAATTTGAAAAAAAAGAAAGAAAGGGTCTGGGTTTTCAGTTTAATTCTTTATAGAATGGATTCTAGGGTTGTTTTAGGTCTGCCATCTTGGGACATGTTGAAGGGCGCATCCTGAGACCTTGGTTGTCCCCCAAGTCTGCAACTATCACCATAGCATATCACTTCCTCAACGTGTCTGTAAAATGGGAAAGATCAGACCCGCCTCACAGTTTGTTCAGAGGATTAAATGAGGGCGTATATTTAATGGTCATATATTTAACGTGGGGAACTGATGCCCAAAGGTGAAACCAGGCTAAAAACTTGTCCCTTATCTTGAAGGCAGCAAGGAACTAATGGAAGTGTCTCAATATCGTGTGTGAAATAACTAGACTTTAGGACAGTAACACTGTCCACAGTATGGAAGGTGGATTTGAGGTTGATCGAAGGCACGCTTGTTTGGACTTGTGGGAACAGATAAGATATTTTAAAGCTTTTGGTAAAAGGCACCTGTAGGAGCAGAGATGGTGCTGCTGTTTAATTCAAGACTTCTGGAGGAAGGTACACATGTGTTGGAAAACAGTGGCTCCATATACTAATTTATGGACTGGACCACATTGGGGCTGAATTCCAAGACGATAACTATGCCTGCCTTGGAGTTAAGCATATTTACCACTTTTAATAAGGACCCAGGTGTCCTTCTGGCACAAACGATTGAAGCTTGGGCCCAGTAAGAATGTGTAAGGGCCGTATTTCCAGAATTGAAGTTCTCCAGAATTGAAGTTCTGGGAATTGTTGAAACCCAGTACGTGCTGAATTTGGTTCGTGCTTTGCAGAATTTCTCATGCTCAGCAGGCACTGCTGCGGTTAGCAGTCTCTGAGTTTCCTGGTGGGGGAGGAGCAGGGAGGCGTGGGCCACAAAACTCTCATCTGTGGGCAAATCGCAAGAAACCGAGTGGCCCTTTTCCCCAAGCCGTCAGCGTCAGGCACAAGTACACACAAGTGTGTGTTTGTTTGTTTGTTTCTGGGCCTGTGTTTCTGTTTCCCTGAGTGTTGTCGGCTTTATCCAGACCAACGGGAAAACCTGACATATACCCGGAGTTCCTCAGGGAAGAGCCCCTGGGGAGATCAGCCTCCGTTGCTAGAGTTGCCTAAACGTGGAGAGGATCACCCGCTTCCCACATGAACTGGGTGGTGGCCCGAGCCAAGGGTGTGGAGGAGATGTGGCTCCACCTGTCAGAAGCTTCCGGGAACAGGTGTTCGTGGAATGGAGCACAGGTGTTTGCTTGGTGTGTGAGGAACTGCGGATGCAGTGGACGTGCTCCCTTTCTCCCTTCTCTGGTAACCTTTCCCCACGATCACTCTGAGTCGTCGGGAACTGAAAGCTAGTCTCAGGCTGACAGGTGGAACACAGGTTGTAAGATGTACCCTTTAACTTCGTGGAGGTACCTTACTTTGGGCTTTTGGATGTGAGACCTTTGAACCTATCTTCCTCACGTGCCAAGCCCCAGGTCCTTCTCAGTGGGTTAATCAAGCGGAAGAGGAATCCTTTGATAGATTCGGGTTTGGTCTCTCTCCTTTGAGACCACAGGCACCAAGACAGATGAGCTGTGGGTGGGAATGGTCAGCTCTTTGAAGGGTGTGTTTGTGTGCTTCACTCCCTGTAGGTACAATGACCACGTGTTTAAGTTTAGTTTGATATTTAAGTATAGTATGACTGGTTGATCTTTGGTGGAATTTTGTCGCTACTCTTTTTAAACTATTATTAAACAGCGAACGTTTGTTGATAAAGGGGCAGCATGCTCTGGGGGAAAGAATATCAGACTTAGAGACAAGAGTTAGTTCATTCAGTAAATACTCAGTGTTTACTGTGTGCCAGAAATTGTTTTAGACTCGGAGTCCAGCGGGGAACGCAGATGTCTATAATTACACATGGTGTGATGTTAATAGTCAGATGTGAGTATAGAAGGAGGTGGGGTGGTGAGAGGGAAGAGGGAGCAAGTGCCAAGGGCTTCCTGGAAGAGGTGACGCTTGAGAGGAGACTTGAGGGATGAATAGGGATCAGAAAGTTAAGAGGGGCAAGAAATAGTGTGGCGGGCACAGTTTCACATTCAAGGCAAGGTTGGCAGGAACTGAGGCCAGGGAGGTAGCGGGTGGGCTGAACGTGGAGAGCTTTGTAAATCTCATTAAGGAGACTGGACTTTATAAACCCCTAACTTGTATTCTGCACTGTGTGAAAATTGGGCAAGTATTTCCTCTCTGAGCCTCAGTTTCCTCATTAGTAATATGGAGATGATAATGATTGCCTGGCTTTATCTCATGACATGATAGTGAGACTCAAGATAATAATAGTGGCCAACAATTCTGAACACTCACTATGTGCCAGACAGACTTTGCATTAAGCTCTTTACATGAATTAACTCGTTGAATCCTCACCACAACTTTATGAGATAAGGTACTATTATTGAGCCCATTTTATAGATGGGAAATCAGAGGCATAGAAGTTAAGTAACTTGTCTCAGATCAGAAAGCTAATACATGGTGGAGTCAGGATCTGAATCGAGGCACTCTGGCCACAGAGCACTTCTCAGTAGTGTGCACGTGTGTGTGTGTGTGTGTGTGTGTGTGTGTGTGTGGGCGCGTGTGTGTGCATGCTTATGTTTATAGTGCTCTCTGTCAAGCTTAAGAGCCTAGTTATGTTTGCTTGAGGCAGAAGAAGTGCATAGCTCTTGACTTGCCGTGTGTAGTGTTTGGCTTCTCCTCTGCTACAGCTGAGCCTCTAAGCTGGCTTCCTCCACATTTGCCATTCAAGTCGCCACCTCCTTCCTGAGCACTGGTTCCTCATCTCCACTGGAGTTCTAGACACAGCCACTGAATTTTCTGCCCTGCTGTTAGTTTTTACCTTTAACCTGGCTGCCCTTCCAGGCACTTGTGGTTGAATGCACTAATCCTGCAATTGACTTAAGAACTTTGAGTCTTGTTTGATTCCTGCATCTCCTGAGGAGCATTGTTACTGCTTCCTTCTCAGTGTTGTTCCCAGATGACATTTATATTTCACCTCTTTGCACCTTCTAGCTCTCTGCGGCTTTTGTGACATCTATGGCAAAAGCCCTGGTCCTTTTGATTATAGTGACTCCTCTCATTCATGCTAAAGTAACATGTTTAGAAAAGTAACAAAACTCACAGACTCCCCCATTACCCACTGCATAAAACACCTTAGTTTGACATTTGAGACTCCTTAGTTTAACATTTGAGACCTGTGTTTTAGGTTCATATCTTCCACTATCCCCTTCTATGAACTCAGTCTTCCATTCAAACCGTATTCCCCTTTCCCTATAGCAGCCTCTGTGCATTGTTTACATAGCTTCCTGTCTGTGCCTGGAACGATACTTTTTTTTTTTTTTTAAGATGTTGGGGGTAGGAGTTTACTTATTTATTTATTTATTTTTGCTGTGTTGGGTCTTCGTTTCTGTGCGAGGGCTTTCTCTAGTTGTGGCAAGCGGGGGCCCGCTCTTCATCGCGGTGCACGGGCCTGTCACTGTCGCGGCCTCTCTTGTTGCGCAGCACAGGCTCCAGACGCGCAGGCTCAGTAGTTGTGGCTCACGGGCCTAGTTGCTCCGCGGCATGTGGGATCCTCCCAGACCAGGGCTCGAACCCGTGTCCCCTGCATTAGCAGGCAGATTCTCAACCACTGTGCCACCAGGGAAGCCCTGGAACGATACTTTTATTCCCCTTCTTGAGCTCTTCCCTGCCCTGCCACTTACTCTCAAAATCTTACCTGTTCTTAAAACTGCAGCTCTGTGGTAATTCTTACCAAAACCTTCCTGGTTCATCGCAGCAGGAAGTTTCCTCTCCCTTCTCTAACTGGTTTAGTGTTTGGCTTATACCTCTTTTATGGTCGTCATCGCATACCACCTTGTGTTAATGCTCTTTGTGTACTCATCTTATCGTCTCTATTGGTCTGAAATTTCTTAGAGGGCAGGCACTTATTGTCATTTCCTTATTGTCTGGAGCCCAGCAGGCTGACACAGTACAAATGTGCTGAATGAATATATTTTGAAGCACTGAGTTATATTCACTATCTTTTTTTTTTACATACGAATTTCAACATGTCAATTAGCTATAAGAATTTAGCGGTCATAGGGCAGTTATTAATTAGATATTTGGGTTTTTGTTTTGTGTGTGCGGGAAGGGATTAACATAGTGAGCCTGAGACTGTTTGTCCTTAGAAATGCCTGCTTGCAAGGCTGGTCTTTGACTGGTATCTGAACTTGGATTGCAGAAGGGTTCCCACCACTCTACATGATACCAGTAGCTCACTGTATCTAAACTGTGCAAACAATGCAGTTTATGTTCAGCACCTGCTTTCCTTCTGGGAGTCTGGAATGTGGGTACATGCCAGGCAGGGGGTATCTACATGACCAGTCCCCAGTAAAAACCCCTGGACGCTGACTCTCTAATGAGCTTCCATGGTTGTTAACATTTCACACATGTTGTCACAACTTGTGTGTATGACTCAGCTGAGATAGGCCTCTTCGAAGCCCATGCCTGGTTTTCCCCAGACGTCACCCCATCTACCTCTTTTCCTTGCTAATTTTGCTTTGTATTCATCACTGTAATAAATCACGGCTGTATGATTGTATGTTGTCCTATGAGTCCTCCCACTGAACCATCAGAAATCGGGGACTGCTCTTGGGGATCCACTCAACACACCATGAAATGCCACAAATGCAGACCCAATCCTTTTTGTTTCTTTTTTCTTTTAGCTAAGGCTTCAGAGTTATTAAAGTTTTGGAGAGGTTATTGGTCCTCACATAAGAGAAGAACCCAGTTCTTAAGACTGCATGCATATGGGCATGTGAATGAACATAATGTTCTGTGAGATAAAGCTGAAGGCTTCTTGACTGCTCTCTGTAAAATTTGGGTGAGAAAGAGCTATTGGAGGAGGCTTGGTTGGATTTTTCATAACATCTCAAGTACTGTGAGAGTCCTAAAAATATTAGTTATCAGAACTAGGCTCTTAGAAAAACTAGGGGCAGTATTAGCCTGGGATCCACGCATTCTTTTTATTCGTCTAAATCAGGAGTTGAGTTCCTTGGGACATTTTTCCTGCCTGAAAATAAGGGGTGGGCAGGAGGGCATCCATAATGTTGAGATTCTATTGTGTCGGACATCAGCTAGGTATTTAACATGAATCATTTCCTTTAGTCCTCACAAAATTCCTCAAAGGTAGGAATTTTAAGCTGTACAAATATAGTTAAGGAAAATGAAACTTAGAAGAAGTGAAATACTTGTCAAGAGTCGCACAGCTATAAGTGCTAACCCTGGAATTCAAGCCTAGGTCCAAACTCCCAAGTCAGTGCTTTTTTTTTTTTTCCCCATTGTGCTCCCTGAACACAATGGTGTGACTTCATAAAATAATTAATAATCAGTCACTATATCAGCTCTTTTACAAGTGGCTAAGCCTTACCTGGGCCTCAGTAAATGTTAAGTTTTGAGAAGTTTTATCTTCTGGTGCCTAGCTGGAAGGTTTAGAGAAGGAGGAAGTTTCCCTGGCAATGGTGGCTCCTATGCATGCCCTAGGCTTGTGTATTGCCTTTCCAGGGTCCTGGCTCTATTCACAGGGCCCAGGAGTGTGCTGCAGTCCATGAGTGGGTGGAGGCAGGAATGGCCTGCTCTGTCATTTTGTCAGTTTCAGAGCAAGTGTGCCTGAAATCTTTCTTTCTGATAATCTTGGATAAAAGCTTTTCTGGGAACAATCTGCTTTATGAAATTTGAAAGTAAATGGAGAGTTGTATTTTTTTTAAAGAACAGAACTACAAGGAAGAAAATAGAAATAGGTGATTTGGGGTGCCCTCTTCTATGCTTATTAGTTTCATCCTAGGAAATGCTTTTATACCACATTGCTTTTAGATGATAAGCATATTTCAGTAAGGAAACAAGGCCTTGGGCTCCACAGAGTACAGTGGGAAGTGCTGGGTGTGAGCAAATAAATTTAGCATCCGGTACAGGGCCCAGCACAGACTAGGTACACAATGAACATTTGTTGAATAAATGCAACTGGGGGTAAGTGTCTTACCTCTTTTGCTGCCCAAAGGACAGAGTAACTTGGGCCCCAGTTCCCATTAGTGTGCTCCTGCTGAGGAAGGGAAGATTCACTTTTTTTAGATCAGATGTTGAACCTGGGGCCAGGCCATCATCATTTCAGAGAATGAAATGCCAATGGTTTCTCCTTGGTGGGATGAGATTTTATTTGTGATGCTGAGAATAGATTTAGTGGTGGAGGTCGTAATAATAAGAGCTAGTACTTAGGTAGTGTTTATTATGCGAGACTAAATGCTTTACACATACAAACCCATCTCATCCTCACATCATACCTTTAAGTAGATATTTTACCAATGAGGAAGCTGAAATGCAGAGAGACTAAGTAACTTGCCCAAGGTCACATATAAGTGGTAATTCTGAAATGTACATGTGGATACCAAAGAGCAGCCACTTAACTGCTCTTCAGTGATATAAAGGAATAGGAACCTAGGCATTTTCCCCCCATTATTTTTTATTGTGGTAAAATACACATAAAAGTTATCATCCTAACCTTTCCTAAGTGTTCAGTGGCATCAAACACATTCACAATGTTGTGCGGCCATCACCATCATCCATTTCGTAACTCTTTTCATCTTATAAAATGGAAATTCTATACCCATTGAACAATAATTCCCCATTTCAACCTACTCCTACCCCCTGGCAACTACCATTCTATTTTCTGCTTCTGTGATTTGATTACTCTAAGTACCTCATGTGAGTGGCATCATACAGTATTTCTCTTTTTGGGACTGGCTTATTTCACTTAGCATAATGTCCTCAAAGATCTCCCATATTGTAGCATATGTCAAAATTTCCTTCCTTTTTAAAGGCCAGTAATATTCCATTATATGTATATACCACATTTTGTTTATCCATTCATCTATCAATGGATACTTGTGTTGCTTCCACTTTTTAGCTGTTGTGAAAAATGCTGCTGTGAACATGGGTGTGTAAATATCTCTTCAAGTCCTTGCTTTCAGTTCTGTTGGGTATGTACCCAGAAGTGGAATTGCTGGATCATATGATAATTCTACTTTTAATTTTTTGAGGAACTGCCGTACTGTTTTCCACAGAGGCTGTACCACTTTGCACTCCCATCAACTCTGCACAAGGGTTCTAATTTCTCCACATCCTTGCCAACACTTGCTATTTTCTGGGTTTTTTTTTCTTTCATAGTAGCCATCCTAATGGACGTGAGATGGTATCTCATTGCAGTTTTGATTTGCATTTCCCTAGTGATTAGTGATGTCAGGTATCTTTTCATGTGCTTATTGGACATTTGTATATCTTCTTTGGAGAAACATCGAGTCTTTTGCCCATTTTTAATTGGGTGGATTTTTTGTTGAGTTTTAGGAGTTCTCTATAACTTTTGGATATTAATTCTTTATCAGATATATGTGATTTTCAAATTTTTTTCATTCTGTGGGGTGCCTTTTTACTCTGTTGATAGTGTTTTGATGCACAACACTTTAAAATTTTCATGAATTCCAATTTATTTTTTTCTTTTGCTGCCTGTGCCTTTGGTGTCATAGTTGAGAAGTCACTGCCAAATCCAATGTCATGAAGCTTTTGCCTTATGTTTTCTTCTAAGAATTGTATGTTTTAGGTCTTTGATCCATTTTAAGTTAATTTTTGTATATGGTGTTAGGTAAAGGGCCAACTTCATTATTTTACATGTGGGTATCCAGTTTTATCAGCATTATTTATCGAAAAGACTGTCCTTTTTCCATTGAGTGGTCTTGGCACCCTTGTCAAAAATCATTTGAGGGAACCTAGGCATTTTGAAAGGCCATCTAGTCCTTGCTATTTCTTTGCTTCATTTATTAAAAGAATAGTACGGGTGAAAGGCTTCTCTTTCCATGAATTCCTGGAGCAGTTTCTGGAAATTCTGCTTTTCTTTTAGGTCTATGTAAACCTTAAACAATATTTTAAAGTTTTAATCAGAAAGACATGAAAGTTCATGTTTGAGTCTTTTCATACTTTTCCCCCTAACATAATGTTGTTTTTTTCTTCCCTCAAATACCAGGCAAATAGTAGAAATCGAGTTCAAACAAGCAGTAAAGACTTTATAAACTCAAGTTCCCCCACTGGGAGACCAGTTCATGGAGAAATATGATGACCGGTTGGGAATTTGGATTCTTTTGAGTTTTGTGATATGAAAGTCTATTCTGTGACCTTGAGGAAATGGGAGATTTTATTGCTTGTTCTGTTGTCTTTTAGAGTTGAATGTGCATTTTTGAGTCATTGGAGCATGGGGGTTGAGGAACTGTGAGCTCTTTTCTCTAATGAGTTTCATAGCATCATTAATTAAAGATGGCAAAGCGTTAACTTCTCATTTGGACATGTTTCCAGTTGTGCTGGACTTGTTTTTCAGACCACGTAGTTAGTTTTAATTAAATATTTTGTGGTGTTCATATTTGCATTGAGGGAGCGTACTGACCAAAACAAAATGGAAATGCAATTGCTTGCCAGATTCCAGCCACAGATCCTCCAACCTTTTTTTGGTAATAGGATTTTTCATTTGTGCAGAACTAAATAATATGACAGCTGTGAGGCCTTAACCATGGAAATGCCTATTTATTTGCCTGTTGGAACAATTTCCATGACAGAACGTGTTGAGAGCATGCCCTTGATTTTTAAGGACAGGTTTATAAAAACATCAGTTATGAGATATATCAGCTTACAGTTCATGGATGTTTTCAAAATTTGATGTGGCTGAAACTTTTCTCCATGTCTGTCTCTTGGAGAAAGTTTATAATTCAAAATCCTTGAAGAGAAAATAGAAAACTGCTTATCTCTAAAACACAGAATTTGATTAATAACAGTTCTCAAATTACTTTCTTCCTTATAGGTATTTGCATTTTGTAATGAAACTGGGCAGGTGGAGTAGCAGTTTATTAACAAACAAATAGCTTTTGTGATTACTTCTCTTGTGAAATCATTTTGATTCTTTGGTTTATTTATTTGGTTTCTAAAAGGTAGTTGTTTGAGGAGGAGGAAAAATCCTTCTGGAGACTTCAAGGTACTTAAAGTGACACATTTCATAGGAGCCCCATTTGGCGATGGTTTGCATTAAATGGACTATTAAGTTAAGCTACAGGTTAAGAGAGAAATGAGCAGCCCTGACTGAGAATAGAACACAGAAGGGCAAGGGACATGTGGCTGACAATGGCCTCCACTGCCCTGTCAGATGACCCTTTCTGATCTACCCCAGAAGGGTCTGAGGGAGCTCTATTGGTAGAGCCCAGGGTCACCCCTAATTTGAAGAGGTTAGAGGCTGGGTTGGTGTCATTTTCCCTGGTGAGTTGTGTCTTTTTCAATGATTCAGAGTCCAATCTATAGAACAACGGGCTTTCGCTGAAGCAGACTATACCCCACATCGGACCTTGCTCATCTGGCTTCTTTTGACTCATACTGGGTACATACCCAAATTTAGCACATAATAATAATCTTTCCTATAGAATTCACCAGTTACATACTGTGTGTAGGTTCGATCTCAGCTAGACTGTCAGCATGTCAAGGTTATTCATCCCCTTCTCCTGCAGCTTTTGTATTCCTGTAACAGCTGGTAGGATTCCCAGGGAATGAGGTTGAGAGTTATGGGTCTTTCTCAATTTCAAGAAATTGAGAAAGCAAACAGCTATTTGCTGCATGTATTCCCTTATTTATGAGCTCAAAGTTTAGCTATATGACTCCACATGAGTTACTCCCAACATCTTGCTAACCACACGACTTAAGCCAGAAGAGAGGGATTGAAGTGGGCACACATGAGAGACTTCAAGTATGTATTTGAAGAGCTGTTTTAGGCGTGTTGGAAGACAGCTGTTTGCTGTGTCCACAATGGACGTGTAAAAGGGAACAGATGGCAGATTAGTTGGTAAAAACTTAGATGATAAAGGGCTGGTCCACCTTTAGGATAGGAAAGGAACTTAGAAGTTGTCTATCCCAGTCTTTATTCTACAGATGAGGAAACTGAGGCAAAGGCAGGTTGAATGATGAATCCAGGCTCACAAAGCTACTGAGTAGCACAGTCAGTGTTGAATTAATGTCTTGAGGCTTGCCGTTTCCCCATAATCCCAAAACAGGCTTGCTGTTTTCCCATAATCCTCTACTCCCAATCTTTAATCATTGCAAACGCTGTGACTAGATGCTCAAGTGCTCTACCCAGCAAAACTGAGGTCTCTTCCTTCTGGATTTTTTTAAATTTAAAAGACTAGATGACTGTCTTCCTGGTGGAGGGGGTGTGCAAGTAAAGACCAGAAAAAAAGAATATTTTCTGGAGGTCACTGTGAGCCAGTATACTTACTGAGAGTTCTTTGTTTTGGAAGATGCACATTTGTACACATGTACCATTTCGCTGCCACGCCATACTTTATCTCTTCACCCTGAAGTAGTTTCTAGGGCATTTGGTTTTCCCGTATGCTGTGGAATGGTGATGGGACAGGAGCTGCTAGCATCCTGTGGCACCTGCCAGTTTCCCTAAATAGAAGGCAAGCAAGAATCCTCAAGCTGGGTTTTTACATCTAACAAGTGAGAGCCCAGGGATCAGAGGAAGCTGCTGGGAGGCTGTCCTTGAAATGCAGATGAATTTAGGATGAAAGAGAAAGCACAGTGTTTGGCATGTAGTTGTCACTTAAGAAATAATTATTGAACAAATGAATTATGGTGCTTCTCTTCCTTCCCTTGTAATTATAGAGCGGGAAGGGAACTTAAAGACAAATTCAGCTCAACCTTTTCATTTTATGGGATGAGACAAGTGAAGACTAGTGATTTGCCCAAAGTCTCACAGCTAGTTAGGGACTGTGCCGGGGCCAGGCACATGTCATTCTCTGTCTTGATACTGTATTACGTTGAACCAAGTGAAGTTGTCATTTCTGTGGATCAGAACATTTGCATATTGCAATTTTGTGTGGTTCCACCTAATACGTTTGAAGGACCAATACTAAGTGTACTTTCTTCTCAGTAATAGCAATAACAACCTTGGCCTTCTCTGTGAAACAAGCCCA
Source organism: Lagenorhynchus albirostris (assembly GCF_949774975.1). Lineage (NCBI taxonomy): Eukaryota > Metazoa > Chordata > Mammalia > Artiodactyla > Delphinidae > Lagenorhynchus > Lagenorhynchus albirostris. Next base: position 62,502,041 of record NC_083103.1, on the reverse strand, counting down.
GAGCGGTGTAGCTTAGTGTGAAGATCAAGAATACTGGTTCTGAATCAGATGATCCTGGTTTTATATCCTTGGTCTTTCTAAGCTGAAGTTTCCTCATCTATAAAATAGAAAAAATATTATGCACATCACTCTTGAGATTGTTTTAAAGGTTAAAGGAACTGATTCTTTGAAAGGCTTAGTATATAGTGCCTGGCACGTAGTAATGACTTAATGAGTATATGCTATTATTCATTGCATTAATAAGGAAGAGAATAGAACTCATAAAGTTTTAAAGTTTTTAATCCTTCTAGACAGCACATTCATTTCTTTTTCTCTGAAACCTGTGGGTTATGCCATACGTTTGTTGTCTAACTTGGACATATCTTTATATTCTGTTTCATACACTTCTGCTGGTTATAGGGAATATGCTTGGAAGACCTTGGCTTTGACAAAACGTGCTGTTGTTTCATGCAAGATCATCATGGGAGAAGTAAAGCAAACATGTGTGAATATGCAAAATTAGACCAGGATCTCCATTAAGGGACGGGGTCTCTTCTGTAACAGTCATGCATGATTCCTCCTCAGTTTCTAGCTGAGGCCAGGTGTATAGTCAGGGCTCAGAATGACTGACCAACCGACTAAGTGTATTCTTCTAAAACCTGGACCCTGGAACTATATCCAATGTTTGTCCATCTCTGTTTTATGGGTCAGCAAGTATCTCTACTGCCCGGGCTTGGAAACAGCCATGTGTAAAGTGTTTCTCATAGAACTCTTCATAACCCAGTGACACATCCAGAGCAAATATGTTTTCAGACAGCTGCATACTTAGGGGAAAAGTTAATCACCCTCTGGGTAAGAATGTACTAAGGCACTCCCAGCCCTGAGAAGGAAGCAGTAGACTTACCCTGAAAACAAATACTTCCCTGGCAGAGAAAATAAACAGAAGCCCTTTCTCCTTCTCTTCAGTACCACCAGCCCACTATTCTTAGGGATCGTAGACTTTTGGGGTGTCTTGCCCTAGTGTCTGTGCTGCCTTTGGACAGGACCAAGGCATGAAACCAAGGGGAGGAGGCCATGCCCGAGGTAAGCCTTCTTCCACAGTGATTTGCGGGGAGGGGTACTTGTGGTGCACTGTCCTAACAGCTACCGGTAAATTCCCTTGTCAGCTTCCACTTGAACTGCTCTCCTCCCGTTTCTCCATCCTCTATCTCCATTTACTTTGCACACATTTCTTTTGCCGTTGTAAATGGAAGTAAAGTTCGATCTTTAGAGAAACGTGCTAGGTGAATAAAACACTATTTATTGAAAAGGCAGAAACTTACTAAGAATTGGCCACCATTTTGCACAAATAAGCAGTATCCCCCATTTTACAAATGGGAAAACTGAGGTTCAGAGAAATTAGCTGGCACAAGATCACACAGCGAATAATCAACGCAGCTACTACTGCAGCCTCAGTGGGAGGTGATCTTTAACCTCACTGTAGGCCTGTAAGGCTGAGGTGGGGAGCACAGCTTTCACAGGCCTTTCAGAGTTGAGAAAATTGGAGCAAAAGGATTGTGAATTACTGGTTTACCCAGCTCTACTATAAGGAGTAGAAAATGTGTACGTTCCTTCATTCACATATTTATTAAAACCACTTTTATTCAGTCTCTGCTCTTGGTTCAACATTGTGCTAGGCACTGAGAGGGTATCAAAGGGGTAGAGGACATGGCTCCTGTCGCAGGAGCTTTTATCCTATAAGGAGATAAGAGTCCTGAAACACCTGTCCTTAATGTAAGAAGAGGAGTTTGATTATGTGATAAAAACAGTCGGTGCATTTAGAGGCGGGAGAGATCTATGTAGGTGGTGAGGAAAGATTTCATGTGTTAAACATTCAGTCTCAAATGGTGGTTCTTATGGTGGCAGAGGAGAGATTTCTTAAGATTTTAAAAAAAACTTTTAAGATAATTGTAGATTCTTATATAGTTGTAAGAAATAATACAGAGAGACCTGTGTACGCTTTACCCAGTTTCCCTCAATGGTAACATCTTGCACAACTATAGTATAATAATCACAACTAGGATAATGACATCAGTACAATTCAGATATCCTCAGTATTACAGGTACTCACGTGTGTGAGCACAAGAGTGCTCACCTGGGTGTGTTAAGCGCTGTACAATCTTATCACGTGTATCCACCACTATCAAGATGCCGATCAGTTCCATCCCCACAAGGATCTCTCCCTTTTTCCTTTTACAACCATCTCCATCTTCCTCTTGCCTACTCTATCCCCATTCCCAACCCCTGGCAACCACTCTTCTGTTCTCCATTTCTATAATCTTGCCATTTCAAGAATGTCACATAGATGGAATGATAGAGTATATAACCTTTGGGATTGGCTTTTTTTTACAATTAGCATAATTCCCTTAAGATTCATCCAGGTTGTTGTGTGTATCTATAGTTCTTTTTATTGCTTAGTAGTATCCCATGGTATGGATATACTGCAGTTTAACTCTTCACCTCTTGAAGGGCATCAGGATTATTCCTAATTTCTGACTATTACAATAAAGCTGCTGTGAACAAGATTTTTTTTTTACACTATTTATGTAGCATAGTTGGGTCTAACCTCAGGTAGAGCATGAAGTGGGAGTCACTGTCGTGCCTTCCCTGGGGATATTTTGTTCTTTCATTTAGCAGTCATTCAGTGAGTACTTTTTTGAGTTAAGCATTATACGACTTACATTCTACTAAGAAGTAGGTGAAGGAAAATTACCTTTGTTGACTCTTGGACTTCAGTGGCCTACGGCTCTCAGTATATGGCTCCTTTGGAAAATCAAGCTGGAAGTCCAGGGCGTGGACCTCATTAAGCTCCTGTGGACTCTGACAGGCCGCAAGAATTCAATTTTCAGGGTTTTACGCTGAATTCTCCTGGACCAAGTCAGACATTCTGTAGCATTTAATGATTAAAAATTTAATTGAAAATCTTACCAGTCAGCCTTTGGAATTATTTTGGAAACAGAAGAATAGAAGAATTTTCTGCAAAAATTGTTTGCAAATCTGCTCTTCCTTAAAGACAAAAATTTAAAAATGGGACCTAATCAAACTTATAAGCTTTTGCACAGCAAAGGAAACCATAAAAAAAAAAATGAAAAGACAACTTACACAATGGGAGAAAATATTTGCAAATGATGCGACCAACAAGAGCTTAATCTCCAAAATATACAAACAGCTCATACAATTCAACAAAAAAAAACAACCCAATAAAAAATGGGCAGAAGACTGTAATAGACATTTCTCCAAAGAAGACATACAGATGGCCAGTAGGCAGATGAAAAGATGTGCAACACCACTAATCATTAGAGAAATGCAAATCAAAACTGCAATGAGGTATCACCTCACACCAGTCAGAATGGCCATAATTAAAAAGTCTACAAATAACAAATGCTGAGGAGGGTGTGGAGAAAATGGTACCCTCCTGCACGGTTGGTGGGAATGTAAGTTGGTGCAGCCACTATGGAAAACAGTATGGATGTTCCTCAGAAAACTAAAAATAGATTTACCATATGATCCAGCAATCCCACTCCTGGGCATATACCCAGACAAAACTTAATTCAAAAAGAAACATGCACTCCTATGTTCATAGCAACACTATTCACAATAGCCAAGACATGGAAACAACCTAAATGTCCATCGACAGATGAATGGATAAAGAAGATGTGGTACATATATACAATGGAATACTACTCAGCCTTAAAAAAGAATGAAATAATGCCATTTGCAGCAACATGGATGCAACTAGAGATTATCATACTAAGTAAGTCAGAAAGAGAAAGACAAATACCATATGATATCATTTATATGTGGAATCTAAAATATGGCACAAATAAACCTATCTACAAAACAGAAACAGATTCACAGACATAGAGATCAGACCTGTGGTTGCCAAGGGGGAGGAGGGAAGGGAGATGGAGGGACTGGGAGTTTGGGGTTGGTAGATGCAAACTATTACCCTTAGAATGGATAAATAATAAGGTCCTACTGTATAGCACAGGGAACTATATCCAGTCTCATGGGATAAACCATAATGGAAAAGAATATTAAGAAAAAAAGAATGTGTGTGTGTGTATACACACACACACACACACACATATATATATGTATAACTGAGTCACTTTGCTGTACAAGAGAGATTGGTACAACATTGTAAATCAACTGTGCTTCAATTTAAAAAGTTAATTAAAAAATCTTCTTTTTCTTTTTATAAGACTGGTAGACAAGGACTTTGACTCCTAGGAAGATATTAGACATTTGCCAGATAAAAGCTAGTTAAGGGGAAAGTTGAAATCCCACTTTTCCTTCTGTTTTACATCCGTGAAGGGGGTTTATTTCCATCTGCCCTCAAATGAGCTGTGTTGTTAGTTTGAGCCCATACTGAAAGTCTGTTCTATCCCCTCTGTTATTTAGCATATGTCATTTCATTTGAGTTTTGTTCAGAATTACAGAAGCCTCTGTCCTCAGGTGAGACTGAGTCCCACAGAATAGACCTCATTGGTGTTTTACCTTCTAGCTTTTAGGGGCCCCCAGGTGCTTTTCCCTTTAGCGGGGACCATACATCGTATATAGCTGTGATTTCAATGTGGAGTGGGTGTGGGATTTCTCTTGACTCAAATTGCCCTTTTCTCACCTCCTACTTCTTTCCTCCCTACCTTGAAACCTCTTCTGACTGATCCAAGTAAGAAGTAACACCCAAATAAGAAGATACTGCATTAAATACATGCAAATACTGGTGTGTTGTAGCAGGCAGAAGGCTGTGATATGAGTAACTAGAGATTCCAAGGGCTGATAGAAACAAGTTTGTAAATGTAGATGATGGAAACATTTTCCCCCTACCAGCTCTGTGGGATTGTGGGAAGAAATGAAACACTAAAATTTAAGGTGGTGGGGTTTTTTTTGTATAATTCTTTTTTTAATGAATGTTGAAGGATGGTAGTTTTCTGTGCTTCTGAGGTACATGAATGTAATACAATGAACATGTAATAAAGTGAAACCCCATGATGATATCATTTATTTCCCTTGTATCTCAGCCTATAGTGGTGGCATTTGAAAGCTATTATTTTGGGGAATAGTATAATTATGGACCCAGAATTTGAAGTGAAAGAGCATTGCAGGCTGACTAGTTCTCTCTGATCTCCTCAGTCTTTTCTTCCATTCTTTTTTCTTCTCTTGTATCTAAGATGAAAAAAAAAAAAATCAGGCAGAGAATATCATATCTTTAGATAAGTTTTTTTTCCTTCACATCTCTATTAATTTACTTAATTCCTTTTTGCAACGCATTCATGAGGTTCACCACACTCCTCTTTTCTTCTTGGTGGCTTTGGCCTTCCAAATGGACGAATAAGGCAGAAGGAATTTGAGGCATGTGGTGATTATGCCTGCCCTTAAAGCCCAAGCTCTATTTTCAGACCCTTGTGTTGCACCATCTCTACCATTAAACTTTTACAAAGTTTAGTCTTAATTTATCTGAGTTCATTAAATGCTTTTCCTGGGGAAATGTTTCTTTTCTCCTCTGACTTGTCTCTTGGTGAAGGTGAGAGTTCTCCCTGGGTTTCAGAAAGATGAATTTTCAGTTACCTTGTGAAGGCTGATTTTAGGACACTGTGTCAGGTCACCAAGAAGTCTGCTCTGGGACACATGACCCATGGCTGTTGTGGCTGAATAGCGTCCACTAGGCTGCTGGAGGCCTGCTGGCTTCTCCTGTCCTTGGGCTGCTTCAGAAAGTTCAGTCCGAGGAAACCTGTGGGCAGAATCTGCCGGAGACTAGAAAATGAAACAAGCCGGAGAGTCCGCGAGGGTCAGAGAGAAAGGGGCAGGAAGAGCCAAAGACTTATAAGGCTACAATCCAGGCATCTAGAGGGTGACACCGTTGTCCAAGAGGGGCAGGGTGGCATGGAGGTCAAGCATGTGGACACTGGTGCTGAACAGCTGAGTAGAGTCCTGCACTGCCACTTACTAAGTTACTTAGTCTCTCTGTTTCCTTATCTGTAAAATGCTTACGTTGGCATATAGTTGTGAGAAATTAATGAATTAATGATATAAAGTGTTTAGAACAATGCCTGTCATATGGTAAGTGCTGCCTAAGCCTTTGATATTCTTATAGTTATTATTAGTCAATAATAACGAATTTTGCCTAGTTTGCTATTTACTGTCAAGAATAAGGGCTATTTAATTCGGTTGTAAAATATCTTACTCTTTAGAGGAGCCTGAACACAACTGAATGACTATGTTAACTTGCTCCTGCCAGATTGGGATGGTGTCATTCTGGGCTTTGAGATGAAAAGTGTTCTCGTGAGTTTTGGGGCCGTGGCCTATTGTAGCCAAATTCTGCTGTGGTCTGAATTTTGCTCTTCTCACCAGTATGAATCAGAGCATTTTATTGCTGGCTCAATGAGATCCCTCTTTGGAAAAGAAAGATCATCTTTTTCAGTGCCATTATTTTGCAAATGAGGTGAACAAAGACCCAGAAGGTTAAGTGACTTGCCCAACATCACATAGGTCAGGAGTGTCTGAGCTGGGAGAGAGATTGACCTTAATTCCCATGACAGTGTTCTTTTTCCAGTACATTCGGGTTTTCCACAATCACAGCCCTCCTCTGAAGTGTAACGTACCTGATAAGTCTCTCTCACACAGATTTAGGAGGTATTTATTGATCAGTCTTCATTGATTAAGAATTTATAAAATGAGTGCTCATCTTCTTCTGTAATCAAAGTTATGGGTAAGATTGATTTACCTAAATATTTTCAGCTTTCCATTATAGCTTGACCATTTATTTAAGATCTACCTCTGCTAGGAAAAAACCCAGTATAATAAGAATTTATAAGTATTACCTGACCCATATGTTTGTAGGGTTTTTTTTGTGTTTTTTGTGGTTTTTTTGCGGTACGCGGGCCTCTCACTGCCGTGGCCTCTCCCGTTGCGAAGCACAGGCTCCGGACGCGCAGGCTCAGTGGCCATGGCTCACTGGCCCAGCCGCTCCGCGGCATGTGGGATCTTCCCGGACCGAGGCACGAACCCGTGTCCCCTGCATCGGCAGGCGGACTCTCAACCACTGCGCCACCAGGGAAGCCCTGTTTGCAGTTTTTGAAATGAAAACTTGAAATTCTATTATCAGTTTGTAGAAGGTAACTGTTATCTATAAAATACACACATATACCCATATCCGTGTGTGAATTAGTATTTAAGAAGACAGACGGGGGTGAAGTTTCTCCACTCCTCTGAGCCCAGTTCCTCTTCTGTAAAATAGGAACGATAATGATACTTTCCTTACAGTGTATGTACGTCTTCTAACATGGTGGGTCTTCATAGTTACTTACATAGTTACTTACAACAGCAGTAAGTAACTTCACATATAATCCTGCTAATCTCCCCGAAAACAAACAAAAAAACCCCAACTACATCTGAACCAAAATAAGCCTTGTTAGGACGTTGTTTTACTGGGGAGAGGTGCCTGATTTTACCCCCTGCCTGGGCATCGGAATCCTGGCTTTATAGTCACTTAGCAACAGTTTTCTTTATATAACAATAGGATGAGGAGTTCTCAGGATTTCATAAATTGGTTGCAAATGATTGAGAAGTAAATATATATATGTGTATATATATATAGCATATATTCATGTATACAAATGCTGTTATATTCAAACGTGTATATATATTTGAAAATATCTGTATATATACACACTATATTTTAGATAGGTGGATAGGTAGGTAGATAGAGTATATGTGTGTCTATTCTTGTTCCTCCTCACTAAGCTTAGTCATTACTCGGCACTTGCTCAAGGACAAGTCTTCAAGACTCCACTGGTAGATGTCTGTGGAAGGCTCTGCCGCCTTCTGATGAGCTCCTCAAGATGCCAGAAAGGCTGAAAAGATGCTGGCACTGGTTCTGCTGTCCAGTTTGGAGCTCTGTTTGTCTTTGGTCATTGTATCCACTCTGCAAATAGTACTGGGTTCATGTGATGGAAGAGAAGGTTTAAATTCCCTCTGATTGGAAAAGAGTCACTTTCAGCTTCAAGTCAAAACTCCAAAACCGTTTCCTGGGTACCATCATCATATAGTCCCAGCCTCCATCCCATCCCCACTGCTTTCCAGTTGCTTAGGGTTGGAGATGAGGGGGAATTTGTTTAATATCCTCTATTGTGTGAATTACACCTGTGAATTCCATCTCAGAACCCTTGATGAAATAGGTATTGTTTGAAATGTTACCTGATGAAATAAAATTGGAATCAGAATTCTGGAGGATTGACTAAAGTCTTACTAGTAAGAAATAAGATCTATAATTCTACAAAGAGTAAACTGTAGAATTCCTGTCCCCTAAATCCCTACCCCAAATAGGTCTGTGGTTTAACTTTAATCTCACTCTTCTTTGTGTCCAAAGTCTCCCCTCTCAAGGACCTTTATCCTGAATCCACAATCTCCCCAATTCCTGTTTTTTGACTTAAATCCCACTCTCTCTGATATACAGAGCCTGGGCCTGTGTTATTACACACTTAGGTAATTTTGAGCCTCTATCATCACCTTGAAATCTTTCTCAGACATTCTCCTCCTCTTGCTTCCCACTTCAGGACCGGGTCCAGGTTGCTCATTAATTACATTCTTGAGCCTAGGTAGCAATGAATGCAGTTTGGGAAGGTAGGCTGGCTGTACAAGCAAGCATGTGACTAGTCTCCCTCACAGAGAAGAATACCTGACTGAGACGGCCAGTTCGCTCAGGTAGTTATTGTAATGGTCAAGAGTGCCAAGTTCAAGGATTTTCACCTTGGCTCATTGGGTACAGATCCCATGCCCCTAACGCCACATGGCCCTTTCCCCGATGCCCACTGCGAGTGCCAAGGGAAAAGCCTCAGAGCCACCCATTTCTGCTCCTGAGAAAAATACTCAGAGCACACACACGCTGATTACTGATGGTGGCTAAAGAATGTCCACTTCTTAAATGAAAGACAGTGTGCTTCTGTGTGTGTATAAGTATAGACATCCTTTTGTTTTTTCTGCACTCCACCCTCTCTAAAGTAGTATTATGCTGTCTTCTGCCTTGAACTCAGTGAGTGTAGGTTGTGAATTGTCTAAATCTTATCCCATAGTCAAGGCTCCACTCAAGTTTCACCACTTCCCAGTTCTTGCCCTCATCTCTTCACTTCCCCACTCGTCACACAGTTGTCACAAATATACTCCTTTGTCTGTAGTTCTTTTCCTCCTCTGCAGATGTGTTGTCTGCCCAGCTCTGTCACTTAGCAGCTGTGTGACCTTGGACAAGCCACTTGACCTTGCTGAACCTCAGCTTTCACATCAATGAAAGAAGGATTATGATGATACTTGTTCCTACCTGCCCTCCTGCCCTCCCAAGGTTGTTGTGAAGAGCGCATATGCCAGAGTATAGTGTAAACCCCCAACCTTGTACAAAAGGGAGCTGTTATTATTGCTGGGAGCCAAATCTTCTTGACAACAGGAACCAGGTCTTACTACTTAATAGTTGTATCTGTAGTGCCTCACCCAGTCCCAAACAGGGAACACTCTAAATGAGAGAGGAAAGGAGGACGGAGGGGCAGAAAGAAGGGAAGGATGACTTTTGTCAGTTTTTATACCCTATTTTACTAGTTATCATTCTCTCCTTCAATATAGCTATATCTTATGAAAGATTTTTTTTTTCCTACAAAGACATTTTGCACTGGGCAGAAGGATGACTTTTTTCTTTTCTTCCAATATTCTTCCTCTACATCTCTTGCTCCCTCAGCTAGCTGGGTAGTGGTGTTGGAATTTACTCTGATCATTTGATTTTACGCCCATGAGAAAAAAACTTATACAATTGGAAGATATCTGAGAGATCAGAGATCAAATGCCTCATTTTATAGGTGAGATCACCCAGGGAGGTAAGTGAAACCACCAAAAGTTTCAGTCATTAGCAGCAGAGAAAGAACTGGTTTTCAGCTATTCCTCCAGGCTGACTCTGAATAGTGAAGTATCAGTGATCATTTTTGCCTGCCTTTGGAGGGTATCTTAAGTGTTGACTGACACTATAAAGCTCTTTCTCGGATCAGTGCAAGGATTTTTTTTTTTTTTTTTTTTTTTTTGCGGTATGCGGGCCTCCCACTGTTGTGGCCTCTCCCGTTGCGGAGCACAGGCTCCAGACGCGCAGGCTCAGCGGCCATGGCTCACGGGCCCAGCCGCTCCGCGCCATGTGGGATCTTCCCGGACCGGGGCACGAACCCGTGTCCCCTGCATCGGCAGGCGGACTGTCAACCACTGCGCCACCAGGGAAGCCCAGTGCAAGAATTTTTGTTGTTCAGGAGGGCTTGGGAAAAAAAAAGATATGCTAATGCTGGATCATCATACTCCCTGCCTGCTGTCCACACCTTAGGAGTTTATTTATATATGCTGATAAACTGGATCACATAAAGCATAAAAATCCCTTTGTAACTAGTTGCATTACACGTCAGGCTTAACAACATTCTGTACTGCAAAGCTCAGTGTCTTGGGTGTGTGGGCATTGAGGGAAACGCAGCTCCTCTTTGCATCTTTGAGTTCCTTCATAGGAACCTGTGTGCCTGGCCCTTCCTTCCACTTGTACCACTCTCTTCCTGGTGTGTCGGACAGCACTTTGGAGCCAGGCAGACCTGGGTTCATATTCCAACTCTGTAGCTTAGAGGCAAGATATGTTTAGGCAAGTCCCTTAACCGCCATGAACTTCAATTTCCTCATCTGTGAAACACAGACAATACTGCCTACTTTGCTGGTTCGCCTTATGGTGTAGAGGTAATGTGTGTAAAGATGGAAGAAGGTATTGAAGGAAGATAAAATGTCTGTTTCTTCTCCAACTTTTCCGTCAAATCCAAGTTCTACCTATTAATTTCATTAACTTAGTTTTTATCTTTTATAACACGCATACATACCTTTCAATATTATTAATAAGGCATTTTGCTTTTCTATACAAAATCACATCCTTTCATCTGATTCTTCCAGGGTCTGGCCGAGAATTTTCAGAAGGCTTAGTGTATAATTTATCTCTTTTGGAGATTTTCCTTCCTCTTGCTAAAAAAAAAATTTTTTTAAACCCCACCCCAAACCAAAACCCACTAAGTTGGACATCATTTCTAAATTTGAATCTCCTTTTAAAAAAACTGTGGTTCAGTTAGTTTAAAGAGAGGTTTCTCAGAAACACATGTAGTGTATATTTTTCATCTCCACGAAGATTATGTCACAATTCCAAACCGCTATATATATTTTTTCCTAATAAGGCAAAGCCTTGCAGATAGTTTACTTTCTTGCTTTTTGAATAGAGAAAACATTCCTTTAAAAAAATCAATTTCTGGTCCTTTGTAACAACGCTTTAAAATGCATGTGGTACTTCAGTGGAATTTGGTCCAGTGTCAGCAAACACTATATGGCAGGCACAGGGTCAGGTAGTGGGAATACAGAGGAGATGGACACGATGTCTCTACCTTCGGGAGCACCCAGGGTCCTTGTAAGGGAGACTGACAAGTCAGCAGGCAGTTGCTATATCATACAGTCCTGTGAGACCACAGAGGAGAAGACTGTAGCCAACTTGTGAGGAAAGGGCTAGACTCACCTTCTCAGAGGAGGTGACAACTGGACTGTGACTTGAAAGATGAAGAGGAGTCTAAGAAGCTGGGAAAGGGCATTACAGGCAGAGGGAGTTCTGTGTTCCAAAGGCACAGAAGTGTCAGAAGTAAATTTAAGGACCATCAGGGTATGATGTTGGGGAAAATGGAAGGGAAGGCAGGGGCCAGATCTGGAGGGGCCCATGGAACTGAGGGGTTTGACTTTTATCCTGAAAGCAATGAGGAGCCGTTGAATGGACCTCCCAGGGAGTCTTACACCAGAAGGAGACCTTAGAGGTCAGAGTCTAGCATTTCATTTGACAGATTTGGAAACTGAGGCCGAAGAATGGAAATTGACGTACTCGTGGCCACACAGCTAGTCAGTGGCTGATAACGTACATCTTTGTATAGACCCAGTGGTGCCTGGGGAGTAGGGTAGAGGGGAGCCTTCACGATGAAATTCCAGTGTTGACCTTGTGAAGGCAGATTCTCATAGGAACATTTAGCCAAAGATTTATCATGGGGACTGCATGATTTGGGCTAATGACCCCAGCATGCCTTTTTTGCATATCATGTCCTTTAAAGGAAAGGCCATCACGAGCTAGAAATGCTCTTTGACTATTTTTAGGCTGTGTGGTAGGGGGAATTAGTGGAATTCTTAAGGTCAGCTCCAGCTGTTTTTCTCCAAAAGACCAGCTGAATTTTTCATGAGATTTGCTCATTAGGGCTTTTACCCTTCAGTGAGGCATTGTACTGAGTCTGAGTCAGCCTGTCCTGGGAAATCAGGGACGAGAGTATGGGGAAAACTAGACTGGAGTTGGGATGGCTGCTGCCCTTTTTTTTAAAAATGTTAAGCACTAACTAATATTAAGTGCTAATTAATGTTAAGTGCTGTCTTAGATGTGGTTGGTTATTTTCTCATACCTTCTCAATCACAGTGAAGGTCCTTCTGGATTACAGCAAATACCTCAAAGGATTGTGGGGTTTTGAAGATTCAGGGATGCCATGTATGTAGAGTCTGACATGATGCCTGGGTAGAGTTCTGACTAATTGCATCCTAGTACACTGAGTAGCACCTTTCATTCAGGACTGTCACCTTGGAACACTCTACAGATATCAAGTCAGATATTCCTTAAGAATCCTGTGAAGGGAACCTGCCTGTGGTTATTTGGCATCTACAGTTACAATACTACCTCTCTATTGTGGGTCAGGGACTATATGAAGGCAGGTGAGGTGAAAGTATTCTTCATTTCTTCTGGAGTGTTTTGTGAACCCTTACTCCTATCTAACCTTATGGGTGTCTTTTTGGAGCTCACACTGTGTTAGAAGGTAAATGGATAAATATAGCTGTAAAGCATTTTTGCAGTTCACAAACTGTCTTTCCATGTGTGGTCTCATTGGCCCCCTGTAGTAATTCAGCAAGGGAGGTGGGCAGTGGTTAGAATCAGTTTTAGAAAGGAGGAAATGGAGACTCAAGTAAGTGCTGTGTTCGTGGTCACCAAGCTAGTCAGTGGGTGACTCGTTTTCAAACCAGATCATATGACTTTAAATCTCATGTTCTTTCCTCTTCATGATGCTGCCAACTAGATTGAGAAATAAAGGGCCAAGTTGCTCCTCTAGCATAAAAGTGGTTTAAAGAATGCCTTTAAAGGAAGGTAACTGTTGCATACCCAACTGAGGAATGAAGGATCATGTCCAGCATGGGATTTCTAGACATGATGGAGTAAAAGTGAACTTTGTCCCGCTGGCTCCGGAATAACAGCTATTTTCTGATCTAGAACTCAGTGACATTAAAATAACAATGTATAACTTATGCTAATGAAAACAGTACTCATTTAAAATCGTTGGTAGGGTTGAAGAGTAGTTGAGAGGCATTAACCAAAGAGAGTAGGTCTTACAAAATTTCTATCTTAAGAATTCTGTCTAACACAGGTGATCTGAAAGAGAACCAGAATACTTCTCCCCTTCTCTCTTAAATGGAGAAGAATGAGGCCATCCTTACTATTCACAGAACAGGAAGCCTGAGGAGATACTCCCAGCACGTCAGTGAGTTACTTAATATTTAAGAGTTTTTTTTTTTTTTTTTTACTATTACTATGTGCAAGGTACTGTGTGGCTACAAAAATGAAGTGGACATAAATCTTTCCCTTAAAGAGTCTAGAAGTGGGAATTTGATATGTTTATAAGTTTCTGTAATGTTTATGTAATTGTTGAATGCTTATTGTGTTGGGCACTTATATATGAGCTTAAATCTTCTCAACAACCCAGTAAGACAGGTATGATGCCCATTTTACAGATGAGAAGCCTGAGGCTCAGAGAAACTAAGTAACTTGCACAAGAGGGTCAAATTGTACCCAGGTCTGACTCTGGAGCCTGTGGTCTTTCCTACTTCAGATGACAGATGTACAGATAAGAGCCTATGAGGGCTCAGTGAAAGAAGTAATTATTGCTAGCTTGTGGAAGGGATATTTTTGAGGGGCAGGGGGCTGCAGGAGCAGCTTCGTGGAGGAGGTGTCATTTAAGCTGGGGCTTGAGTGATTGGTAAGGTTTGGATGTGTGCAGAAATAAGGGAAAGACATTCTAGGTGATGAGAACAGCAAGAACAGAGGTCTGGTGATGATAGTGTAGAGCTGATATTGAGGAGTGATTTGGCTGGAATTCACGGGGTGAGAAAGGGTCCATGGAAAATAAGATTAGATAGGGAGCTTGGGATGAGAAGTATGTCAGTACTAGGAATTTGGATTTACTCTGCCATCAGGGAAGAGCTAGGGAAGGTTTTTAAATTGAGTATGGCATGCTCGAAGTGGGGCTTTGGAGTATGAGTCTAGCTGGACTGTATACGGTAACCAGAAGTGAGGGTGAACCAGGAAGTGAAGAAGCCATGTTCAGTTCATGTTCCCTTCTAAATGAGTGGTAGAAAAGGAGAGAAGGGGTTGAATTGGAGGGAGAGTGCAGAGGTTCAGTCAACCGAATCTGGAAACTGATTGGCTATATGGCAAGGAGAGGAAAGCATCCACTCTCAGTGTTGCTTTTAAAGATGTATTTAGTCAACAGAGTTCCAGGCAGCAAACTGGGGGTTCAGAGGTGAATAAGGCACATTATCTATCCTCAGGCTGTATTAGTTTCCTATTACTGCAGTGCAAATTACCACAAACTTAGTGGCTTGAAACAACACAAATTTATTATCTTACAGTTCTGGAGGTCAGAAATCCGAAATGAGTCTTACAGGATACAATCAAGGAGTTGGCATAGCTGAGTTCCTGCTGGAGGCTCTGGTGGGAGAATGTTTCCTTTCCCCTTCCAGCTGTTAGAGGCTGTCTGCATTCCTTGGCTTATGGTCCCTTACTCCATCTTCAAAGCTCATCACTCCAACCTGTCTTCGTCCTCACATCTCCTCTCTCTCTTTTAGACCATCTTGCATCCTTATGAGGACCTTGTGATTCCATTGGGTCTGCTGAAATAATCCGGGATAATTTCCCCATCACGATATCCTTAATCACATATGTAACGTCCCTTTTACCGTTTACCACATTCACAAGTTCCAGGAGTTAGGATGTGGTCATCTTTGGAGGACCCTTATTCTGCCTACCAGAGGGTTAACAAACACATCTATGGAAGGTAACTTGACAAAGCTTTTTGTCCCTGCAATCTCTTTGTTCTTCTCTTTATTCAATCAATGAGGCACCTGTTGTAAGTCAGGCACCGTACTAGGTGCTGAGGACACAGGGATGCCGAGGCACCTCGCTGCCCACCTCTAGAGGAAGAAGAATCAGAGAAGGGCTGTTAATGTAGAACCAGAGACCAAACTGTCAGGCTCTTGGCTCTTGATTTTCTAAAGCGGAGGTCCAGGCCTAAGACGAGAAGGTTTAGAAGAATTTTGGTAAAATTTCAAAATGGGATCCTCCTACCCACCCTCTCTACTGCCAAATCCCAACCCCCAATTTAGATTTTTTTTATCTACTCAAAGGCCTCTGGGGATGGGGGTGTTTGCAGAAACCAGGAATTTGACTCCTTACAATAGGGTGGGAGGTTAGAAGAGGGAGACAAGTATAATGAAGAAAATAGAAAAAGCAGCAGCAGTAACATTCCAACCTCGAGGTAGCCTAGAAAGGTGATTGAGTTGGTGACATGTTGAAGATTTATTGTCAGCTGGTGTTTATGAAGCCTTTACTACATCCCAGACCATTTAACCTACAGCCCAGTGTCATCCTCACGGTAACCCTGTAAGGTAGGCCTTACTGGCTATGTAGCACAGACCAAGAAACAAACCCAGAGCCCGTAGGGGAACTGCCAGAAAACTAATGAAAGATCAGTCCCCTTCCAAGCATCTTTTGACCCTAAAACCAGAGTGTCCTGCGCCATCACAGCAGCCTCTTATGTCAAGGGGTATATAGTTAATGCATGTGGTCGGCATTATTCACCTGTATCCATTTCAAAACAAGTGTCTCGGGCTTCCCTGGTGGCGCAGTGGTTGAGAGTCCGCCTGCCGATGCAGGGGACACGGGTTCGTGCCCCGGTCCGGGAAGATCCCACAGGCCGCGGAGCGGCTGGGCCTGTGAGCCGTGGCCACTGAGCCTGCGCGTCCGGAGCCTGTGCTCCGCAACGGGAGAGGCCACAACAGTGAGAGGCCCGCGTACCGCAAAAAAAGAAAAAAACAAAAAACAAGTGTCTCTTGGAGAGGAGCAAGAAAGACCTTGCAGACAGTTAGGAACATGATATGTCTTACACTAGGTTGGTATTTCATAGAGGAAAGACTATGTGAGAACATCGTGGAAAGGTGGCCATCTTCAAGACAAGGAAAAAGACTCAGAAGAAATGAAACCCTCTGACACCTTGATCTTGGACTCGTAGCCTCCAGAACTATGAGAAAATAAATTTCTACTGTTGAAGTCGCCCTTTTTTTTGGCATTTTGTTATAGCAGCACTTTCAAACTAATATAATGTATGCAGAGTATATAGACATTCTTTGTGCCATTCTTGCAGTTTTTTATGAGCTTAAAATTAATTTTTTAATTTCAAAAAGGAAAAATTAAAGAAAAATGGCACACATCTATCTATTCTAACATAGAAACAAAAACATTGAAAGAGTATTATTAAATTTTTAAAACCCAAGTCACAGAAACAATATCCACTTTTTTGTTGAGATATGTGATATGAGTATCTGAATAGAAAATGCCTGAATTGACATATGATACAGTGTAAAACAATGATTACTTCTCTGAAATGAAGTTGGTAAGTGTGAGAGAAAAAGAGGTCACTTACTTTATATCTTGTATGATTTTGTGATTTTCAAACATTTTTTTAACAAAGAAAATATGTTACTTAATGATAATCATAATAGTATTAGTAATACATTCAATGAAAAAAAAAAAAGAACTTGATGTATCTTTGATGGGATAATGGCCTGACCAGAGAGATTTGAGCAGGTCTGGGCCAAGGGTGAGGCACATAGGGCACCCAGGGCACAAATCTATGGAGAAAAGGTCACACAAGCACTGGCACTGCACTTGCCATACCCTGCAAGTGAGCGTCTGCTTACATCGTGTGCCTGGGTGCCTGACTGGTAAGGAGGTCTCACTCTCAGGGTGCTGCAGTGCAGCGTGCTGTGCTCACACAACCTTGCCTCCTTGAATTTTGGGCCCTGGGCATCTTGCTCGCCTCACCCTAGGTCTTAAATTTGAGCAGGGGCCAGAAAGGGGAGAGGACCAGTGAGTTCAGTGACCTCAGTGCTGACTGCACATTCAAACCCCCTGAGTAGCTTAAAAAAAATATCTCGGGTAAGGTCTGACCACAGACCAGTTAAATCAGAATCACTGGCACGGGGTGGAAGGAAGGCAAAGAGGCCTAGGCACGGATATATTTTTTTAAGGTTTTTCAGGTGATGCTGATATACAGCCAGGTTTGGGAACCCCTGAGTTTGTACATTTGGAGAGAGTCCCTCACTGCCAGGCTGAGTAGGAATGTACATGGTTGTACCAAAAGTGAGGGTTTATGTCGTCCTTTTAAAGTCAGAGCTGAGGACTGCTACAGTTCAGTTAACTTTATGATCCTGGGTTTAATTCCAGCCTGGTTAATAAATCAGCTGGTTCTTCCACTCCCTTCCTCTGAATTTGAAACCTAGAAAATAATTAAATCTAGAATTCACCTGCAATGCCTGTTGTTATCATCAATGTGCTGGTTTCAGGGGTGCTGGGAAATGTATCTCAACCCATTTTATTAGCCCGTTTGCAAATCCTTATGTGGGTTGAATCTATATCTGTCCCGGAAGATAAAGGAGATCTCCTCTGAGTATCCCAGCTCTCACATTAGGTAGCTGTGTGACGTTAAGCAGTTGGTCTAACCCCTCTGTGTCTCAGCTTCCTCATCTGCACAAAGAACTGGTTATGACTCCATGATTCAGCCATTACTTCATTTTTGCGTTTGCTCTTGTTACAGCTGGAAAACAATTGATGTACAAATGAACATGCTTAATTTTGCTGTACTCTTTAACCAGTCGTCAGCCATTTCTGACCTACTGGGAATCCTTTATAGCTGTGATTGCCAAACCTGGCCAAACATCTGCATCCTGTGGGAACATTTTAGAAAATGCAGATTCCTGGGCCTTGTCCCTGAAGATCTTGATTCAGTGGGTCTTAAGCAATGTCTGGGAATCTGCTGCTCATCGGCCGTATTTTGATACAAGCAATGATAAGTTTGATTAAAGTGGTAGAACTCCCAATTTAGATATCACTATAGAGTTGACCGTTGACAGAGATCATAGTTCTTCAAGGAAGCCTTCCCTGGCCCCCCGAAACTACATTATAAGCCTCCTGGTTAAAAGTTTTAAGGCACCCTGCTCTTCTGTTTTGTAGGACTTCTCAGGCTTGTTCAATATCTGTCTTCCTTTCTGGAATATAAGTTCTCTAAGGGCAGAGACAGTGTACACTATTCCAACGTTTGGGACATACAACCTAATCTCTTCCAGAGTTGAGATCTGTGGTGTATGCTGCCATGGCAAAGGGAGAGGAAGTTTCCATCTGGCATTTTGAACTGAGGCAGGGCTCCAGGTGCTTCCCAAGGTGTGTAACCAATAAGAGCCCATAACTGTGTTTACACTGTGTTTACACTGTGTTACAGCAGCTCCGTGCGATGTCCGATGAACCTTGTCATACTGTCTTAAAGCTTCTGGATCGCTTTCGTAGGTTGTCATCCCTTTTTTTAGGTTTGAGATGTCAGCCCAAGTGTGAAGATTAATACGAATTTTCAGCCACCCATTTCCCCAGCTCCTTTCTCTTTACTGTTTTTATCTTTTGAAATCCTGATATTCCAAGACAATACAGATTAAAAGGGTAGTTCAGGCACATTTATCGAGACTGAAAAATGTAAAAAATTCCAGTTCCAGTTCCCTCTCTTGGCATTTCAGGCCCCTCAGGGTCTGACCCCAGACAGTTTCCCCACTTGTACCCTACACTCCAGTTACCAGCCTTCTTTTTGAACACCCTACCTTCATGGTTTCATGGCCAGTGCACTTGCCCAGAATGCCCACTCCCTTCTTCTCAGCCTCCAAGGCTCTCATCATTTGATCTCCTTCCTAAATCCCTGTGGCCCCTGACACTTGGTTTGTGCCTCCTTTATTAGTACTTGACATAGTACTTGTACGAAGGTAAGTTGTGTGTGATACTGTCTTCTTCACGTGGCCCGTTATCTTACCCTTGACTGGGACTTGATTAAACTCTTTGATTCCTATGGGTACCATAAGTCTAAACTTGCCTAGGAATGGCAGAAGGTGAGCTTTTCTAGAAATCCAGAGACATTATCATTAGGTTTGAAGAGGAGACTAAGGTGTAGGGAGCATTGTCACATATGAGTAGTCTTTCCTTCTCTGCACTTTCTTCATCCTTAGTTTGAGATCACCAAGTCAGTCTATGGGAAATGTTACCTGTCAGTTGCAACAGCCGCGGGGCTGAAGGCGGTGACTGAAGTAGAAAAATTTCTTCCACTTTTGGAAAAATCCTCACAAAAGTGAAAGTTTTGTATCTTGCGGTGCCTGTCAGTTTTGACTTTCAGTTGTTCCCCTGTGAAAAAATAAAACAGAAACTTATTGGATAAATTATTCTTTCTTATTCCATCTATATTTTTCATTTGTTCACTTCTTCCTAGATTCATTTCATTTATTCATTCAACTCAGGTTGTTTTTGAGAAGCTACTTTGAACCAGTCACAAGACAATTGTTCTTTCCTCTCAAAAAGCCCAATTTAGGCAATTTAGAGTAAATAATTTACATGTTTTTTAGTAGACTGATGGAAGCAGAGACCATGCAGAAACAAAATATTCACATAGCCTTGTTTCCTGACAGTGCTGTGGACAAAGTTTGCTGTTCACATAAGCACATTTCTATTAAAAACAACAACAACAACATTCTGATTGAGTTTAAACACATCTGAAGAAACTTTTTTTTTTTTTTTTTTTTTTTTGCGGTACGCGGGCCTCTCACTGCTGTGGCCTCTCCCGTTGCGGAGCACAGGCTCCGGACACGCAGGCTCAGCGGCCACGGCTCACAGGCCCAGCCATTCCGCGGCATGTGGGATCTTCCCAGACTGGGGCACGAACCCGTGTCCCCTACATCGGCAGGCAGACTCAACCACTGCGCCACCAGGGAAGCCCTGAAGAAACTTCTTTTAGTGATAGTTTCTGGTTCCTGGGATTGCTACCATTCTCAGAGTCTAATGAGCACATATAAACACCCGCATATTGACACAGGTGCCTTTTTTCCTCTATCCATGCTTGTCTTCTTTTCCATGTCTATCCGTAAAACAAACCCAAAGGGCCCAATCATTTTCCTGTTGCTGACAAGTTCTGCAGAGCATGCCGTGCTTTGAGGGCCAGTGCAATTCACTCATAGGAAATGACAAAGAAGAAAGTAGGGCGTCCAGAAGGAGGGACAGCTGGGTGAAAACAGGACTGGGCTGGGCATCAGGACACCTGGGGGTCTAGTTTCATCTTCGTGCCTAACTAGCTGTGTGACTTCTCAGAGAATAAGGGGGGGAGGGGTGTAATGAAAGATTAAAAGCGACAGCTTTAGAATCCTACAGCCCTGGGTCCAAATCACATTCTGATTGAACGACTGTGGACAAGTTACTTAACTCCTCAAGCCCCGTGTTATCTGCACGATGTGGAGAAGACCTGCCGTACTGGGTGGGCAGAGTGATTAACTGACCTCCTGTGTATGAAGGGTCTTAACACCACCTACTCACTTTTCAGCCCAGAGAAAAATGACCAAGATAGTGAGAAGCTTAGAAAACATCATGTGAGGAACCCCTGAGGGAAGGAGGAAGTTCATCTGTCTCTCAACAAAGCAGACTCAGGGAGAACATGAACGCTGTCTTGCTTTCAGACTGTTGTGATGTCATGGGGCTGTCAGAGCAATTTGCTTCTCTTCTGAAAACCTCATCATGTGAGAGTCACTACTTAAGTTTTCCTTCCCTTCCTTGAGGCCCGCAGGCTTTGGTACAGCAGCAGCCATCTGGGAAAGGAGAAGGTGCAGAGAGAGTTGGGGGAACGAATGCTGCTGTTAATCAGATTTTAACCTGGGTTTGGTTGGCAGAATGTTGGAGATTAGGCCTGCAAGCCTAGCTCTTCTCTTTGCTGCCGTCAAAAGCAAACACCAACTGTTTGAGGCCTTTTGGACAGCTCACAAAGAGAAGAGTATAGGCTTTTACAGATGTGGCATAGCAGGGCTGACACATGCAAAATATTTTGTTTGTTTTCTTCCAGTTTCAGTGAAATACAATTGACATACAGTACTGTATAAGTTGAAGGTGTACAGCATAACGATTTGACTTAAATACACCATGAAGTGATTATCACAGTAAGTTTAGTGAACATCCATCACCTCATGAAGAGACAAAATTAAAGAAATAGAAAAAGTGTTTTTCCTTGTGATGAGAACTCTTAGGATTCAATCTCTTAGCAACTTGCATATTTAACAGCCAGCAGTGTTAATTATAATTGTCAGGTTGCACATTACCTCCTTAGTATTTATTTATCTTGTAACTGGAAGTTTGTACCTTTTGGCTGCCTTCCTCCAATTGCCCCTCTCCCAATCCCCACCTCTGGTAACCATAAATCTCTTTTTCTGTGAGTTTGTTTTTGAAGTATAATTGGCCTACAATACTATGAAAGTTTCTGTTAGACAACATAGTCATTTGGTATTTCTATGCGTTTCAAAATGAGGCAAGGAAAATTTGAATTAAGCACACTTTGCATTTGGAGCCCTCACATTTCCCTTTTAGCCGCTGTTCCTATTGCTGCCCATTCCTTACTTGTCCTCGACACTTTCTTCCTTCTCGCCAGAGCCTCACAGTATTTCCATAAGGAAGGGAAGGTAGGAGTGAAGAGACCCATCATACAGGTGAGGAAACTGAGGCTTGGAGAAGTCAGGTAATTTATTTAAACCAGACAGTCATGGTGAAGGACCTGGAGCTGGAACCCAGTGAATAACATGGACCTGCTTTTTCAATGATGGACCCTAGAGCCAGGTTCACGTTAAGGCGGAAGTGGAAGCTCAGTCCCCTTCCACCCGTGTTCACATATGAAATACCTGAGTGCCTCGTACGTAGATGGGTGCCACAGTGGCAGGTGATGGGTGGGCATACAAAGCACTTAGAGGCCCTGGCCTTGCGCATAAACTAGTGGAGGACAGATGTGAGTAGATGGGATTCGAGATGGTGTGGTGAGTATCCTGAGTGAGGAAGTTAGGTGCCCATGGAGCACCCCAGAGGGGCACCTAACCTGGCCTTGGGAGGATGGGGAAGGCTTCTGTGCAGTAAGTGACATCTCACCTGAGACCCAAGAGGTATTTTCTCAGGAAAGGGTATTCTAGGAGCCAGGACAAGCATATGAAAAGGCCTGAAGGCAAAAGGAGCTGAAAAAGTTCAGTGGGGCAGGAAAAGAGCTTGGAGAAGAAAGCAGGTGTGAGTTCACGGAGAGCCCTACAGGCCACAGTAAGGACTTTGAGCCTTAGCCAGTGGACAGTGGGAAGTTGGTGAAGGGTTTTAAGGCTGGGAATATGGCTTTGTCATATTCATATTCAGTAGCATGAGGAGGATGGGAGGGAGGGCTGAACCTAAGGAGAACTGTTTGCTCATCCCGGGAGCTACTCCTTCTGTAAACACGTCAGGCATCCCTGTTGCCAAGATTCATCCCTCCCGAATTTTTGCACTGAGGTTGCCTCCATGCTCACAGCCAGCTCTGGGCCAGTGATTCTTTTATGCTTAAGCAGAGAAGGTCCACAGCCAGACAGAAGAGCGTTTTTCTGCTTCCCCAGTTTGAGCATCTGTGTGCAGGGGAGAATTAAATGAGATGTCAATATCGGAGTGACCTATTCTAACAAAGCCACTGGCAAATGCCAGCCCCGCCACACACAAGCTTGGTGGCAAACACCTCCCTGGGCCTCATGGTCCTCATTTAAAAAACAAAGGTAACAAAATACCTCCCTCAGATCTTTGTGAGGATCCAATGAGATGATATATGTACAGTGCCAGGCGTTAGGAGGTGCCCAGTAAATATTTATTACCTTCTTTTTTGTTTTTTTTGCGGCACGCGGGCCTCTCACTGTTGTGGCCTCTCCCGTTGAGGAGCACAGGCTCCGGACGCGCAGGCTCAGCGGCCATGGCTCACGGGCCCAGCTGCTCCGCGGCTTGTGGGATCTTCCCGGACCAGGGCACGAACCCGTGTCCCCTGCATCGGCAGGCGGACTCTCAACCACTGCGCCACCAGGGAAGCCCTATTACCTTCTTTTTTTTCTGCCCTCCCTATTGCTGCTGCAGAAATCTTACAGTCCTTGCAAAGCCCGATACAGTCTGACCTTTTTCCTTTCTGGCCCGCTCCATCCTTTTCTCCTCCTGGCACCCTGGCCTTCCAGCCCTGGCTCCCTTGAAGTTTGTTGAACATGTCAAATACACTCCCACCTCAGGACCCTCTGATACCTGCGTGGCTCGTTCCCTCATCTCTGGCAAGTTTTTGCTCAAATATCATCTTCTCAATGAGACCTACCCTAGCCACTCTCTGTAAAACTCTAATGCCCCTCACCTTATTATTCCCTTCCCAGCTTTGTTTTCCTCCAGAGCTCTTATCACCTTCCCAAAAGTTACATAATTGTTTTTATTTTTTATTTATGTTTTTATTATTTAGTTTGATCATTATCCCCTCCAACTGACATATACACTCTACAAGGACAGGAAGTTTTTAATGTCTTATTCATTAATGTATCTCCAGGGCTTAGAACAGTGTCAGGCACATAATAGGCTCTCTACAAATGTTTGTTGAATGAATGAATGAAATTGACTAGCTCTCATGATAGATATCATCCAGAATATTGGGAGTTGGGGGTCACCTGGTACTGAAGAGGCTTGATTGCCATCTGAGGGCTTTCCCACGATCTGGCTGGGTAGTAACTCCCCACTACCCAATTAGGAGTCAAGGGTTCGAGCCCTTCACTTCTTTGTAAAATAAGGACATTGCCCTTTGCCTCACCAAATAGCCTAGTTTTAGGAAAAACTTAACCCTAGAAGCTTTTACACAGAAGCACTGGTTAGCTTATAGTTCTATTTGAAGGTGTGGAAACCAGCATTTCTCCCCTTAGCCCCCCTGCCAATTACCACTGCTGGAAAATTTAAGTTGTTTTTCTCCTTTGTTCTCTTCCTGTCCTCGACTCACTGAACTTAAAAACAATCTCCCATTGAACCTGGGAGGCAGTGTGATGCCTCACGAAGGACATGGTTCCAAGAATGTGGCCTGAATCTATTTCCTTGCCAGCCTTTGAGATCTAAGGAAGTTACTGCACATGAAAGGAAGCTACTGTGCATGAAAGAATTGAGATAGCCATCCCGTGGTGAAGTTGTCTATTTGGATTAGGTTTACTAATTCATTTACTCATTCACTTATTTCTTTTCTTTTTTTAAATTAATTAATTTATATATTTATTTTTGGCTGCGTTGGGTCTTCATTGCTGAGCATGGGCTCTCTCTAGTTGCAGTGAGCAGGGACTACTCTGTTGCAGTGCACAGGTTTCTCATTATAGTGGCTTCTCTTGTTGCGGAGCATGGGCTCTAGGCACGCAGCCTTCAGTAGTCACGGCATCCGGGCTCAGTAGTTGTGGCTTGTGAGCTCTAGAGTGCAGGCTCAGTAGTGTGGTGCACAGGCTTAGTTGCTCCATGGCATGTGGGATCTTTCCAGACAAGGGCTCGAACCCATGTACCCTGCATTGGCAGGCGGATTCTTAACCACTGCGCCACCAGGGAAGTCCCAACTCATTCACTTACTTCTTCACATTGAGAGACTCACAGTCAGATGGGAGAGATGGAGAGCAGACAGATAATTATAACAGTGAAGATACGTAGGTGGAGGAGAAAATTTTTGTGTTAGTCAAGTTCCTGCTACAAAAGTGTTCGTTGTATAACAACCCCAAACCTCAGTGGCTTCCAACAAAAAATATTTACTTCTTGCTTCAATACCTACAGACCAGCTAAGGTGGCCCTGCTTCAGGTGGATGAGGTTCTGGTCTGTTCTTGTATCTCTCTTTCTGAGACCCTGACTGAAGAGGCAGTGGCTACCTGGGGCAAGCTCTTCTTGTGGTCTATGGCCAGAGTACAAGAAGCCAAGCCAAACCACACAAGCGTATCCACAGACTATGCTTGCATCACATTTATAACATTCCATTGACCAAAGTAAGTCACAGGCCAATCCCACCTCCAGAAAGATAGGGATGAATACTCTGCTTACTGTAGTGGCAACATGATTGTATAGTTCTGTTTCAGGGAGGAAGTGAAGAGTTAGTAATAATTGAATCTACTACAGCATTTAACTCTGGCTATGGGAGTGAGGGAAGGCTTCCTGGAGGTGGTGACTTTCATCTTGAAGGATGAGTTATTTTTCAAGACAAACAAGCAGGCAGTAACATATGCAAGTGCGTGCAAATTAAAAAAAATAAGTGTGAAGTGTTGTCTTAATATTTATTTGAGTCATCACTGTGGGCAATATGCAAAGATCTCAGGAAGATAAAACAAAGGTCACCTGAGTACCTGCCTACGAAGTCCAAGCTTCATGGGGGAGATCAGAAAGATACAAAAGAGAAAAGGAAATTATGTAACCAGTACACTCTTATTCAGCTGGATGGGACAAAAGTGTGAACTCAGAAAGGAAGCTAGAATATATTTTTAGCTATTTTTGGTACAGGATGCAAGCTATGCGCTCTTTTATATTCATTATTTCATTTAATCCTGACAACCTGTGAAGGATGCCCTAATGAGAAACTGAGCCTCAGAGTGGTTAGGTAACTTGCCTAATGGTTTGTAGTTAGCAAGTAGTGGTGCGAGTACTTCTTAGTAATTCTGTTTTGCCAAAGAGCAAAGAATTTATTCATAAAAATTACTAGTGTACACACTGTATTTTCTTAAGTAGGGCTGCTTTAAAATTTACTAAACCCATGTTTTTTAGTGTCTACTGTATATGCAGTACTGTGCTTGTTAAAGGGCCCCGATCCTGGAGTATCTCTGAAGTTCCACCTGGCTGTGGCATTCTGTAGGTCTCATCTTCTCACTGCTCATGGATTTAAAATGCCTCAAAGAAAATAGGATTCTTGCCCATGGTTCTACGCAAAAATGCTCACTTTGAATGTTGAGGAGTTTTGAAATTCTGCCTCTTCCATTCCCCCAGATTATATACACAACACCAGTAAGCGTTCTTTCTCCTTGGAAATGAAGGGAGACAAGCTAGGTGAGTTGCTCCAGGTTGAGCAAAAGTTAGAGGTGGGACTAAGTGGAGAATAACGATTCCCATTGTTGTGCAGATTACCTCTACCCAATACTAATTCTCTTGTCATTACCGAGCACAGATATACTCTAGTGGAATGTCCCTATGCAAGAAGAAGTGAGCATTTTTGCAACCATCTCTTCCCTCTGTGGATGGTTAAACATTGACAGGCGTTTTTGTGCACTCTCCATCTTGGCGGTCCAGAATTGAGTTGAAGCATATTTCATGACCCATTTTCTATTTGCTCAAGAAGCTGGCAGAACTGGTTTCCCTGATCTCAGGCACCATCTCACATGGTCAGTTTTCTACCCCCAGACATGCTTTAAATCTTAAAATAATGAGCAATGCTTATAGGAACTGTCTCTCACTGTGTGGTGTTTACTGTCTCACGGTTCTGCAGGTAGGTGATGCTCAGATGCTGTTGCCTCTCATCAAGTTGACGTTGGACGGAAGGAGAATAAACTGTGCTCAGACTGGTCCAGGAGAGGGGGCGTGAGCAGGAATGCCGCTGTAGGTACAAGTGACCTGTCTGGCAAGGAATGCAGCATCCCGAGAGCCTCTTCTTGACATCATCCCACAGACCACTGCTTCCTCGAGGGAAAGGGCGCTGAGGATTTTGCTATCAGCCACCTAAAACTTTTACCCAGCCAATAGAAGACTTTTGCGGAAGAACTGAACAAGATATCGTTTCATTTCATTTTTGCATCTTCTGATCATCTGGGCTACAGTAACTGTTGTTTAGCTTTGAGAATTTTAAGCCATATTTCTTTCTGTCATTTTTGTGTACACATTTCAAAATGATCGACTTAAGCTTCCTGACAGAGGAAGAGCAAGAGGCCATCATGAAGGTTCTGCAGCGGGATGCTGCCCTGAAGAGGGCTGAAGAGGAGAGAGTCAGGTAAGAGGCCGGACGGGTCCTTGGGCATGGGAGGAAGGGCAGTCTGTAAGAAGATGGGACACTTTTCTTTCCTCAACCTTAAGTGGTAGTTCTGACTTGGAGCCTGACTTAACGGATTCCAATTTTAAGTTTATTTCCTGGACAGAACTTTCTCCTCCGTATCTCTTTTTTTTTTTTTTTTTCCGGTACATGGGCCTCTCACTGTTGTGGCCTCTCCCTTTGTGGAGCACAGGCTCTGGACGCACAGGCTCAGCGGCCATGGCTCACGGGCCCAGCCGCTCTGCGGCATGTGGGATCTTCCTGGACCGGGGCACGAACACGCGTCCCCTGCATCGGCAGGCGGACTCTCAACCACTGCGCCACCAGGGAAGCCCCGTATCTCTTAATTTATCCCATAGGACTCCTGCCAGAAATAGTTTTGATTAAAAACCTAACTAAACTCCTTTAAATTATTAAACACTGGATTAAAAATGAAATAATGTATACAAACACATATATACACCTACCTCTCTCTCTCTCTCTCTCTCTATATATATATATAAACACACATATATATCGACTTTTTAAACTGAATCTACTTAAAAAATGGATCATGTATGAAATTAGAAAAAATTTTAATTTCTAAAATTTTCAGAAGAAAATAAATTGAGAAGTAGCTCATATTTTTGCCCATCTTCAGAAATGTTTGAAGTGGTTTCAACAGCAATTGAAATTAGTTCTGACTGAGCCAATTTTTCATTTGTGTTCCATAAGAAGGAGTGGCAACTTTGACACACGTGGCAACTTTGACACGCTATTCATTTTGGGAGGAACCCAAATGTTCCACATCAGCATTCCCATCACTTTCACTCACTTGCTGGGCTGGAAGAGCGTGAGGTCAGAATGCTGAAGAAGTGGGCTTGAGTCCAAGCCCTGCCATCTATTGCCTTTGTGATCTGGGGCCTTGAAGGTAGCGAAAGGTTTCCTGAATGTGAGTTAGTCATATTAACTGCATGATCCCCAACCTAGGAGTTATCCAAAAGGAACATAAGCCCCGTTCTTACTTCTTAGGATAGCAGGATCATGAATAATGGAGTTCTTTGTGCCCATATTTCGTTATCCATATTTTGACCCTAATTTGAACATGGGTGCTTTATAAAAGAACATGCTGAAATTTACTTCAAGCACTCCAGAGTGTCTAACTATGGCTACTAACAAGAATTCATATATCGATAGTGCTTAACAGATTGCAAGGAGCTTACATGACTTTTATTTCTTCTGAGCTCACAACACTTGTGCAGTTGTGGGTGCAGGGTGGGATGTAATTACACCCACTTGATGTGTGAGGAAATTGACCTTGAGACAGGTCAGATGACTCACCCAAGCTCATGTAGTCCGTAGGTGTCAGAAGTGAGAACTAAATCCTGGCCCTCAGGTACTCATTCACTAACTCCACCTCCCCTCCCTAACAAAACTATAGCAGACAGGACATCCTGGGAAGACCGTTAGACCTATTTTAGAAAGAAGGGGAGGGGGCAGCACAGAGAGAATATTAGTTGATTTTTCAAGCACAGTGGGAAATGGGAATTCCTTTAGTCTCTCAGAAGATAAGATGGAGAGGATGGGAAAGAAAGCAGTGGAGCTGGGATTGCACCGGGTCCTGTCCCTCTTCCTGCCTCAGGATGTGGGGACCCTGAATCCTGGCGAGCTGCGATCTTTGATTCCTCCCACTTACAAGACCTTACGTGTGATCTGTAATTCTGTTTCCTCTATCTAGCCAGGTTACGAAGAGAGATTCATTCTCCCTCCCTTCTGTATTTACTTGACCCAGAGATTCCAGGCTGCTGGGTCTTCCCTGTAGTTCTCTGATTCTGTATGAGATGAGTGGAGGTGTTTCTCAGGCATCTACAGTAATTGCTGAAAATATACTTAAAATTCAAAGTTCTGGGCTTCCCTGGTGGCGCAGTGGCTGAGAGTCTGCCAGCCGATGTAGGGGACGCGGGTTCATGCCCCGGTTGGGGAGGATCCCACATGCTGCGGAGAGGCTGGGCCCGTGAGCCATGGCCGCTGAGCCTGCGCGTCCGGAGCCTGTGCTCCGCAACGGGAGAGGCCACAACGGTGAGAGGCCCGTGTACCGCAAAAAAAAAAAAAAAAATTCAAAGTTCTGCCTGGAACTGGGCCTTGTAAGGGGTGTGTGTAGCCACTAGCACCAGCCAGTCTGCAGCCACAGCAGGAATGCTGTGAGTCCGTTTGTAGCAGGGACTTTGCAGATTCTCCTTCCATGCACTGTTTCTGAGGATGCTTCAGAAGCTGCTGCTGGTGCTGCCCTTGTTTCTTGCTTTTGTAAACTGATAGGAAGAAGGCTTGGGGTGGTGAAAATCTGGTGTGAGTCAAGTCCTGTTTACTGCTACCATTCTGGGGGCCTTCCTAATTAGTCACCAAGCAGCTCATGTGGACTTGGCCACAGGCAGGTCCAGGACTGAGTGACTGTGTGCGGGGGGCACAGATGGGCATGAGGCCCATAGCCTACGGACACTGACAGAGGCCCAACCCGTAACCTGCTCCACACAAAAGGAATGGAGCTCTGGCACCCTTGGTTTTAGGACTGACGGAACCTGGGTTGGTTCTGAGGCTGTCTGCTCCTGGGCTGGTAGAACCATAACTAGGTTTCTGGTCTCTGAAAATGCTATTCTATGGGCTTTTGCTTTTCAGCCCCGTCACCATCCCGCAGCTGTTTGTCTCTAGCTCTTCCGTCAGAGTGATAGCCTGACAGCTCTGGAAAGATTTTTGGGGTCCATATCAGTCACTTTACAGATAATGAGGGAAAAGCCCAGAGAGGGGAAGTGACTTTCCCAGGGTCACACAGCTAGTCAGTGCCAAAGCCATGATAAGAAAAGCTCTTGGTCTACTGCTTTTCCTTCTGCCCCATGTTGCACACTGGTATTGCTTTTTCAGAAGAACAATAAGGGCCCTAGCGTGGACCTTGAGTCAAAACTTAGTGAGTTTGAATCCTGTCCTCACCACTGATCAACTATGGTTCATTCAGCAAGTTACTTGACCTCTCTGAGCCTCAACTCAGAGACTGGGAATGACCCTAGTACCAAACTCAAAGAATTACAGTCAGGATTAAGTAAGATAATTCTTAATCTTCTTAGCACATAGTAGGTGATTGATACATTTTAATTCCCTCATTCACCACTCCACCTATGCCTCTAAAAAAGGGCAGAATTCTCTGGTCAGTGGTCTGATTCCTTAGAAGGAAATTACTCCTAAAACTCTCAACTATTTAATACAGTGAAATTTAATTGAGTACTCATTAAGTCTAGGGAACTTCTCTGAACAAATGGAAGGAATTTTAGGGTAATTGAAACATGGTCCCAGTGCTCAAGGAATTTACCATTTAACCATTTAATGGATTATCAATCGCAAATTTAAAATCGCAACCTTGTTTCCCTAACGTGATTTTACAATGCCCCAGTCCTCCTCCAAGTTAGTATATGGCTTTAGAAACATAAATTAGATAATTCTGATATTAGCCTAAGGAAAACATCATTAGCAAGGCAATCTGCCACTAAAATTCAGACTGCTATTTCAAATGCTAATTCATTATGGGCTTTGGGGTAGAACCCTCCTGTAGCCGTAAGGACATTACTCATGGATCATAGCACTGCTGCCCACTAAGACCAGACACTGCCTCAGAGTCCTTTACAAAATGGCTGTTGATGAGAGCTGGATTTAAATTGAAATCTGTTTGCCATTCCTGATTTATCCAGTGCTTTGACTTGTTCACATCCAAGCTCTTTCAGGGCACTTTGGAGATGATTTATCCTTTATGCTACCTCCCATCCTGATTTCGTGGATGAGAAAATGAGTGTCAAACAGGGGAAGCGTCCAGTTCCCAAATCACTCAACCTGTTAATAGTAGAATGTGGGTTTGAACCCAAGGGAATATCTACTGTGGTATCTCGGGGGTTCTGTTAGAAGAAAGCAATTCCAGGTCACTGTCTTTCATGCTGCCTCCCTACCTGTACCACAGTGCTAGGCCCAGTTATTACCATGCCTCACTACCCAGCTTGCTTTCCTAACTACCAGCTGGAGACATTTCACAAACCAGCAGTGAAGCAGACATCAGGATGGATTCTTTTTTCTCGCTCCCCGCTGCCTCCTCCCTCTCTGTCCTCCTTTTTAAAAGAAACACCACCATACATACATAGATGTAACTTTAGTCTCTTAGGGTTTGAAAGTGACACACTCTGGAGGTGGTATTTCCTGTGCTTTGCATCACACTGCCAGCAGGAAATCATTGCCGCTGTGTGTCTGTACACCGCCAGCACCACATCCCCCATCCCATAAACACACAACCACATCTAGGGTGATGGGCGTTCTTGCAGTAGACACCATCTCAACCACGACCGCATCTTTTTTTTTTTTTTTTTGCGGTACGCGGGCCTCTCACTGTTGTGGCCTCTCCCGTTGCGGAGCACAGGCTCCGGACGCGCAGGCTCAGCGGCCATGGCTCACGGGCCCAGCCGCTCCGTGGCATGTGGGATCTTCCCGGACTGGGCCACGAACGTGCGTCCCCTGCATCGGCAGGCAGACTCCCAACCACTGCGCCACCAGGGAAGCCCATGACCACATCTTATGATCCTCAGCTGCTGCCTTAAGACCTACTTTCTTTTAAACAAAGGCAGTTGTCATTGAAGAACTGCTTTCTAGGACCTCTGATGGCATTTTCTGTGAAAGCAAAGGGGAAAGGAACCAACATTTGTCCAGGATTGACACTGTACACAGAGCTTCACGTTTTCCCCTTTCATCCGCACAGCAGTGTAGCTGAACCCACTCAACAAGGGGGAGGAAATAGAGTGGAGGAGGTTAAGTGCCCTGTAAGATTGAAACCTTGCTTATGCAACTGCAAAGCCTGTGCTTCCCACACACTGTGCTGCCTCGCAGCAGATTGTGGGGATCTGTGGTGTGTCCACAGCACAAGTGATGCATGTTTCTTCTTGTTTTCCGCTGTAAAGAACTTTTGCAATTTATTTCATTTTCACGTGTTTGTTTTCAGATTCTCTATCAAAGGTTGAATGCCTTTGTAGAAAGAGTGAAGTGTGATAGCCATCTTAGAAATCAAAATCATGTTTGGCTCTCTCAGGCAGGAGGATGGGGCAGTGGAAAGAACGTCGGCTAGGAGTCAGGCTGGCTTCCGGTCCCCGCTCTGTGTGACCTTGGGCAAACCTCTTAAACTCTCTGGGCCTCATGTCATCTATAAAGTGAGGCCATTTGTAACTATCTAAGGTTCATTCAAAACAAACATTCTCTCATTCAAAACAGACATCTAAGAGTACTTTCAAATCTCGTAGTCTAACCATCTTGCCCAGAATATACTGAAAGGTTAAAAAAAAAAATCTGGGAATGGATCAATCAACCTCTCTGGCCAGTCTGCTGATTCTTATTATGCATAGCTGAGCAGATAATATCGACCAGGTCCTGTCTATGATGTTAGGCCTTTGCCTCATCATGATGAAACCTAGAAGCTGGGGTGTGCTACGTGAGTACAAGCAGGAAAAATGTTGAACGCAGGATGAAGGGTGCCACTGCTCTTCTGGCTTTCCTCTGAAAGTGTTCACACTCTCTCTGCACCGCAGGAGTTGATGTTAGCAGTTAGGGCTGTGGACTAACTTTTTTATGTACAATTCCAAGCATATGCCTGGTATATGATAGGGAATTAATGAACTGTTGAACGAAAAAATGAACAGATATGGCCTTTACCATACAGAGAAAGCAAGATGGCCATCTTTTGCAGTTGACTGAATTCTTTGTACATCATGGTGAAATTGTAAGGATTAAATGAGATGATGCATGTTAAGTGCCACGCGTGAGGCCCAGGACTGAACACATGCTTTGTATGTATTAGCTGAAAGAATGGGGTGTGACCAGCATGTTCTGCCTGGAGGACCAACTGGACAGTGTCTTCTCTGGGTTGAGTGTTCTTCTGCCTTCACTTCTGCCCAGTGGCAGCCCATGGGTGTTTATTGAGCATCTTCTTTATCCTTAGCTCTTTACTAAGTACAACATGCACGTGTGGAGAGGATGGTAAGGTATAAAAAGTGTGAGTGTCAAGAAACTTACCTTTTTCCCACTTCAACTAAATGGTACAACAACGAGAGAATCAAGTGCTAATTTGGTTGGTACAATTAGAGTTCAAGAAAATTGAGAGATCAATATGGGCTGGTAGAGAAGATTTGATTTTATTTTAATTTTTTTATCAAAGTATAGTTGATTTACAGTATTATGTTTCATATTATATTAGTACTGCATTGTGATTCAGTATTTTTATAGATTATACTCCATTAAAAGTTATTACAAGATAATGGCTATAATTCCCTTGCTGTACAATATAGCCTTGTTGCTTATCTATTTTATACATAGTACTTTATATTTCTTAGTCCCGTACCCCTAATTTGCCCCTCCCCCATTCCCTCTCTCCTTTAGTAACCACCGGTTGGTTTTCTATGCCTGTGAGTTTATTTGTGTTTTGCATGTACATTCATTTGTATTATTTTTTTAGATTCCACATGTAAGTGATATCATACAGAATTTCTCTTTCTCTGTCTGACTTATTTCACTAAGCATAATATTCTCTAGGTACAGAGATTTTTTTTGTTTTGTTTTGTTTTGTTTTGTTTTTGCGGTACATGGGCCTCTCACCATTGTGGCCTCTCCCGTTGGGGAGCACAGGCTCCGGACGCGCAGGCTCAGCGGCCATGGCTCATGGGCCCAGCCACTCCGCGGCACGTGGGATCTTTCCGGACCGGGGCACGAACCCGTGTCCCCTGCATCGGCAGGCAGACCCTCAACCACTGTGCCACCAGGGAAGCCCCAGAGAAGATTTTGACAGCACCACCTAGATGGCCGGATTTCTTTTTTTAATCTACACCTTTATAAAACTTGGGCTTTGATGTCATACATATGGGTTCATCTGTAAAATATTCCAAATGACTAAGCTCGAAAAAGAGATTGATTTACCCTAGTAGTGACTATCATGATAGGAGATATATAAATAGCACTTACTGAATTTGAAAGAATTTCCTATTCTTTTGCCACCTGAAAAGAAATGAGCCAGAAACCCAACCTCAATTCTTTACTGTAACGGCTTTACTATGAAGGGCCATGTGCTTCAATGAGCCCGACTCACGTGGTGCGGGCTTACTGTGCACTGAAAGCTTAATGGGATCAGAGGCTCACAGACAGTCAGTTAGGCAGAAGCGGATCAAGAGTTGCATAAGGACCCTTACAAAGTGCCTTTCCGTTGAACAACAAAGATAAGTGAATAAATAATCTCATGAAGAGAAATTGGGAGTTGTTATGCTATGAGGGTTTGTGGTCTTTTTCAACACGATGGTGGCTGATGCCGTATTTCATCATGCTTTTCCCTAATCCACCAAGAGATGAGGTGGCCTGCCTCATTAGGAGGAGGCACTGCCATTGTGAGGGAGCGTGGTTCACTTAACCCCAGCAGCGACAGGTTCTCTCTTATCTCTTGTCTTTACTCAGGCTAGGTTGGCTGCTGAGCATTTATTTGTTAACTGATTTATTCACTCAACAGTTTCTGGGTATCAGCTCTGTGCCAGGCTCCGTGCTGGATGCTGGTGTTACAAAGGTGTTTATGAGGTAGTCCTTGCCTTCAGGGAGTTTGCAGAGTTCACAGATTAGTGTGTAAGACAGATGTGCAAATAGATCATTGGAACACAGTGTGGTGAGTGCTGTCGTGGAGGAGCTGTGGGAGCACGGAGAAGGACAAGCCACACAGTGCCCTCAAGGAGCAGGGAAGGCTTCCCTGGGGAGGTGCTACCTAGATCTGAGGGATGAGGGGCCACGTGCTGGACAGAGAAGTGAGGGAAAGACATCTGGAGAGAATTCATATTTATTGGTCTCTCACCAGGATCTGGGCACTGTTAGGTACTTTCAGGTAAATGCCGCATTTAATCATCCCAGAAGTCCTGCAGAGTAGGTCTTATTTTCCACTATCTTTATAAACAAGGAGACTGAAGCTTAGAGGGGTTCAGTAACCTGCCAAAGATCACATTTAGGAAGGGTCACAACGGGGACTTGGACCTAATTTGGGGAGACATCAAAGCCCATAGTCTTTCTGCCACACCTTCCTGCCCTTAATGTCTACAGAGGTCATGTAAGAGCAGTGTGGAGATCAGTAAGAGGTCTAGTGTGCTGGCATGTGGGGGGGTATGGGAGCAAGTGCTGGGAAATGAATCTGAACAGGTATCCTGAAGCCAGGTGGTCAGGGACCTCATATGATATCCCTTCACTCCAAAAGCGCTGAATAAACACCCACTGTTTTCCAGACACCAAGAAAAGCTATATTGAGTACAGGCCCTGCCCCTAGGGGCTCACTGTCTAGTCAAGGAGAGCTGGAAGGACTTCTCTTTTCTGGAATTGAACTTGAATATGGTCCTTTTGGGAAGAGAAGGCAAAAAGCTCCACCAGCAGCTCAGGGTGGATTTTTTGCTGTGCTGAAAATCTAGGCAGTGGTTCCACATATAAGCGATATCATGTGATATTTGTTTATCTCTGTCTGACTTACTTCACTCAGTATAACAATCTCTAGGTCCATCCATGTTGCTGCAAATGACACTATTTCGTTCTTTTTATGGCTGAGTAATATTCCATTGCATGTATGTACCACATCTTCTTTATCCATTCCTCTGCTGATGGATATTTAGGTTGCTTCCATGTCCTGGCTATTGTAAATATACACACTACTGTATATAAAAGATATAACTAATGAGGACCTACTGTATGGCACAGGGAACTCTACTCAATACTCTGTATAACCTATGTGGGATATATGTGTATCTATAACTGAATCACTTTGCTGTACAGTAGAAACTAACACAACATTTTAAATCAACTATACTCCAGTAAAAATAAAAAAAAAATTTAGGCAATGGGAAACCATTAGAAACATTTTATAAGAACCATGACCTCTCTGGTGATTCAGAACCATGAAATGAAGACACTGTCCCTGTCTGGATTTGATGATGGGCTGTCACAACAAGGTGTGTCCAAGGGTTGTGATTGGACATGTTTGGCGTAGGGTCACTTCTTTCTAGGTAACTGCGGGAGGAGAGGAGTTTCCAGCAGAGAGTGGGACTCTGGCTGGAAAGATCTCTCCAGGCACACTTGGGAGAGAGAAAAGGTACTTGCCAGAACCCGGGTAACTGCCCCTCCTGCCTTCCCCATTCCCAGGTAGGCCTGCGTGCAACCCTCACACACAGCCCTGCCACCACCTTGGGTGTGGCTGCCATACACGTTCTCTGGCTAAAACACTTAGATTGGCTACTTTAGGAAGCATGCATATTGGCTCGAATGACAATCATAAAACCCTCTTGGATTTTTGTGACACATTACCCTCCAAGAGTTCAAAGTCCCCTTAAGGCTTTTATTCCACTTTATTGTAAGTACAGCTCTATCAAAAAGAAAAGATAGGTTTTTTGATTCTCATTTTATTGACATGGATAGAGAGATGCAGAGATTATAGGACTTGTCATGTAGAACAGTGTTTTCCCCTCACTGTAAATGAGGGAGATTTTAGGAGGGTGGCACTTGGCTTGTTCTTTAGGTTTTAACTTTTCAATGAGCATGAATGACATGGAACACTTAGATGCAGTATCTGCACAAATGGAATTTATGTCTGCCTCCACTCCCCACCCCATATAAATATTATCTTTCCTGATCCCAGCCAGTCTTGTTGAATTCATTTCTTGTTGAATTCAATTCATTCATAACATTAAGAACCAGGGACCTCATGCACTGTCCCCTACAAGCTTCCAGGAAAGTCTCTGATAAGCTCATTTCAGTGAAATGGCAAGAACTGATGAGCCAGTTATTCAGTGAGTGTTTATTAGGTGCCAGGCATGTGCAGAGGTGGTCTGCACGCATTAGCTAATTTAATCCTCATAGCGACCCCGTCAGGTGGGTTACTATTATTAACCCCTTTTTAAAGATGAAGAAACCAAAGCTTAGGGAAGCTTAATATGTCATCTTTCTCTGCGGTATTTACATTTGAACAGTGAACAGCAAGCCTGCAGCCAAAGAGTGAATTTGCTTTTGAGAAATTTCAGGCATCATCTGGGGATCATGGCTTAAATCTTTGAATTTTTAAAAAGTGTTGGCCTCGGCTTCTCTGACCTTTCAGTCAAAGCATACATTTTAGTCATCTGGGAGGTCTGTAGGATCTTGTAAGATATTGAGAACTTCATTCTGGCTGTATGTTTACAGATTTCTTTATGCAGTGTCATAATAAACTCATTTATTTACTGTGGGTTCTTAGCAAAGTAAAGCTTTTTTTTTCTTTTGTAGACATTTGGCTGAAAAAATTAAGGATGACCAGCAGCTGAAGAATATGAGTGGCCAATGGTTTTATGAAGCCAAGGCAAAAAGGCACAGAGAGAAAATCCACGGAGCAGATATCATCAGAGCGTCCATGAGAAAGAAGAGGCACCAGGGAGCAGGTGAGTCGCTTGGGCAAGTACTTTTAGAGCCAGCATTTGTCCTTGGGATAAGGTGTCCTTGGGAGAGAGGAAGGGTGTCAGTCATTTAGGGGTGTGCTTTGCACCATGCATAGTCCTCTAGGTCGTAATCTCCTTGCCCTGCGTTTGGATGGATGAGGGCAGGGCTAAGTGACTTATTGTGGTGAAGAAGGAGGAGGGAAGCCCCTTAGATGCCATGTTGAATTGGAGTAGCCTAGACAATTGGGGGTTATAAGGGATCTACCACCTCCTCTTTCTTTGGCTTTTTTTTTTTTTTTTTTTTAAACATCTTTATTGGAGTATAATTGCTTTACAATGGTATGTTAGTTTCAGCTTCACAACAAAATGAATCATTTATATATATACATATGTTCCCATATCTCTTCCCGCTTGTGTCTCCCTCCCTCCCACCCTCCCTATCCCACCCCTCCAGGTGGTCACAAAGCACCGAGCTGATCTCCCTGTGCTATGCGGCTGCTTCCCACTAGCTATCTACCTTACGTTTGGTAGTGTATATATGTCCATGCCTCTTTATCGCTTTGTCACCGTTTACCCTTCCCCCTCCCCATAACCTCAAGTCCATTCTCTAGCAAGTCTGTGTCTTTATTCCTGTTTCACCCCTAGGTTTTTCATGACATTTTTTTTTTCTTAAATTCCATATATATGTGTTAGCATACGGTATTTGTCTCTCTCTTTCTGACTTACTTCACTCTGTATGACAGACTCTAGGTCTATCCACCTCATTACAAATAGCTCAATTTCGTCTCTTTTTATGGCTGAGTAATATTCCATTGTATATATGTGCCACATCTTCTTTATCCATTCATCCGACGATGGACACTTAGGTTGTTCCCATCTCCGGGCCACCGTCAACAGAGCTGCAACGAACATTTTGGTACATGACTCTTTTTGAATTATGGTTTTCTCAGGGTATATGCCCAGTAGTGGGATTGCTGGGTCATATGGTAGTTCTATTTGTAGCTTTTTAAGGAATCTCCATACTGTTCTCCACAGTGGCTGTATCAATTTACATTCCCACCAACAGTGTAAGAGGGTTCCCCTTTCACCACACCCTCTCCAGCATTTATTGTTTCTAGATTTTTTGATGATGGCCATTCTGACTGGTGTGAGATGATATCTCATTGTAGTTTTGATTTGCATTTCTCTAATGATTAGTGATGTTGAGCATTCTTTCATGTGTTTGTTGGCACTCTGTATATCTTCTTTGGAGAAATGTCTATTTAGGTCTTCTGCCCATTTTTGGATTGGGTTGTTTGTTTTTTTGTTATTAAGCTGCATGAGCTGCTATAAATTTTGGAGATTAATCCTTTGTCAGTTGCTTCATTTGCAAATATTTTCTCCCATTCTGAGGGTTGTCTTTTGGTCTTCTTTATGGTTTCCTTTGCTGCGCGAAAGCTTTTAAGTTTCATTAGGTCCCATTTGTTTCCTTTTGTTTTTATTTCCATTTCTCTAGGAGGTGGGTCAAAAAGGACCTTGCTGTGATTTATGTCATAGAGTGTTCTGCCTATGTTTTCCTCTAAGAGTTTGATAGTTTCTGGCCTTACATTTAGGTCTTTAATCCATTTTGAGCTTATTTTTGTGTATGGTGTTAGTGAGTGATCTAATCTCATACTTTTACATGTACCTGTCCAGTTTTCCCAGCACCACTTATTGAAGAGGCTGTCCTTTCTCCACTGTACATTTCTGCCTCCTTTGTCAAAGATAAGGTGACCATATGTGCGTGGGTTTATCTCTGGGCTTTCTATCCTGTTCCATTGATCTATAAGTCTGTTTTTGTGCCAGTACCATACTGTCTTGATTACTGTAGCTTTGTAGTATAGTCTGAAGTCAGGAAGCCTGATTCCTCCAGCTCCATTTTTCGTTCTCAAGATTGCTTTGGCTATTCGGGGTCTTTTGTGTTTCCATACAAATTGTGAAATTTTTTGTTCTAGTTCTGTGAAAAATGCCAGTGGTAGTTTCATAGGGATTGTATTGAATCTGTAGATTGCTTTGGGTAGTAGAGTCATTTTCACAATGTTGATTCTTCCAATCCAAGAACATGGTATATCTCTCCATCTATTTGTATCATCTTTAATTTCTTTCATCAGTGTCTTATAATTTTCTGCATACAGGTCTTTTGTCTCCTTAGGTAGGTTTATTCCTAGGTATTTTATTCTTTTTGTTGCAATGGTAAATGGGAGTGTTTTCTTGATTTCACTTTCAGATTTTTCATCCTTAGTGTATAGGAATGCCAGAGATTTCTGTGCATTAATTTTGTATCCTGCCACTTTACCAAATTCATTGATTAGCTCTAGTAGTTTTCTGGTAGCATCTTTAGGATTCTCTATGTATAGTATCATGTCATCTGCAAACAGTGACAGCTTTACTTCTTCTTTTCCGATTTGGATTCCTTTTATTTCCTTTTCTTCTCTGATTACTGTGGCTAAAACTTCCAAAACTATGTTGAATAAGAGTGGTGAGAGTTGGCAACCTTGTCTTGTTCCTGATCTTAGTGGAAATGCTTTCAGTTTTTCACCATTGAGGACGATGTTGGCTGTGGGTTTGTCATATATGGCCTTTATTATGTTGAGGAAAGTTCCCTCTATGCCTACTTTCTGCAGGGTTTTTATCATAAATGGGTGTTGAATTTTGTCAAAAGCTTTCTCTGCATCTATTGAGATGATCATATGGTTTTTCTCCTTCAATTTGTTAATATGGTGTATCACGTTGATTGATTTGCGTATATTGAAGAATCCTTGCATTCCTGGAATAAACCCCACTTGATCATGGTGTATGATCTGTTTAATGTGCTGTTGGATTCTGTTTGCTAGTATTTTGTTGAGGATCTTTGCATCTATGTTCATCAGTGATATCGGCCTGTAGTTTTCTTTCTTTGTGACATCCTTGTCTGGTTTTGGTATCAGGGTGATGGTGGCCTCGTAGAATGAGTTGGGGAGTGTTCCTCCCCCTGCTATATTTTGGAAGAGTCTGAGAAGGATAGGTGATAGCTCTTCTCTAAATGTTTGATAGAATTCGCCTGTGAAGCCATCTGGTCCTGGGCTTTTGCTTGTTGGAAGATTTTTAATCACAGTTTCAATTTCAGTGCTTGTGATTGGTCTGTTCATATTTTCTATTTCTTCCTGATTCAGTCTTGGCAGGTTGTGCATTTCCAAGAATTTGTCCATTTCTTCCAGGTTGTCCATTTTATTGGCATAGAGTTGCTTGTAGTAATCTCTCATGATCTTTTGTATTTCTGCAGTGTCAGTTGTTACTTCTCCTTTTTCATTTCTAATTCTATTGATTTGAGTCTTCTCCCTTTTTTTCTTGATGAGTCTGGCTAATGGTTTATCAATTTTGTTTATCCTTTCAAAGAACCAGCTTTTAGTTTTATTGATCTTTGCTATCGTTTCCTTCATTTCTTTTTCATTTATTTCTGATCTGAGTTTTATGATTTCTTTCCTCCTGCTAACTTTGGGGTTTTTTTGTTCTTCTTTCTCTAA
Organism: Lagenorhynchus albirostris; assembly: GCF_949774975.1. Taxonomy (NCBI): domain Eukaryota; kingdom Metazoa; phylum Chordata; class Mammalia; order Artiodactyla; family Delphinidae; genus Lagenorhynchus; species Lagenorhynchus albirostris. Next base: position 62,460,763 of record NC_083103.1, on the reverse strand, counting down.
TTGCTTTAGGTGCAAGGTTAGGTTGTTTATTCGAGATGTTTCCTGTTTCTTAAGGTAAGATTGTATTGCTATAAACTTCCCTCTTAGAACTGCTTTTGCTGCATCCCATAGATTTTGAGTCGTCGTGTCTCCATTGTCATTTGTTTCTAGGTATTTTTTGATTTCCTCTTTGATTTCTTCAGTGATCACTTCGTTATTAAGTAGTGTATTGTTTAGCCTCCATGTGTTTGTATTTTTTACAGATCTTCTCCTGTAATTGATATCGAGTCTCATAGCGTTGTGGTCGGAAAAGATACTTGATACAATTTCGATTTTCTTAAATTTACCAAGGCTTGATTTGTAACCCAAGATATGATCTATCCTGGAGAATGTTCCATGAGCACTTGAGAAAAATGTGTATTCTGTTGTTTTTGGATGGAATGTCCTATAAATATCAATTAACTCCATCTCGTTTAATGTATCATTTAAAGCTTGTGTTTCCTTATTTATTTTCATTTTGGATGATCTGTCCATTGGTGAAAGTGGCGTGTTAAAGTCCCCTACTATGAATGTGTTACTGTCGATTTCCCCTTTTATGGTTGTCAGTATTTGCCTTATGTATTGAGGTGCACCTATGTTGGGTGCATAAATATTTACAATTGTTATATCTTCCTCTTGGATCGATCCCTTGATCATTATGTAGTGTCCTTCTTTGTCTCTTCTAATAGTCTTTATTTTAAAGTCGATTTTTCTGATAGGAGAATTGCTACTCCAGCTTTCTTTTCATTTCCATTTGTATGGAATATCTTTATCCATTCTCTCACTTTCAGTCTGTATGTGTTCACAGGTCTGAACTGGGTCTCTTGTAGACAGCATATGTATGGGTCTTGTT